>NC_048565.1:49251375-49576375 GCF_013265735.2 Oncorhynchus mykiss
CAATTCGAATCTGGTATCAGGATAAATATGACAATGAGTCACCGATTGTATACTATGTATTTTTTATCAGCTAAGCAATAAGTGGTAAATGCAATTTTCGTATATACGGGCTCTCTGTCCCACCTCGCAGGGCAAAACAGAGAACTGACTTGTTCTTGACAAAGATATTATAAATATACCCTGACAGAAAAAGTCACCCAGCCTATCGTTGATTGTTGTCGTATGAGCTGGTACCAGCCCCCGGGCGCTCCAGTTGATGTAACTTGCTGTGTCGAGTATCTATGCGCTCATTCCCTAGATACCGTTATCACATATCTGGTTTCTGTTATTGTTAAGTTTGAGTTCTAACAAAAACAGTCCGTGGTTTGCTACACTACGTTCTGTATGTGTCCGTTTTTATGTTATTCTGTATTTTTCCATCACGAGAAAGGCCCATGGCCCTGAAACTGTTAACAATGTTTCAAGTCAGCTATTTTGCATAACACCTACATACATCCACACAAGCCAACAGCAGATAATATTCAATCACATATATGGTAACGGGCTATAGTGCATAACACAGAATCCTCATACGATATCACCCCAAAGTGCCAACTAGGCGAAAAAATGAAATGGCAACCACTTCTCCCCACAGCCTTCAGGCAACAATAAGCGGCTGACTCCGGTAGGGCTAAAGAAATCAACACAGCGATAGAATAATTCATAGTGGCAATATGAGACCCTTCTCTGTGGTAGAGAATGGGGGGGGTTCAGAAACATGTTTAAAGTGGTCGAGCCGCGCTTCACTATACCTTCCCGTACACATTTTTCCCAGACATGAATACCTGCCTTATACAAAATAACAACTTGAGAGCAAGTTGTCGGAAACGCGGTCTGTCGCTCTAACAGACAGTAGGACGTCTAGAGCTACTTAGAGCTACCTTACTGTAGCGGCTCATTTCTTCACGGCAGAGTGGGAGATAAAAAGCCATGTCCTTCAAACACGTCCCCTTGAGAGGAGTCACACCAGTGTAAACTTGGGGTAAGAGCTAAGGGAAGTAGTTGCAGTGTGGAAGTTGTGTAACGTAACGATTCCTGTGACCACTGACAATGCTAGAAATATTTTAAATGCAGTTGCACTAGCTGGATTGGGTCCACAGATAGGATGCATTGCTCACATCATTAATCAAGCATCTCAAAAAGCAATGTCAGTGAATCCAATCTCTCACCTAGCAAAGACCAGGAAGGTGGTATCCTTCTTTCATAAAAGCACAACTGCTGCACATGTTTTCAAGACAAAACAGGAGATGCTGGAGCTGCCAAACCACAAACTAATCCAAGACGTCCCTACTAGATGGAATTCAATCCATGACATGAGCAGAACGTTGCGGTGTATTCTGCACTGACTGATCAAGCTATGAGGAAGAAGGTCAAAGGTATTGTGACGTTGTCTGAAAATGACATAAGACTACCAGAGGAAGTTATCACAGTGTGCAAACCTCTCAAAACAGTCACAACACTGATATGCACTGTGCATTCCATCAAATCAAATCATCAAATCAAATTTATTTATATAGCCCTTCGTACATCAGCTGATATCTCAAAGTGCTGTACAGAAACCCAGCCTAAAACCCCAAACAGCAAGCAATGCAGGTGTAGAAGCACGGTGGCTAGGAAAAACTCCCTAGAAAGGCCAAAACCTAGGAAGAAACCTAGAGAGGAACCAGGCTATGTGGGGTGGCCAGTTCTCTTCTGGCTGTGCCGGGTGGAGATTATAACAGAACATGGCCAAGGTGTTCAAATGTTCATAAATGACCAGCATGGTCGAATAATAATAAGGCAGAACTGTTGAAACTGGAGCAGCAGCACGGTCAGGTGGACTGGGGACAGCAAGGAGTCATCATGTCAGGTAGTCCTGGGGCATGGTCCTAGGGCTCAGGTCCTCCGAGAGAGAGAAAGAAAGAGAGAAGGAGAGAATTAGAGAATGCACACATAGATTCACACAGGACACCGATTAGGACAGGAGAAGTACTCCAGACATAACAAACTGACCCTAGCCCCCCGACACATAAACTACTGCAGCATAAATACTGGAGGCTGAGACAGGAGGGGTCAGGAGACACTGTGGCCCCATCCGAGGACACCCCCGGACAGGGCCAAACAGGAAGGATATAACCCCACCCACTTTGCCAAAGCACAGCCCCCACACCACTAGAGGGATATCTTCAACCACCAACTTACCATCCTGAGACAAGGCTGAGTATAGCCCACAAAGATGTCCGCCATGGCACAACCCAAGGGGGGGGGGGGGGGGGCGCCAACCCAGACAGGATGACCACATCAGTGAATCAACCCACTCAGGTGACGCATCCCTTCCAGGGACGGCATGAGAGAGCCCCAGTAAGTCAGTGACTCAGCCCCTGTAATAGGGTTAGAGGCAGAGAATCCCAGTGGAAAGAGGGGAACCGGCCAGGCAGAGACAGCAAGGGCGGTTCGTTGTTCCAGAGCCTTTCCGTTCACCTTCCCACTCCTGGGCCAGACTACACTCAATCATATGACCCACTGAATAGATGAGTCTTCAGTAAAGACTTAAAGGTTGAGACCGAGTTTGCGTCTCTGACATGGGTAGGCAGACCATTCCATAAAAATGGAGCTCTATTGGAGAAAGCCCTGCCTCCAGCTGTTTGCTTAGAAATTCTAGGGACAATTTCCATGGTCCTGCCTATGAAAACAATGATCCTGAAATCAATGGTGGCATTTGATGAAGATGAACCTGCAGTAAGGGATGTCAAGACGGCTATCAGAGTTAACCTGGAGCCTAGATATGCTGACCCTGGTGTCCAAGACTTCTTACACAAGAGCACTGCTTTGGACTCCCGGTTCAAGTCCCTGCTGCACCTGGATGCTGCTGCTCATCTGAGAGTCTACAATGAACTCACAGCAGAGATTGTGACCAATGTCATATATATATATGTAAACATTCATACACATAGTTCATATATTATACAGCGCCAAGCCAAACCGCCTGACTCAAGTCATCTTACGTACCCTTGCTAAAACAGGAACTAGCTCAAACAGCCAGCAATAAAACTACCCCCTACTAGTCGGGTGCCAAGAGCAAAGGACTGGCTAGAGCAAGGCCCGCCTCCAACCCTTTGTGACCAGTCAGAAGACCAAAACGACAAGACTCCACCTACTTTATTCTATGTATAAAAATGAATGTAACCTTTGTATAAGGCCTCTTTTTCACCTGACTCCTAGCCGAGTTATATGAACTAGATCCGTGCACGTAAAACTGCGGGACAAGATATCTTTGACTCATTAAAACTGTCTTTTGTTACAACTGAAATCCACTCTGTCCAGCGTCCGTGATTTGGTCTCAACTCTCCAGTATTTAAACACTAACACCAATATACAACAGGTATTGTATTTATTTTGTTAATGTGACATTTATTCTTTTATTAATTAGTGTTTTATCAATTCATTATAAAGTCATACTTGTAATTGTCATAATAGTGTCTGATATATATTTCTAACAACAAATCATATTTTTAAAGCCGCTTCAGAGAAAGGATTTTTCACCTAATTGAATTCTGCAGGGTCAAGCCACAGATACCACAGGAGCCAACCCCTCTCCAGAGACTGCAGACGACAGGGGTTCTCCTCCAGAAAATAAGTCTGTCATGGCTGAACTTTTTGGGGATTTGTTCATGACCCAGGAAAAGGGAACCAAGTCAAAGGTCAAGGTCATAGAGGAGTAGGTGACCTCATACAGGGAAGTGGACTGTATTCCCCTGGATGCTGATCCACTTACATGGTGGAAGACCAAAGAGTTAATAAACCTTCATGTTGCCATGTTAGCAAAGCGATACCTGGCTGTGCCTGGGACCTCTGTCCCTAGCGAGAGGGTATTCTCCACAGAGGCTGACATTGTCACAGCAAGCCGATCTGTGCTCACTGCAGATAATGTGGATAGACTAATCTTCTTAAAGAAAACCTTGAAAATCTGATAGAAATGTTTAATGGTCTTATTTTGTTTAAGGCATTGCTATGTGACTTAATTTTGATATATGCTTCTGGACTATGCACTCTTGTTTTAGTTCTGTTTCAAATTACTATTTTATTTCATGTTGTAAGGCTGGCACTGCTTGTTTTTGATGTCCCTTTGTTTCCATATGCTCCTGGGAATTCAAGCTACCCATGTTTACTATTATAATAAATGGAAAATCTAAATACAAATTATATATTTCTCAGGCATTTAATTTTGTTGATGTATCGAAACCGTACCGAACCATGATACCACTGTACCGTATCATACCGAACCATGAGTTTTGTGAACCGCTTCACCCCTATGCGTTGGTAATAAGGCATTATTTGTTTGACCGAATGGGGAAACGTCTGTGTGAGCATTTGAAATAAGATCAGGATGAAACAAGCAGGATCAAAAATGTTTGCAAATATCAATGACAATTTCAATATTCTTAGCAATGATTTAGGAATCCATGTGTGTAAATATTAGCTAGGTAGCCACTTGTTAACCTATTTATATCGAACCTCAGTTCATGAAAATAACTAGCTAGCCAGCTGCTTAACCCTTTGCCCAAAGCTAAAGTTATAAGCAGCCAGCTAGTTTCATCTGACTAGTGAGGCTTGACCGGACTGAGTTATGTGTTGTGAAGCTAACCACATTACAGATTAGCCACGGTAGTGGAATTTGTGGTTTGCATTCAAAATAAAAGTCCCTCTTTGAAAGTGAAGCATAAGGCCATATTTAGAGTATATAATGTCAGACAAGGTTGGAGTGTTGGAATGTGGAGCAAAGAAATGGGGTATCAGTCTACTCGGTGACACCCACAGAATACAACTGTGAAAAGTTGTGTTCTAACACATCCACAGTGTGATTTCAACAGATATTTGTTAAATGAACAAATTATTGTATTTGGTTGAATTTATATGACAACATTCCAACCTCATTTAGAATGATCTATTCCATTATGGCATGATTCCACTATTTGTATTAATTTGTATCACTTTCATTGAGATACTTTTATTTTGAAAGCAAACAGCAAATTCCACTATTGTGGCTAATCCTTAATTGTGGCGGGCTTCACATAGGTTGGTCCGACCATCAATAATCAAATAAAAACCGTCTTATAAATAAGGGGTATTTTAGATGATGACTATAACTGCTGAAACATACTGTATGTTGTTTTGCTATGTTTTTGGGGAAGAACATTGCTTGCATCCATCGGCAAGCAAGCTTATTTTGTTTTACTAGCACTGTCCCAGAGTTTGGGGAAGTTTGTCTGCGCTCACCTGGCAGCGGCAGGTGCGAGAGACAAAACTTTACCAGCATCATAGCATACATATCGGTGAATTGCTGTAACGTGAAATACAAGTGATAGTCTAATGAATCGATGTGTAATAACTACGTAAACATTTTGTGAATGCGTTTCATTATTATGTGGCGTGAATTCAAATTCAGGTACTGATTGGTCAACAAACTTATTTGACGTGTCAGATAGTGTTATTTGACGCATCTTCTTTGACACCTAAAGACCCAAAAGGCCTTCTAAAGACGTGCTTTCTATTTTGGGACACCACAGTGTTGCCGACTTAGCGACTTTGTCGCTATATTTAGCGACTATTAAGACCCCTCTAGCGACACATTTTCAAAAAATTGACAAGCGACAAATCTAGCAACTTTTTCTGGTGTTATTGGAGACTCTGAGGTGAAAACACGTCTTGTTCTTACTCTTCTCAATGAGCAGCGGGTGCTGCCGTGGGCCCCACCCCTGTCCCAAAGCACTCACAGGGGGCCCAGTCCTCGCGCAGAAGTCCCTCCCAGCTGCAGTCAGAGCAGATGTTCACCCCTCCTCCTCCAGACTGCAAAGGAATCGCGCATGCGGGAGGCCGCCGCTGGTTGATCCCACCTTGGCTTACAATCAGGGCGGGATGTAAATGTAAAATATTCTTTGTCTAAAATAAATCACTGCATTTGACTCACACAGCCTCAGTCACTTACTCACCTTGTCCACTGTATGTGTTCCTCTCTGTGACATAAGCTAAACATCTAGCTGGCTAGCTCATCATGTCTCAGTCTAAACTGTACACTCAAAAATACAGAAAGCAGTGGGAATCAAACCCTGAATTCAAAGGCTGGTTGAAGCAGTTTATTGGAGATGATACACGGGCAAACGGCTTGTATTGTAAGGCTGATTTCTACGCCAAACTTAGTGATGTAAAAAAATAAATGACAACTCAAAAAACATACTCAAAAGGCAAAAGCCTTATAACAGTTCCACCCAAAACAAGCTGCCATTTATGGTTAAAAAAAAATTACTCTGCAAAAAAGGCTGAGGCCACCATGGCATTAGCTATCTCTGAACACTGTTCCATGCTGACATGTGATCACATTGGAGAAGCATGTAGAGCTGCTTTCTCAGACTCCACGGCTGCTACCCACTTCAAAATGCACAGGACAAAGTGCACATAAATGATTAATGGTGTTCTAGCCCCATACTTTCTGAAAAAGTTGGTCGCAGATGTGGGTGACCAGCGTTTCAGCCTCCTCCTCGATGAGTCCACAGATGTAAGTGTTTCTAAGTACCTGGGGCTTGTGATAAGGTACTTTAGTGACACCAAGCGGACAATTGTATCAACATTTCTGGGGCTTGTTGAGTTGGAGATGACAAATCCCATGCTGTTGTGGGTTTCCTCAAGAAGTGTTGTCTTGAAAAAGAGAAACTCCTGGGGATAGGGACTGACAATGCCTCTGTTATGACGGGGATTAACAATGGGGTCCATGAAGTGCTGAAGGAGGAGTATGGCCTCAAATATCTGGTTCTTATTCGCTGTGTAAGTCATGCTTCCAAACACGCCATCCCCGTAGTGTGGAGTACTTGGTACTAGAGACTTATAACAGGTGTTCAGTGTCTCCAAAGCACAGGGAGACAAGGCCATATATGAGACCATCAACTGGGGGGAGAAACCTTTACAGATATCCAAGGTGTGTGAAACCTGTGGTTTCACGCATTTTGGACCAGTGGGAGGAGCTTAGGCTACATTTCTCAGTCACCAAGTCCAGTGAACACTGCTACATGGCTGAGGTTTTATACTCCATGTACAGTGATCCTCAAAACTTATTGTATCTGACTTTTTTTAAGTCAGTGCTGGGTGAGGTACAGTTGGCCATCAAGGCTTTTGAGGGAGAGCAAGTAGATCCTCTTAAAACTTCTTATGGCTGCAGGGGCAGTATTGAGTAGCTTGGATGAAAGGTGCCCAGAGTAAACAACTTGCTCCTCAGTCTCAGTTGCTAATATATGCATATTATTATTAGTATTGGATAGAAAACACTCTGAAGTTTCTAAAACTGTTTGAATGATGTCTGTGAGTATAACATAACTCATATGGCAGGGAAAAATCTGAGAAGAAATCCAAACAGGAAGTGAGAAATCTGAGGTTGGTCGATTTTCAACTCAGGCCCTATTGAATTCACATTGGGATATGAATGAAATTGCCTTCCTAGGGCTTCCACTAGATGTCAACTGTCTTTAGAAACTTGAATGAGGCTTCTACTGTGTTATTGGACTGAATAAGAGCTGAATGAGTCAGGTTACTGGCAGAGAGCCATTTCCTGGTCACACGCATTCCACATCATATCGACTTGCGTTCCGTTGCTCCTGTAGACACAAAGGAATTCTCTGTTTGTAACTTTATTGAATATTTAGGATAAAAACATCCTAATGATTGATTCTATACTTAGTTTGAAATGTTTCTTCGACCTGTAATATAACTTTTAGAATTTTCTGTCCGAAGTAATGCACGTACGTTTGGATATGTGTACCTAACGCTAACAAAAGTAGCTACTTGGACATAAATAATGGACATTATCGAACAAATCAAGCATTTATTGTGGAACTGCGATTCCTGGGAGTGGATTCTGATGAAGATCATCAAAGGTAAGGGAATATTTATCATGTAATTTCTGGTTTCTGTTGACTCCAACATGGCAGCTAATTTGATAATTTTCTGAGCGCCGTCTCAGATTATTGCATGGTTTGCTTTTTCCGTAAAGGTTTTTTGAAATCTGACACAGCGGTTGCATTAAGGAGATGTATATCTATAATACCATGTGTATAACTTGCATTATCATCTACATTTATGATGAGTATTTCTGTTGAATCGATGTGGCTATGCAAAATCACTGGATGTTTTTGGAACTTGTGAATGTAACGCACCAATGTAAACTCAGATTTTTTTTATATAAATATGAACTTTATCAAACAAAACATACATGTATTGTGTAACATGAAGTCCTATGAGTGTCATCTGATGAAGATCATCAAAGGTTAGTGATTCATTTTATCTCTATTTGTGCTTTTTGTGACTCCTTTTTGTCTGGAAAAATGGCTGTGTTTTTCTGTGGCTTGGTGGTGACCTAACATAATCGTTTGTGGTGCTTTCCCTGTAAAGCATATTTGAAATCGGACACTGTGCTGGGATTAACAACAAGATTACCTTTAAAATGGTATAAGATACATGTATGTTTGAGGAATTTTAATTATGAGATTTCTGTTGTTTTGCGCCCTAAAATTTCACTGGCTGTTGTCATATCATCCCGTTAACGGGATTGCAGCCCTAAGAAGTTTTAAGCTACTTGACAGCTTGGTTAGCCTGATCAAGTCTGTGAGCAGCAGGGTGCTGAATCCACTGGCAAATGTTGATGTACTCAAAGGGCCAATAGATGGATACATCAGTCCCAAACCGTACCTTGGTTACCTTTTTGAGTCAAATGCAGCTGAGCTCCACCTTGCGCCTGAGGATGAAAACAATGTCCGAAAGCGGTGTGTAGCCTTCACCATCTCCCTCACTAATGAGTTGAGGGTGAGACTGCCTGACAACATCAAAGCATTGCAGTACATGTCCGTTTTCAATGTGGAGGAAACTCTAAAGCACAATAAGAGCCCTGGAGAAATAGAAAAAATAACCAAGCTCCTTGGCTACTCCCCTGCAGAGTTAGACAAGATTGTCCAGCAATTGCGTGCCATCCATCTTAGTAAATGGAATGAGACAAAAAACACACTGGGCTTCTGGAGTGAAATTTGGAAATTCAGGGATGCAGCTGATTCAGGAACTTGCCATGGCTGCTGTGTCTGTGTTTTCCTTGCCACACTCGAATGCTGAAGTCGGAGAGTATTCAGTAAGATGAGTGTGGTAAAAAGCAAACTTAGAAATCGGATGTCCTTGCAGACCCTTAACTACATCCTGTACATTCGATATGGTCTTGAAGCTGTCAGGTGAGGCTTGCCATGAGCACCAGCTGCCTGATAATGTTTTGCAGCTTTTTGGCACATCAGCTACTTACTCATTTAAGTCAGCTCCCTCAGTTGCTGAAGCTGCCATAGACAGCCTTGACCAAAATGACGATGACCCACTCTCTCTGTGAGCCAGCACAGCCTGTGTGTGTGTGGAGGGGGTATGGAAAAAACAAACAATTAACCTGAATTAGGGCCAGACTTGTTACCATAATTTTCTCACATTGCCATTGACAGTTTTTTCTATTCTCTCTTTTTTGGTCCATTTAGATTGTTAATGTAGATTGTATATGTCACATTCTGACATTAGTTATTTTGTTATGTCTTTGTTTTAGTATGGTCTGGGCGTGAGTTGGGTGGGTTGTCTATGTTAGTTTGTCTATGATTTGGTATTTCTGTGTTTGGCCTGGTATGGTTCTCAATCAGAGGCAGCTGTCAATCGTTGTCCCTGATTGAGAACCATACTTAAGGTAGCCTGTTTTTCACCCTTGAGTTATGGGTGATTGTTTTCTGTTTTGTGTCTACACCAGACAGGAATGTTTCATTTCGTTCATTCTCCTTTGTTATTTTGTTTAGTGTTCTCGTGATAATAAATTATCAGTATGGACACTTACCACGCTGTGCATTGGTCCTCACCTTCTTCCACCAACAACGGCCATTACAGAATCAACCACCACCAAAGGACCAAGCAGCGTGGTAACGGGCAGCAGCGATCTCCAGACTCCTGGACATGGGAGGAGATCTTGGATGGGGGGTGTACTGTCACATTCCTTACTGAGGAGTTGGCAACACTGCACCCACACAACACAACTATGAAGAGTTCATGCAAATATTTGCAAGACAGATAATCTAATCCGCTAATCTTTCAAAAAGCTAATGCACTGCAAGTGTAAGGATTATCGAAGTCAATGCATTAAATTAATCTGTTATAGTAAATGTTCAGTTTACTTTGGGATTATATCAGTGACTCGAGCTTTAGCTAAAGCTTGACTGCCCTCCCATAAGCATGCTTGCTAACCTTAGCTAGCTAAATTAGCTGAAAGGTAGCTAATAGGATTTAACTAGCTAGCTAACTTGTAACATTAGATAGCCAATATTATCATGTCATCAGACAGTGTAGCTTATCAAATGTATTTATTATTTGAAGAAAGTTGCTTGGAATAGTTAATTTAGCAGTTAGTAACAAAACACTGATTGATTCGCTGTAGCGTAGTGCATAGCTAATTTAGTGACAAGTGAAACCACATTCAAAAGTAGTTTCCCAAAAGCATGCAAAACTGAAACTAACAAACTAGTTAGCTAACACAATTTAGTGATATGGCATGCAATGTTTTTGCATACTTGGCAACTTTGACATGACCCCTTGGTGAACTATCATTGTAGGAGGACCACCATACTTGAGCGATACTTCAATGGCCTCAAAAATACTGTCACCAGTGGAGACTTCAATCCCAACCACAACCAAAACACACCACAAATTCAAATGTTTGTTTCTGCTCTGTTGCCCTTATTTAATTGTTGGGTTCAGTACCATCCTGTGAAGTTCATAGGAGCACATTACATTTTGGTGTCAAATGAAAGCTAAGACTAAGAAATGTAGGCATATTTACATTTGTTAAGCATTTTCCATCCTCAAAATTGTGAATAAGCAAAGGCTTTGATTTCTGGTCAAACAGATGTAAAAGGGGGTTTAAAAAACATCTACCAAAACAATTCTTTATAAGGTATTAGAAATATATTAAAAGACAATAACACAATAATTGTCAAGGTTTTCTTCCGTCGAAGGAGAGGACCAAAATGCAGCGTGGTTATTATTAAACATCTTTAATAAAGATGATAAAAAACAAATGTAACGTGAAAAACCAAAACAGCCTTATCTGGTGGAAACAAAGACAGGAACATTCACCCACAAAACACTCAAAGAATATGGCTGCCTAAATATGGTTCCCAATCAGAGACGACGATAAACACCTGCCTCTGATTGAGAACCACTCCAGGCAACCACAGACTTTTCTAGACAACTATACTACACCACAATCCCATAACCTACAAAAAAACCCTAGACAAAACACACCACATAAATAACCCATGTCACACCCTGGCCTGACCAAAATAATAAAGAAAACACAAAATACTAAGACCAGGGCGTGACAATAATGTTGAAGTTAAGACCCTTGCCAACTAATATCAACATTGATATTTAATTTTGCAGAAATTACTTGCCTTCTGTAAGTTAAATAAATACTGCTCTAGTGTCATTCTGTTGCAAAAACGCCACATATCTTTAAGATATTTTCCAATTTCTCTCCCTCATGAGGAGAGAGGATAATGAAAGTGCACAGAAGTAACACATAAAGGTAGACCTACCAATTAGTTATAGTGTTTTTACTGATAACAATTTTGTTGATGATTTACAGTGCCTTGCGAAAGTATTCGGCCCCCTTGAACTTTGCGACCTTTTGCCACATTTCAGGCTTCAAACATAAAGATATAAAACTGTATTTTTTTGTGAAGAATCAACAACAAGTGGGACACAATCATGAAGTGGAACGACATTTATTGGATATTTCAAACTTTTTTAACAAATCAAAAACTGAAAAATTGGACGTGCAAAATTATTCAGCCCCTTTACTTTCAGTGCAGCAAACTCTCTCCAGAAGTTCAGTGAGGATCTCTGAATGATCCAATGTTGACCTAAATGACTAATGATGATACAATCCATATACAATCCACCTGTGTGTAATCAAGTCTCCGTATAAATGCACCTGCACTGTGATAGTCTCAGAGGTCCGTTAAAAGCGCAGAGAGCATCATGAAGAACAAGGAACACACCAGGCAGGTCCGAGATACTGTTGTGAAGAAGTTTAAAGCCGGATTTGGATACAAAAAGATTTCCCAAGCTTTAAACATCCCAAGGAGCACTGTGCAAGCGATAATATTGAAATGGAAGGAGTATCAGACCACTGCAAATCTACCAAGACCTGGCCGTCCCTCTAAACTTTCAGCTCATACAAGGAGAAGACTGATCAGAGATGCAGCCAAGAGGCCCATGATCACTCTGGATGAACTGCAGAGATCTACAGCTGAGGTGGGAGACTCTATCCATAGGACAACAATCAGTCGTATATTGCACAAATCTGGCCTTTATGGAAGAGTGGCAAGAAGAAAGCCATGTCTTAAAGATATCCATAAAAAGTGTTGTTTAAAGTTTGCCACAAGCCACCTGGGAGACACACCAAACATGTGGAAGAAGGTGCTCTGGTCAGATGAAACCAAAATTGAACTTTTTGGCAACAATGCAAAACATTATGTTTGGCGTAAAAGCAACACAGCTGAACACACCATCCCCACTGTCAAACATGGTGGTGGCAGCATCATGGTTTGGGCCTGCTTTTCTTCAGCAGGGACAGGGAAGATGGTTAAAATTGATGGGAAGATGGATGGAGCCAAATACAGGACCATTCTGGAAGAAAACCTGATGGAGTCTGCAAAAGACCTGAGACTGGGACGAAGATTTGTCTTCCAACAAGACAAGGATCCAGAACATAAAGCAAAATCTACAATGGAATGGTTCAAAAATAAACATATCCATGTGTTAGAATGGCCAAGTCAAAGTCCAGACCTGAATCCAATCGAGAATCTGTGGAAAGAACTGAAAACTGCTGTTCACAAATGCTCTCCATCCAACCTCACTGAGCTCGAGCTGTTTTGCAAGGAGGAATGGGAAAAAATGTCAGTCTCTCGATGTGCAAAACTGATAGAGACATACCCCAAGCGACTTACAGCTGTAATCGCAGCAAAAGGTGGCGCTACAAAGTATTAACTTAAGGGGTCTGAATAATTTTGCACGTCCAATTTTTCAGTTTTTGATTTGTTAAAAAAGTTTGAAATATCCAATAAATGTCGTTCCACTTCATGATTGTGTCCCACTTGTTGTTGATTCTTCACAAACAAATACAGTTTTATATCTTTATGTTTGAAGCCTGAAATGTGGCAAAAGGTCTGTATTCAGTGTATTCAGTGATTAAAATGCATCATTCTCTTACGAATACTGTAACTGCATTTGAATTGGATAAAATGTGAAATGATAGTAGTAGTCACAAACTACAGTTGGGTCACCTGCTACTGTCCTCCCTTCTATTGTCATTATGTTCAGTTGATAATTGTGAAAACAGTCTGGACAACCCCTCTCTCTGTCTCTCTCCCTGTCGCTCTTCTCTCTACAGTTAAATGGAAACGGGAAAGGGGGATACCTAGTCAGATATACAGCTGAATGCATTCAACTGAAATATGTCTTCTGCATTTAACACAACCCCTCTGAATCAAAGAGGTGTGGGTAATCGACATCCACATCATCAGTGCCCGAGGAACAGTGCTTTGCTCAGAGGCAGAATGGCAGATTTTTTACCTTGTCAGCTCAGGGATTCGATCCAGCAACCTTTCAAGAGAGGGGGTTCATGGACAATGTTCCCCCAGGACTGTTTTGCCCAGAAAAAATACCAGCCTGAGTGTGCATGTTTGTGGTTTCAATCCTGCACTAGCATTAGCGAAAAAACTGGGCATTTTTGGAATAAGCTAGTTAGCATTGGTTTGCAAAACTACCTCTAACTTCCTTACATTAATTCTATGTCATCTGTAACCTGTGTTGTAGCCCCACTGGGATATGAATCAGTAACCTTGTGGTCTCTAACGGTTTTGTCATTCAGGTTTTCACCTGATGGCCATCTGATTGCCTCTTGAGACGACCGCACAGTGTGACTGTGGGACACCTCCAGCAAACATGGCATCAACTGCTTCAGACTATGAAGAGTAAGAAAGAACCTCCCTTAACTTCTTTTAAATAGTTCTTGGTCATTTTCTGGGTGTATTTGATTTAGGCTCAATGTACGGACAAACAAACTGCTCCAGCATTACCAAGGTAACAAGCTTTTAGAAGGCTTAATTCTACTGAATGACAGCCTGCTTGCCAGATCTGTTTTTGTTTTAGCCAACAATGAGTTTACCGTATTAGAAACACCAGTATTAGAGAGCCTAGGTCTGATTTCTGCACACCTCAACCTCTGTCTATGGTATCAGTCCACAGCGCAGGGATCAATTGCTTTTCATTCCACCCATTGGGAGCTACAGTGCCATATTAAATGTATTTATTTTCTCACCCATATATACACAATACCACATAATGACGAAGTGAAAACATGTTTTTAGACATTTTTGCAAATTTATTGAAAAAGAAATACAGAAATATATTATTTACATAAGTATTCACACCCCAGAGTCAATACATTTTAGAATCACCTTTGGCAGCTTTCTGAGTAAGTCTCTAAAAAAAAAAAAAAAAAATTGACCATTACTGACCTATGGCCATTCATTACTGTGGTAAAACTACACTGAGAACAAAGTGGAGATTCAGTCTATAAGCACTACAACATTACATGTATCACAGTAACAACAAGGCAAATTACCTGTTTTCCCTTCCGAAAGTACGGACAATGGATGCAACCATGTAATGGCTTAGGTTGGGTTGCACTAGCTGTCCAGCTTCTCTCATAGTCCTCCCATGTATGAGCACATGATGAACTAGGGTGGCACGGATTTCATCTGAGATTACTTTACTTGTCTTTGTTGTTGTTGTCGTCCTCGTCCTTGTCCTCATCCTCATCCTCTCTGTTGTCTTGCAACTTTGGCATTGTTAGAATCCATTGTTCCAAAGCACATGGACATACCTCCAAGCCCTATTTATTGATCCTGCAACTCTGATTGGTGTGTTAACAATTTTGAGGTGTGTGTGTTTGCACCTAGAGAAAGGTGTGCTCTTTGAGGTTAGGTTGTGATGACTTTAATTAATTATATTGAGAGCATGTGTTTGCTGAATTCATATATTGTGCATTTAATTGTTTATTTGGCCACTTTTGTGTAAGCTTTTGCAGAAAGAGTTTTGAATATTGAAAGATGTGTGGAAACAGGTGAATAGTGTTTGTGGTTATGGGAAATGTGTGTGTGTTTTTGGGAGTGTGTAAGGGTATGGATTTTTGTGCTACAGGAACCAGTTTTTGTGTTTAAGCAAATGAGAAAAACTGTAATATGTTCATGTCGGTAGAGGTAAAGTGACTATGCATAGATAATAAACAGAGAGTAGCCGCAACGTAAAAATGCGTGAGGGGGGTAAATTCAAATTGTCCGGATAGCCATTTGGGTAGCTGTTCAGGAGTCTTATGGCTTTGGGGTAGAAGCTCTTAAGAAGCCTTTTGGACCTAGACATGGAGCTACTATACTGCTTGCCGTGCTGTAGCAGAGAGAACAGTCTATTACTAGGGTGGCTGGAATCTTTGGCCATTTTTATGTCCTTCCTCTGACACCGCCTGGTATTGCGGTCCTGGATGGCAGAAAGCTTGGCCCCAGTTATGTATTGGGCTGTACGCACTACCCTCTGTGGTGCCTTGCGATCGGAGGCCGAGCAGTTGCCATTCCAGGCGTTGATGCTCTCGATGGTGGAGCTTTAGAACTTTGAGGATCTGAGGAACCATGCCAAATCTTTTCAGTCTCTGGAGGGGGAATAGGCGTTGTCATGCCCTCTTCACGACTGCCTTGGTGTGCTTGGACCATGACAGTTTGTTGGTGATGTGGACACCAAGGAACTTGAAGCTCTCATTCTGCTCCACTACAGCGCCATCGATGAGAATGGGGGCGTGCTCGACCATTATTTTCCTGTAGTCCACGATCATCTCCTTTGTCTTGATCACATTGAGGGAGCGCTTGAGATCCTGGCATAACACGCCTAGGACTCTGACCTCCTCCCTATAGGCTGTCTCATCATTATCGGTGATCAGGCCTACCACTTTTGTGTCGTCTGTAAACTTAATGATGGTGTTGGAGTCGTGCTTGGCCATGCAGTCATGGGTGAACAGGGAGTACAGGAGGGGACTGAGTATGCACCCTGGACGGGCCCCCGTGTTGAGGTTCAGCATCTCAGATGTGTTGTACCTACCCTTACCACCTGGGTGTGGCCCGTCAGGAAATCCAGGATCCAGTTCCAGAGGGATGTGTTTAGTCCCAGGGTCCTTAGCTTAGTGCTGAGCTTTGAGGGCACTATGGTGTTGAATGCTGAGCTGTAGTCTTCTTTCGTCTAGGTGGGAAAGGGCAGTGGAGTGCAATAGAAATTGCGTCATTTGTGGATCTAGTGGACCTAGGGTTTCTGGGATAATGGTGATAATGTGAGCCATGACCAGCTTTTCAAAGCACTTCATGACTACAGACGTGAGTGCTACGGGTCGGTAGTCATTTAGGCAGGTTATCTTGGTGTTCTTGGTTACAGGGACTATGGTGGTCTGCTTGAAACATGTTGGTATTACAGACTCGGTAAGGGACAGATTGAAAATGTCAGTGAAGACACTTGCCAGTTGGTCAGCGTATGCTCAGAATACACATCTTGATAATCTGTCTGGCCCTGCGGCCTTGTGAATGTTGACCTGTTTAAAGGTCTTACTCACATCAACTACGTATAGCGTGATGACACAGTCGTCCAGAACAGCTGGTGCTCTCATGCATGCGTCAGTGTTGCTTGCCTTGAAGCATGCATAGAAGTAATTTAGCTCATCTGATAGGCTTGTGTCACTGGGCAGCTCACAGCTGTGCTTCCCTTTGTAGTCCGTAAATGTTTGAAAGCCTTGCCACATCCAAGAAGCGTCGTAGCCAATGTAGTAGGATTCAATCTTAGTCCTGTATTAATGCTTTGCCTGTTTGATGGTTCGTTGGAGGGCATAGCAGGATTTCTTGTAAGTCTCCGGGTTATAGTCCCGCTCCCTGAAAGTGGCAGCTCTACCCTTTAGATTAGTGCGGCTGTTGTCTGTAATCCATGGCTTCTGGTTGGGGTATGTACGTACGGTCACTGTGGTGATGCCATCATCGATGCACTTAATGATGAAGCCAGTGACTGATGTGGTGTACTCCTCAATGCCATCGGAAGAATCCCGGAACATATTCCAATCTGTGCCAGCAAAACAGTCCTGTAGCTTAGCATCTGCGTCATCTGACCACTTCCGCATTGAGCGGGTCACTGGTACTTCCTGCTTTAGTTGTTGCTTGTAAGCAGGAATCAGGAGTATAGCGTTATGATTTGTCAAATGGAGGGCAAATGGAGGGCGAGGGAGAGCTTTGTACGCATATCTGTGTGTGGAGTTAAGGTGGTCTAGAGGTTTTTTTTCCTCTGGTTGCACATGTAATTTTCCCTGCATTTAAAGTCCCCGGCCACTAGGAGCGTCACCTCTGGATTATCATTTTATTGTTTGCTGATGGCCTTCTACAGTTCGTTGAGTACCGTCGGTAACAGCATCGGTTTGTGGTGGTAAATAGACAGCTTCAAAAAATATAGATGAAAAATCTCTTGGTAAATAGTATAGTCTACACCTTATCATGAGATACTCTACCTTAGGTGAGCAAAACCTCAAGTCTTCATTTATATTAGATTTCGTGCACCGGCTGTTATTGACAGGCCACCACTCACCGGAGGCAGCTGTTCTATTTTGCCGATGCACGGAAAATTCAGCCAGCTCTATGTTATCCATGTTGTTGTTCAGCCACGACTTGGTGAAACATAAGATATTACAGTTTTTAATGTCCCGTTGGTCGGATAGTCTTGATCGGAGCTCATCCAGTTTATTATCCAATGATTTAACGTTAGCAAATAGGACTGATGGTAGAGGCGGGTTACCAACTCGCCGTCGGATTCCTACAACCCCTATAACTCCATCTCTTCTTCATGCGAATAACAGGGATTTGGGCCTTGTCCGTTGTCTGAAGTAAATCCTTTGCGTCCAACTCTTTAAAGAAAAAATCTTTGTCCAGTACGAGGGGAGTAATTGCTGTTCTGATATCCAGAAGCTATTTTTGGTCATAAGAGACGGTGGCAGAAACATAATGTACAAAATAAGTTACAAAAAACGTGAAAAAACACACACAATAGCAAAATTGGTTTGGAGCCCGTTAAACGGCAGCTATCTCCTCCGACGCCATTATAGGATGTCATGTGCCTTTTGCTGAAGAGTGGCTTCCATCTGGCAACTCTACCATAAAGGCCTGCTTGGTGGAGTGCTGCAGAAATGGTTGTCCTTCTGGAAGGTTATCCCATCTCCACAGAGGAACTCTCCCTGACAAATGCGCTTCTCTCCCGATTGCTCAGTTTGGCGCGCGGCCAGCTCTCAGCAGAGTCTTGATGGTTCCAAACTTCTTTCTTTAAAGAATGATGGAGCCCACTGTTCTACAATGCTGCAGGAATGTTTTGGTACCCTTCCCTAGATCTGTGCCTTGACAAAATCCTGTCTCAGAGCTCTACGGACAATTCCTCCGACCTAATTGCTTGGTTTTTGCTCTGACATGCACTGTCAACTGTGGGACCTTATATAGACAGGTGTGTGCCTTTCCAAATCATGTACAATCTGCCGTTTCCAGCTATAATAGTAATTTACAACATTAACAATGTCTACACTGTATTTCTGATCAATTTGATGTTATTTTAATGAGCAAAAAAATGTCATTTTCTTTCAAAAACAAGGCTATTTCTAAGTGACCCCGCACTTTTGAACTATAGTGTATGTAAGACTTGTAATAAGCAAACAACATCATGGCTCCTATTGTCAAGGTAAAAAGCCTTTGCCTGTAAATGCATACACAATGCATTACACTCAGTTGGCTATTGTATTCATAATGCTTTATACCTTTGTGTGACCCTTGCTCTTCTCCCTCCTCACAGAGCCAGACCTTCTACACAGCCAGGGTAAGACCACCTCTACCCATCAGCACTCACAGCCAATTAACATATTAATTTGTCTGCTACATCAGGCTAAAACTGAGCTTGGTCGTGTTAGGTAAGCATAATGATAGAAAGCGGTCCGAAACTTGGAGGTGCTACATTTTTGCTACATTTTGCTACTTTGTGCCCTAATGAATATGTCCCTGGATTTACCCCCGAGCCCATTGACCACAGTATAGTCCATGTAATGATGTGCTGTTTGAGATTCACTGGTAGATTTCCAAGTGGCGCAGCGGTCTAAGGCACTTCATCTCAGTGCTGGAGGTGTCACTACAGACCCTTGTTTGATTCCAGGCTGTATCACAACCGGCCGTGATTGGGAGTCCCATAAGGCGGCACACAATTGGCCCAGCGCCGTCCGCGTTAGGGTTTGGCCGGGGTAGGCCATCATTGTAAATAAATACAATACAATAAATATAAGTAAATACATTGTAAATTAACTGACTTGCCTAGTTAAATAAAGGTTAAATAAATGATGGGCAACAGGGCAAACATTCACATGTAACATGTAAAGTCCACCAGGTGGCGACACAGGCCTGTGTTTAAATGTATTAGTGTGGCTACAGCGTTGTAAAGACACAGGGAAAATCTCAATTGCACACTCCTAGTGTCCTCTCTCCTCATCTCCTTCTCAAAACCCATTGGAGGAGAAGGTCAGAGGGGAGGGATCTCTGGCTTTCTCATCCAATCGGTTTCAAGAAGGAGATGAGAGAGGACACTAGGAGTGTGCAATTGAGATCTTCCCTGTGTGTTTTTTACATGTCGGTGCAAAGACCCACATGCACTCAATGGAGGTCACAATGACAGAGAGGTATTCTCCACTGACAAACAGCAACACTGTACTGTTTACAGTTTTGCCCCCATCCCCCTTGAGATTGATGGCTCAGCTGAATCATTCAAATCCCTGGGGACCATCTTCTCCCTCAAACTCAAGTGGAAAGAAGACAACGCAACACACACACACACACACACACACACACACACATTATGTTAGCTAAATGAGGCTTGCATTGAATGAGTCTACTAGGGTGGTTCAGCCCAGTCCAGGATGCCCCTGGTCCTGCCCTGTCAGATCCCATTACCGGGGAGGCCAACAAGATATCCCGGAGGTTTGCTCATCCCTTTATCACCAACTCCACACAGTACTTCCCTTCCTGCCTTGGGTTAGTGCTTCCTCATAGTGCTTCGTTACCAAACGTAGGAAGGAGGGAGAGAGGGAGGGATGGAGGGAGAGAGATACAGAGGGGGCTGCATTTTGACTGGAGGGGGTCTTTTTCCACTGACAGTTGCTGACATCATCCCCTCTGATTGTGTCATTATTTCAGGGCAATTCCCTCTGTATCTTTGTAGTTGTGTGAGTGTATTATTTTATATGTTATAGGCTGTTTGTGCATATGCATGGGTTAGTGTATGTTGGAGACTTTTGTGTAGGAGTGTGTGTGCATGCATGTGTGCATATGTATGCTTTTATAAATGTGTGTGACGGGGTATAGTACACCAATGAGGCTACATGCCGATATCATATGTTTGCGTGCGTCAATTAGTGCGTTAATGGATTGTGTGCAAGCATGTATGTGGTTGTTTCCCTGTGTACATTAACCGTAACACATCCAAGCCTTTTGATGTGTTGTCATTGGGTGAGAAGACAGTGACGCACTTTGTCAGTGTTTTCCACAAGTACGTAGAGTAGCCAGCCAAATAGAAAAAGTAGCTAGCCAGGCTCCCCCTGGCCCCCCTCGGGGGTTAATTTTTTGGGGCCGAAGGAGCTCTATTTTGACCTCTGGTACATTCTAATGCCTTGACTCCATCTGAACTACACAGCGAAATGATTGAACACTTTATTGAGTTTACCTCCCAGATTGGACAAATAAAGAAGTGGTATTGTGTAGAAAGACTTTACTTTTTTACAATTTAAATTACAGAACATTTATGAATTCAGTGAGTTGTTAGTTGTTTTTTTGGTGTAGTTAACCTTTAATTAAAGTGTGCACCTAGCAAAAGTAGTTAATAACATTTAATTGAGAATGTTTTTGGGAAAGCCTTTCCATCTACTAGTAGACTGTTTTCATTAGCATCATTGTGGTAGACGTGCTGCACACACAGACAAGGGGCGTTCTTGTTGCCTCTTCAGACAGTTGCAGGGAATACAAATCACTGATGCATTCTGTAAATGTCTTATGATAAACCTGGGCAAATGAATACATTTAGTTGTTTCTCTACTAAGGCGAATACATTTTTAATATTTTTGAATTCCGTTTGAATGTTTCCATGAGGGCCCTAATTATCATATTTGGACCAGAATGAGGCTCTCCGCTACCTATTCTTCATGCAGTGCTTCTACACCTGCATTGCTTGCTGTTTGGGGTTTTAGGCTGGGTTTCTGTACAGCACTTTGAGATATCAGCTGATGTACGAAGGGCTATATAAATAAATTTGATTTGATTGCTCACCATTTTCTATCGCGTGATTTCATAATTTACCTGCAGGTAATCGCCAAAAAGCCTAGGCCTACCGGTAGCTTATGCAAATTAGGGAGCCAAATGAACAGCACTCGCAAAAATACAATTCAGTTGACTACCCTCACTAGGCAAAAAATTGTTGTGACATGTGTAATGGAAACGGCAGATATAGGAGATATTTCTAAAGATCAACAACATTTTTGCCTGTTCGACAGGTGGAATTTTATTTTGTTGAATTTTCATTATTGTGACAAATGATGGTGTTGGTGTTTTTCAAATAAATTATGGTGTTTTTCAAATAAGTGATGATTGCTAAATACTTTTAAAGGAATGCGGGGCTCGTGATTTAGGCTAATCACGTAATTATAAGTGCAACTTTACATTTAATTCTAAATGTTAAAGAAGTAGTTCTTGCAAAATCTTTTTTTTTAAACAACAAGTTATGTTTCTTTACAGGGCAATAATTGTCCTGACTTTTAAGAATAGGTAGGCGACAAGCTTAGGTCCAAAGTAAGCCCATAGAAATGTATTGGGCATATTTTTGAACAATTTTGGAGAGAGGGAAACCTCTTGCTTTACCTCTTCCTCTCTGCTGTCATCTGCTGTCAACCTGTCATCGCTCGCTTTGTGACTGACAGGTACCTATCCTATCAATAGATTTCTAGAAGATAAATAGTTAATTCTAGCAGGAGAGGGCTTGACAGACTAACGAATTGAAACGTTTAAATGAAAAGTAACCTAGTTAATATGTGGTGGAAAATGTAGCCGGCTGAAAATGTGTGTCTCGCGCTCTCTCTCTCTCTCGCATTATCCATTGTGCACAGCGGTGTGCTAGCAGCATTAGCAGGGCTCAGTGGTTCTGAATAGGGAGTTAGCAGCAGAGGCTATGTCATCACTCCACTGGAGCCTGCCTGCCTGAGCTAGCTAGATGGAGGGGGGATGCCCGCACCCTTCATACATTTTGTCTTACCCATTCACCCTCTGAATGGCACACACACAATCCATGCCTCAATTATCTCAAGGCCTAAAAATGATTTAACCTGTCTCCTCCCCTTCATCTACACTGATAAGTGACATCAATAAGGGATCCTACCTTTCACCTGGATAGTTGTCATGTTCCTAATGTTTTGTACACTCAGTGTATACAGTTGAACAGAAACACACAATGGTTTGAACACTTGTCCAAAGTGTACACTAGATAAGGAGGAGAACTGTAGCCTAAATACTAACAAGGGTAGGAGTGTATTATACTCCCACTTTTCACCTCTGCAGATTTGTGCTGACAGGGAAAGGGGATACCGAGTCAGTTGCACAACTGAATGCATTCAACTGAAATGTGTCTTCCACAGTTAATCAGAGAGGTGCAGGGGCCTTAATCGACAGGGCCTAGTTGTTGTTGGGGGTAACTGCCTTGCTCAAGGGTAGAGCGACATGTTTTCCCACCTCGACGGCTCGGGGATTCAAACCAGTGACATTTCAGTTTATTGGCCCAATGCTCTTAACCGCTAGGCTACCTGCCACTAGGCTACTTGCAGAGACAGGATAGACGGCGACAGCAGCGAAGGGAGAGGGTTAGAATGTCAAGGCTGCGTGTCTATGTATAGCTGCTGTGACGGGTCTATTACAGGTATTGGGGACAGCTCAAAGGCAAACGGGGCATTCATGTTTTCCTACTGCTCTGCTGTATCCCTGCCTGACTGTCTGTCATCTCACTCTGCCTGCCCCTCCTCTCTCTCGAGTGGAGTGGCTGAGAGGCATGAAAGGGAATGTACATCCGTGAGTGTCAAACCAAGTGCACTGAATTGAAATCACATCAAATGAAAACTACATGAAGTAGGCTGAAATTAGTCCATAGCAAATAGCAATGTGGTGTGTTGACCAGACTAGACCAGTTCAAACCTATCCACATGCGTTTGTCTCATCCTACACTGTGTGTGTGTGTGTGTGTAGAAGAACCTGCCAGTGCCAGAGCTTCCTTCCTTTGCTGTAGGAAAAAGGAAAGTACAGGATATTGGATGGCCCGGAGGTGTGGATACCAGATTTAAGTGCTGGGGAAAGAAGGACACGAGTTACAAGAAATGACGGAAGTGGCTAAAGATAGACACACACATACACAGCCCCCGGGGGAACAAGGTTCACTTACCACCAGGAGAGAGGAGAGCTCTTAGAGATGTCCTCCTAACTGTGTAAGAGTGAACACTACGCACAAAGAAATGGCACCCTATTCCCTATATAGTGCACTACTATAGACCCTGGTCAAAAGAATTGTGCATTAAATAGTGAATAGGGTGATTTGGCACACACTAGAGCTGTCAGAGATTTCCTCCTAACCGCCTGGGAGTGAACACAACGCTTAAAAAAAAAGACTCAATGTATTTCCCATGCAATTTGAATGCTATTATGCCATGACTGCCTTGAAAATGTATTTATCTCAGTTGATTATCTACCTAGATATTCATTCATTGATCATACCTCCTTTTGAGTACATAAAGGCCTGCAAAGGGTCCTTTATGCATTTATGTGATGGACTGTTTGTGGAGGTGGGGTTCCTGTAACTGAGATGCTTACGCAACATTTCCGTCTGGCGACAGAGGAGCCGAAATGTAAAACGTCGCAAGACACTGTATACGTCCCCTGATCCTCTCTTTATCGTCCCTCATTCTCCCAGCAGCAGCCCTCGCCGCAGTCGCCACAGCGTTGGCATCATGTGGGTGGCCAAACATGATCTCACTCATCAAAGATATACGAGGGGGCAAGCCTTATCACTAATTCGGTAGGGTTCTCTCAGTCTCTCCTCCCCTCCCTCCGCCTCTTCCTCTCTCAGTTCAACTCAATTCAAGGGGCTTTATTGGCATGGGAAACATATGCTTACATTGCCAAAGCAAGTGAGATGGATAAACAAAAGTGAAATAAACAATAAGGAGTGAACAGTAAATATTACACTCACACAAGTTCCAAAAGAATTGAAACATTTCAAATGTCATTATGTCTATATACGGGTGTTGTAATGATGTGCAAATAGTTAAAGTACAAAAGAGAAAATAAATAAACATAAATATTGGTTGTATTTACAATGGTGTTTGATCTTTACTGGTTGACCTTTTCTTGTGGCAACAGGTCACAAATCTTACTGCTGTGATTGTACAGTGTGGTATTTCATCCAATAGAAAATGAAAATGGAGTTAATCAAAATGATCAAAATCGGATTTGTTTTTCAGATTCTTTGTGGGTCTGTGTAATCTGAGGGAAATGTGTGTCTCTATGGTCATACATTTGGCAGGAGGTTAGGAAGTGCAACTGTTTCCACCTCATTTTGTGGGCAGTGTGCCTACGTCAACCTTTCTCAATAGCAAGGCTATGCTCACTGAGTGTCCATAGCTTTCCTTAATTTTGGGTCAGTCACAGTGGACAAGTATTTTGTCACTGTGTACTACTCTCTGTTTAGGGCCAAATAGTATTCTAGTTTGCTGTTTTTTTGTTAATTATTTCCGATGTGACAAGTAATTATCTTTTTGTTTTCTCCTGATTTGGTTTAGTCTAATTGTGTTGCTGTCCAGAGGCTCTGTCGGGTGTGTTTGTGTTTGTGAACATAGGCCCCAGATCAGCTTGCTTAATTGACTCTTTTCCAGCTTCATCCCTCTGTAGGTAATGGCTTTGTTATGGAAGGTTTGGGAATCGCTTCCTTTTAGGTGGTTGTAGAATTTAATGTCTCTTTTCTGGATTTTGATCGGCCTCATTCTGCTCTACATGCATTATTTGGTGTTTTACGTTGTACACAGGATATTTTTGCAGAATTCTGCATGCAGAGTCTCAATTTTGTGTTTGTCCCATTTTGTGAATTCTTAGTTGGTGAGCGGACCCCAAACCTCACAACCATAAAGGGCAATGGGTTCTATAACTGATTTGAGTATTTTTCAACAGATCTTAATGGATATGTCAAATTTTACATTCCCTTTGATGCCATAGAAGACCCTTCTTGCCTTGTCTCTCAGATCATTCACAGCTTTGTTAAAGTTACCTGTGGCGCTGATGTTTAGGCTGAGGTACACTACCGTTCAAAAGTTTGGGGTCATTTACAAATATCCTTGTTTTTGAAAGAAAAACTATTTTTGGTCCATTAAAATAACATCAAATTGATCGGAAATACAGTGTAGACATTGTTAATGTTGTAAATGACTATTGTACGGAAATGGCAGATTTGCTGGAAATGGCAGATTTGTTTATGGAATATCTACATAGGCGTACAGAGGTTCATTATCAGCAACCATCACTCCTGTGCTCCAATGACATGTTGTGTTAGCTAACCCAAGTGTATGATTTTAAAAGGCGAATTTATCATTAGAAAACCCTTTTACAATTATGTTAGCAGAGCTGAAAACCGTTGTTCTGATTAAAGAAGCAATAAAACTGGCCTTCTTTAGACTAGTTGAGTATCTGGAGCATCATCATTTGTGGTTTGATTACAGGCTCAAAATGGCCAGAAACAAATACCTTTCTTCTGAAACGTATCAGTCTATTCTTCTTCTGAGAAATGAAGGCTATTCCATGTTAGAAATTGCCAATAAACTGAAGATCTGGTACAATGCTGTGTCCTACTCCCTTCACAGAACAGCGCAAACTGGCTCTAACCATAATAGAAAGAGGAGTGGGAGAAACAACTGAGAAAGAGGACAAGTACATTAGAGTGTCTAGTTTGAGAAACAGATGCCTCACAAGTCCTCAACTGGCAGCCTCAGGTGGATCAGGACAATATTTAGCCCCCTGAACAGCTTTCACAAGTGCTGCAGAGGCTGCTGTGCAGGGGAGGTGCTCCCTTCTTTGAATGTGTGGGGTTACAAGTGCCTGTCCCAGCTGTTTCAGGAACAACCTCCTCTTGTTCCACTTATCAGGCATCCAGGTAAGGTTGATCTTGTTTCATATCACTAAGGCATTGTATGAGGACACATCAATGATGTTATGGAAGATGACCAGGGGCCAGGATGCAGTCATCCTCCTGGAGCTGTAAGTTCCAATCACCTTGTCCAGGTTGTCCTCACCTCCTTTGTTGTGGTTGTAGTCCAGGATGATGGCTGGCTTCCTGTCCTCTCGAGCACTGATCTCAGCCTTTTTGTGCAGTGTGCTCAGGAGGACCACATTCTTGTTCCTCTTTGGGAGATAAGAAACTAGAGTGGTGGTGGGGGTGAAGGCAAACTTTGATGAGAAGGCCTCTCTCCCCCTTGTTGCGATGAGTGCATGGGGGAGCTCAGACTTGTTATTTCTAACTGTGCCAACTATGGTGATCTTCCTCTTCAGGAGCTGCTGGCTGAGTTCAATCAGTTGCACACATAATCTCAGTGTGTGTGTGTGTGTGTGTGTTTGTGTGTGTGTGTGTGTGTGTGTGTGTGTGTGTGTGTGTGTGTGTGTGGGGGGGGGGGGGGGGATTTTTGTGATGTGTGAATGATTTTATAACTGCCCGGTCGAAAATGATCCTAAGGCAATCTTTGTACCCTGGTGGTGTACACCTTTCATGGAAATATGAACAAAGGCAATGTTTCAGTTTTTTCTAATGTTGGGGTCACTCTAGAAAAAGTCATTGAATTTCAAGTTGAGAAAATATAATTTCTGAGGTTTTCTCTGCTGTTAAACATAGTGGCATGTCATTTTTGACCCTTAAGACAACACAAGGGTTAATCAACTTCTTGATATGCTACCTGTCAGGTGGATGGATTATCTTGGCAAAGAAGAAATGCTCACTAACAGGGAGATTGTCACGTTGGTATGAAGAGATTCGGGAGACAGGCGGAGGAATGCGTAATAGGGCTTTTTTATTAAGCCCAAATTATGGCGTGACGTGTAAAGGCAAGGGGACGAAGACCAAACCAACACGTAACAAAACACAGGGTAGAAACGCAAAACAAAAGAGCGAGGAGTACCTCGAATAAATAACACAAGCGCACAATGATTAACACACGGGACAAGAAAGACCCTTAATGATCTGCGCAATCCACAATGACACGAAAGCCAAAACACACAGCACAGGTGCTCACACGCACCAACGGACATAGTAACAATATATTACCTTTACAATAATCGACAGCACCATGATGAACATAGGGTACATACAGTATATACAATCAGTGGGAATAGGGGCCAGGTGTGTGCAATGAAAGTTCCAGAGGGATCTGTGACAGAGGTAAACACATTTCTGCACACATTTTGAGAGAAGTAAGTTTTTTGTGCATATGGAACATTTCTAGGATCTCTTATTTCAGCTCATGAAACATGGGACCAATAATTTACATGTTGCATTCGTATTTCTGTTCAGTGTACATATAAAGTGGGTGAAACAATATGTAAACATTATTAAAGTGACCAGTGTTCAATGACTCTATGTACATAGGGCAGCAGTGTCTAAGGTGCAGGGTAGAGTACCGGTTGGTAGCCTGCTAGAACAGTGACTAAGGTTCAGGGCAGGGTACTGGGCGTAGTCCGGATAATGGTGACTGTTTAACAGTCTGTTGCCGGGATATAGAAGCTGTTTCCTCCTCGCTCTCTCTCTCTGCTGCTCTCTCAAGGATACAGGCTGTGTCCGGGCGGGGGGGGGGGGGGGGGGGGGGGCTCTGCTGAAATATGCTATGCTGACAGTAAGTCGACACAGGAGGGCTAAATATAGCCCCAAAGGGCTATTACAGGTATGCTATCGGCTGGGGACACCTCAAAGGCAATTGATCCCCCTCTTTGTTTTTTTACACACCCTCTCTCGGGTTGATTCTTATCTCTCACTACTCGGGTTAGACGATTTGAAAATAACTGGCGTCAGGACAGGAGTTGTAATAATTGATACATTTGAATGATGATACAGATTATATTGATTGTGAGGCTTTCCATGTAATGGAACCTGCTCACTGGCGTAGTGTTGCCATTCCCTATTGTTACTCTCTGAAGCACTGGCTGAAACCTCTTCTTTTCATTCCTTTTCCATCTCTTCTTTTTGTAATAATGTCTATAGCAGGATGAGAGAGCCTGCTACAGCAGTCGTTCGCTGACTTCATGACCTTCTGTGAATAAAGTGCATCGTAAAGCAACACTGCCACAATGTATAGTCTGTGTGCTGTTTGATTGTGTGTCTCTTTGTGCGTCACGTCTATGGACAGTAGCTCTGTGATTGTCCATGTATTCATCCAGCCACCTCTTAGCTGGCATTCGTAAATAATAATCCGTAAATGGCATCCGTATAGCTGGCATCCGTAAATAACACCAGGGCAAGGTCATATCACCGTGACCCCTCTCCTCAAAAAGAGAAGCACACCAAAAACTCAGGTTAGATTACCCATTTATTCCAACACTGCAGTTCACCGGTGGTTGGGATTTTCTTTTGCAAAGTATTTGTCCATTTCATTTGGTCAATGTTTTAATGCTGTTCTACAGTGCGGAACACCATAGGATAAAAGCCACCAATGCGCTGATTTCACATCCATCCAATTTATTCCTCTGTGAAAGCAGACTAGCTACTGTGCTATTTGTGAACAGCCAGTGTGGAGGTAGAGAAGCAGGGAGAGGATGTGGCCGGGTGAAGTGCGTGGGTAGATCAAACATAGCATCACTCTGCCATCGGCTCAAAGTGGGCTTTTTCCTGCATGGGGGGAAAACAGGCCAAGGTCAATGGGAATTGGGTTGCAGCGGTGTGTTTAATGCTTTTGGATAGAGGGAAATTGTTTTTGATTTCATTTTGTGGTTGAAATTGGTTGTCTGTTGTTGTTTTGAAATGTGTATGTACAGTGGGGAGAACAAGTATTTGATACACTGCCCGATTTTGCAGATTTTCCTACTTACAAAGCATGTAGAGGTCTGTTATTTTTATCGTAGGTACACTTCAACTGTGAGAGACGGAATCTAAAACAAAAATCCAGAAAATCACATGGTATGATTTTTAAGTAATTAATTTGCATTTTATTGCATGACATAAGTATTTGATACATCAGAAAAGCAGAACTTAGTATTTGGTACAGAAACCGTTGTTTGCAATTACAGAGATCATACGTTTCCTGTAGTTCTTGACCAGGTTTGCACACACTGCAGCAGGGATTTTGGCCCACTCCTCCATACAGACCTTCTCCAGATCCTTCAGGTTTCGGGGCTGTCGCTGGGCAATACGGACTTTCAGCTCCCCCTAAAGATTTTCTATTGGGTTCAGGTCTGGAGACTGGCTAGGCTCCACCTCAGTCTTGGCCCACTTAGTTGGCGCCTCTGGAGCGGAGTCCCTCGCAGCGGGCCCCGGACTGAAGAATCCTCGTAGAGGGCGCCACTGGACTGAGGGGCGCCTCTGGACTGAGGGGCTGCGGCTCTGGCAGCGCCGGACAGGCGGGAGGCCCTGGCAGCGCCGGGAGGCCCTGGCAGCGCCGGACAGGCGGGAGGCCCTGGCAGCGCCGAACAGGCGGGAGGCCCTGGCAGCGCCGGACAGGCGGGAGGCCCTGGCAGCTCCGGACAGGCGGGAGCACCTGGAGGGAGGAGACAGAGAGACAGCCTGGTGCGTGGGGCTGCTACCGGAGGTCTGGTGCGTAGTTAAAGCACCTAATACACAGGGCCGTGGAGGCGCACTGGCGGTCTCGAGCGCAGAGCTGGCCCCACCCGTTCTGGCTGGATGCCAGCTTCTCCCCGGCAAATGCGGGACGCTGGCACCGAGCATACCGGCCTGTGAATACTCCGCCTCGGTACTGTGCGCATCACTGGCCTGACCAGTCCCATGCTCGCCACGGTAAGCACGGGGAGTTGTCTCAGGTCTGCTTCCTGACTCTGCCACACTCCCCGTGTTCCCCCCCCCAAAATAAATTTGGGGCTGCCTCTCGGGCTTCCTTGCCAGCCGTGTTCCCACATACCGCTTGTTCCTCTCTCTGGCTGCCTTTGCTCTCCTAGCTGCCTCCACCTGTTCCCATGGAAGGCGATCCCTTCCCGCCAGGATCTCCTCCCATGTGTAGACTCCCTTGCCATTCAGAACGTCCTCCCATGTCCAGGAGTCCACCTTACCATACTGCTTGGTCCGTTGGTGGTGGGAAGTTCTGTCACGGCTGGCTGAAGGACTGGACCAAGGTGCTGCATGTTAAGCATACATTTTGACTTTATTTAAAAATGACGCCAACAAAACTAAGAACAAAAAACCAACCGTGAAGCTTTGGGCTATGTGCCGTGAACAACTACAAAGTTAACTTCCCACCAAACAGGTGGGGGAAAAGGGTACCTAAGTATGGTTCTCAATCAGAGACAACGATAGACAGCTGTCCCTGATTGAGAACCATACCAGGCCAATAGAAATACAAAACATAGAAAAAAGGACATGGAATGCCCACCCTAGTCACAACCTGGCCTAACCAAAATAGAGAATAAAAAGCCTCTCTATGGCCAGGGCGTGACAGCGTGACTGTGCGTGTTGTGTTTGTGCGCCTGAGGTGATTTTATCTAAATCCATTTCATGCAGAAACAGGAATAGAGTGGAATATCAAATATTTAAATCTACACCAAGTGGACAAAACTTCAAGAACACCGTCCTAAAAATATATTTCTACTATTGAGTTCATGAGAAGGCCTTGTTCAACAGGGATGATGGGCCATGTTGACTCCAATGCTTCCCACAGTTGTGTCTAGTTGTCTGGATGTCCTTTGGGTGGTGGACCATTCTTGATACACACAGGAAACTGTTGAGTGTGAAAAACCCAGCAGTGTTGCAGTTCTTGACACAAACCGATGCGCCTGGCACCTACTACCATACCCTGTTCAAAGGCACTTAAATATTTTGTCTGGCCTCATTCACTCTCATAATATCACACACACAATCCATGTCTCAAAGCTTGTTACAAAGCTTAAAAATGGTTCTTTAACCTGTCTCCTCCCCTTCATCTACACTTACTGGAGTGGAGTTCACAAGTGACATCAATAAGCTTTCACCTGGATTCACCTGATCGGTCTATTTCATGTTTTTATTATGTTTTGTGCACTCAATGTATATCCACATCTACTTTCCTCACTAGTTTGTGTGTCTGTCATGTAGACCTACAGGTAACCGCCAAAATAAAGGAAACACTTGAGTAAATGAGGGATACAAAGTACATGTATCTGTGCAACTGTGTGTGTGTGTGCTTGAGAAAGAGAAGAGGATTACTGGTAAAGTGATAGGAAAACAAATTAGATTCCTATGAGGTGAGAAGGCCAGGGAGTCACAGGCTCCATCCGTTCCATCCGGAGGTATGGCCGAAACCTGACACTGATGCAGGTCCCAAGTTAAGCTCCCATCAGAGGGTTGAGGGGCAGCCAGCCCATGGCCCACCTGTTAGGAAGTCATTAATCTCTCTGTTCCACATTCACCCACCCACTTACTCAGCCAAGAGACAACCACCCTCCCCTCCTCCACCTGGCCCGCTCAACAGTGTTTGGCGTGTTTCATTGTTTGAAACACGCCAAACATACCTCTGTCTCTCCATTTTCTCTTGTTGCTTTTCTGCTTTTCACAATCTTGTTGGCCTCAATTCCTCTCGCTTCTTTACCCACTGCTCCCTGCTTTGTCCTGTGTTGTCCACGTCTTCCCACACCATAAGGTCTGAAAATATCTACTGTTTCTATGGTGACTGCTGCCTTGATTCTACTACTGTATGCCAGGTTGCTGTATGATGCTCAGAAGCTCAGACTAGGTCCTATCCAGACTAAATAAGCAGTGTCTGACAGAGGATCCTCTAAGCTGAACTAGGCCTTATACATTACACAACATTCACTGTCTATATAAACCTGACCTCAGACCCTACAGGCTGTGTGCTTACTTATTACCTTCATAGGATATGAACTTGAACCATATTCCAATTAACTAGCCCATCACCTCATTCATAGGATACCTTTCCTAGCCTCATGCTAAACTTCATCCCATTTTTATAAGGGTATGACCTTTAACCTCTAACCTGACTGATTGAAATCTGAACTCTTACCTCAGTCATAGGATATGAATATAATGGAAAGATCACTTCACCTTCAAAGGCATGATAAAATCTCCATTGTTTTCCAATGGTGTTCTTATTGTTCTTTCTGACCTCTTGGAGTGGTCTGAGGTGAGCCTTTGAGACAAGTAGTCTGAGTCTGCATGGTGAGACGACAGGAGAGGAAGCTAGGGGCCATGCAATGAGCGATTGAGTGAAAGAGCACTTCACAAGCCAGGCTCCACATTCCTCATTCCTCCCAGTCCCCACCTGTTTGATCCTGATCTCCTGGTGGCTAACGCTAACATGCTACACCTGTGACGTCCCTCTCAGAGACCCTCCAAACCCCTCAGCACTCAGAAGATCTAGGTCAGATCATCCATCCTCATACTATTTCCAGTAAGACTTGGAGGATTTGGTTCTGGGTGTGAGATCGTGACGAAGAGTGGTTGTTATCGTGGTATTTCTACTGGACTATTGACTCTTTTCTTTTCTTTATCTTCTAAAGGCATTGGGGCGGCAGGGTAGCCTAGTGGTTAGAGCGTTGGACTAGTAACCGGAAGGTTGCGAGTTCAAACCCCCGAGCTGACAAGGTCAGCCCCTGAACAGGCAGTTAACCCACTGTTCCCAGGCCGTCATTGAAAATAAGAATTTGTTCTTAACTGACTTGCCTGGTTAAATAAAGGAAAAATAAAATGTCTGAGACTTTTTGGCTGAAAGTATGAGGTTTCTGCCCCCAACGTTTTTATTTTTCTCAGAGAAGAAAGGCTTGTCCCCTTTGTTTTTGCATTTTTATTCGTCCTTTCTTCTGCTCAAGAATTGGCATCAAAGACGCTTAGGCCCCTAAGTGTTGGTTGCTGCGGGGTGGCTTTGAGCCCAGAATGTGTGGGAATCTAGGAAAGGTTGGCTTGCTTGGACTACTGGAGCATGGTCTGAAAGGGTTATTAGCTGGACTAGCCTAGCTAAGCGCTCCCATTGTTTTTCATTGGGGGCAATTAGCAATTAGTGCTAGGCTTACAAAATGAGTAGTGGGTTCCCACATGTGCTTTACAGTCTGTTTGGTATTAGCTCAAGGGCTAAAGCAGATTATGAGGCATTTGTTAGGTAATTTAACTTGGCTCAATTCAAATCCTGCATAGCGACTGCTTGGCAACTTCCGGTGTATTGATGCTTTTCTAAATATTTAGTCAATGTTCTTAGCAGAATTATTATACATATTTTTTTATTTTGTATATTATTATTATTTTATTTAACCATCAAAATACTTTTGGCCCCAAAAGTTTTTGTTTTGCCTAGAGAAGAAAGCCATTTTTCATACTAATGGCTTGTCCTTTTGTTTTTTGTCTTTTCATTCAATCTTTGTTGCAGTGAATGTGTGAATTGTTTTTTAAAATTTTTTTTTTTTTTTACTCGTCTACCTATCAAAGGCTAAATGAATGAATGAGGACTAGTCTAGACCAGATTCTGAGTGTTTCCTCTGTTTTGTTTGAAGGCTTTCAGCATGGTTTCTCACAGAGCTTTCTAGAATGTTTATATGTGATAGTGCATTTAAGAGCAAACATGATGTATTGGGTCACCTTTTGTACAATCCACCATTCCACAATCCACCATTCCATTTCATATCCAATGTTTAGATGCTGCATGGGCTCAAATATAATGTGCGGTGCACTGCGCCGTCCCATCAGGATATCCTTCCTGACTTGGCTAGTTAAATAAACCTTAAATAAAATGTTTAAAATTAAAGAATAATTTGACAGATAGCCTCCCCCCGAAGACCCAAGCTCTGCTTGACACCTTGGTTGGTGGGCAGAATCATAAAAAACATCTCTGCAGTTTGTTTTGAGATTTAGTCTACAGTGACGTGTTTTGTGAGAGGAAAAAAACTACAGTAAACATTCAAAAGATTCTTTCATTGAAGGATCCTCACAGAATGCCCATCATCCTGAACTTCTCTACTTTGACGCTCCATAGTTTTACCTCACCTATGTATTGTTGGCTGAGAGTTGTTGTCGTACACCAAACGTCCATAGTGAGCAAAGCACAAAGCTCCCTCCCTCTCTTTGTCCCCCCTCCCTTTTTCTCTCCCTCATTCCCTCCCTCCTATTGTTTACTCTAGCACAGGTTGGCTGTTGTTCTATGTTATGATGTAAAACCTGTGAGTCACACCTAAGCTTAACTGGCTGTCCAGATAACCTGTGACGATTAACCTCTCTCTGTCCTACACATACACGCTACACGCACACACACACTTAAACCTCCATATGGCCACCTACCTACTCTATGTTCTGTTCCTGTTCTTCCTCTCCTTCCGTCTATCCTTGTAACTGTCTAGTTGTGTCTCCATCTTGACAGTTGAGTGTGAGAGGGTATTAACCTACTGTACTGCTGTCTAATTGTTATACACTCCCCTACGCATTTGGACAGCAATGAAACATTTTGAAATTTGGCTCGATACTCCAGTATTTATGGTCATATGACACAAAAATAGAGGTATTTGGCCACACACACCAGCGGTGGGTTTGGCCTTCGAATGTACAGTACAATGTGTATCCAGAAAATTATGCATACTGTAAAATATGGTGGTGAATATTTGATGTTATGGGGCTACTTTGCTTCCATTGGTCCTGGGGCCCTTGGCATCATGAACTTTACCAAGTACAAGGACATTTTTGCTAAAAGTTGGTTGCCTCTGCCAGAAAGGAGGATGTGACTTGGCCATGAGGAGATCTTCCAACAAGAGTGTAACTCAAAGCACATACCAAAGAAATGGTTAAAGGCCAAATGCAGATGTTTTTATCTCAATATCAAATCATCTCTGGGTAACAATTAAGTACCTTACTATGATTGTTTTCAATAAAATGGTCAAAAAGAAACAAAAATAGCTTCTTAGCAAATACCAAGAATTATGCTAGGACTGTCTGGGTGGTCTGGCTCGGGAGAGGAAATCTGAAAACGACCTGTTATTGGAGATTTGGAACTCTATTTCTTATTGGTCTATTAATGCATTTAACGCCAGGTGAGATCACCCGGCACACCAAAACACCATCCCACCAAAACAGGTTGAAATTTCTGGCTTTCTTTTCAAACAGCTCTTACACTAAAAGTGCATTACCATAATTTTCACAGTATTATTCCTATCAAATTGTATTGGTCACATACACATGGTTAGCAGATGTTAATAATGCGAGTGTAGCGAATTGGCTTGTGATTCTAGTGCCGACAGTGCAGTAATATATATATATATATATTTTTTTAGAATTTTTTACCCCTTTTTCTCCCCAATTTCGTAGTAGCTACTATCTTGTCTCATCGCTACAACTCCCGTACGGGCTCGGGAGAGACGAAGGTTGAAAGTCATGCGTCCTCCGATACACAACCCAACCAGCCGCACTGCTTCTTAACACAGAGCGCATCCAACCCGGAAGCCAGCCGCACCAATGTGTCGGAGGCTACACCGTGCACCTGGCAACCTTGGTTAGCGCGCACTGCGCCCGGCCCGCCACAGGAGTCGCTGGTGCGCGATGAGACAAGGACATCCCTACCGACCAAGCCCTCCCTAACCCGCATCGCCCCACGGACCTCCCGGTCGCGGCCGGTTACGACAGAGCCTGGGCCCAATTTTTCAGTTTTTGATTTGTTAAAAAAGTTTGAAATATCCAATAAATGTCGTTCCACTTCATGATTGTGTCCCACTTGTTGTTGATTCTTCACAAAAAAATACAGTTTTATATCTTTATGTTTGAAGCCTGAAATGTGGCAAAAGGTCGCAAAGTTCAAGGGGGCCGAATACTTTCGCAAGGCACTGTATATAACAAGCAATCTAACAATTCCCCAACAACTACCTAATACACACAAATCTAAATGGGTGAATGAGAATATGTACATATAAATATATGGATGAGCGATGGCCGAGCGGCATAGGCAAGGTGCAATGGATTGTATTAAATACAGTATATACATATGATATGAGAAATGTAAGACATGTAAACATTATTAAAGTGATCTAGTGATCCATTACTAGTGATCCATTTATTAAAGTGGCCAGTGATTGGGTCTCAATGTTGCTGTTTAGCAGTCTGATGGCCTTGAGATAGAAGCTGTTTTTCAGTCTCTCGGTCCCAGCTTTGATTCACCTGTACTGACTTTGCCTTCTGGATATTAACGGTGTGAACAGGCAGTGGCTCGGGTGGTTGTTGTCCTTGATTATCTTTTTGGACTTCCTGTGACATCGGGTGATGTAGGTGTCATGGAGGTCAGGTAGTTTTCCCCCGGTGATGCGTTGTGCAGACCGCACCACCCTCTGGAGAGCCTTGCGGTTGAGGGCAGTGCAGTGTGATACAGCCTGACAGGATGCTATCGATTGTGCATCTGTAAAAGTTTGTCAGGGTTTTGGCTGACAAGCCACATTTCTTCAGCCTCCTGAGGTTGAAGAGGAGCAATACTTCACCACACTGTCTGTGTGGGTGGACCATTTCAGTTTGTCAGTGATGTACACTGCTGTCCCTTCAATGTGGATAGGGGGGTGCTCCCTCTGCTGTTTCCTGAAGTCCACGATCATCTCCTTTGTTTTGTTGACGTTGAGAGAGAAATTGTTTTTCTGACACCACACTCCGAGTGCCCTCACCTATACAGGTAACTGACCAAATAAAATAAACACTTGAGTAAATTAGTTATATAAAGTATATTGAAAGAAGGTGGTTCCACACAGGTGTGGTTCATTAGCTCTTCCTAAGCAAATAACATTGCATCATGCTTAGGGTTATGTATAAAAATGCTGGGCAGGCCCATTTGCCCATTATTTAAGCTACCATGGCTGCCCCCATTGGATGACAATGCCCTCCTCCACAGGGCACGAATGTCACTGAATGGTTTGATGAGCATGAAGACGATGGTAACAGTATGCCATGGCCATCTCAGTCACTAGATCTCAACCCTATTGAACACATATGGGGCGGGGCCTAAGACACCGTTTTCCACCACCATCAACAAAACAACAATGATGGAATTTCTCGTGGAAGTATTGTGTCGCGTCCCTCCATGGAGTTCCAGACACATTTATAATTTATCAAGGGATCCAATAATTCTGGACCCTGCTGTATCTATTCTCCCCATTTGAAGATATGCACTACCATTCAAAAGTTTGGGGTCACATAGAAATGTCCTTGTTTTTGAAAGAAAAGCACATTTTTTGTACATTAAAATAACAGCAAGGGTCCTCCCGGGCATCGCAGTGCTAGCTGTGCCACCAGAGACCCTGGGTTCGAGCCCAGGCTCTGTCGCAGCCGACCGGGAAGTCCATGGGGCGACTCACAATTGGCCTAGCGTCGTCCGGGTTAGGGAGGGTTTGGCTGTTAGGGATATCCTTGTCTCATCGTGCACTAGAGACTCCTGTGGCGGGCCAGGCGCAGTGCACACTGACCAGGTCGCTAGGTGCACTGTGTTTCCTCCAACACACTGGTGCGGCTGGCTTCCGGGTTGGATGTACGCTGTGTTAAGAAGCAGTGCGGCTTGGTTGGGTTGTGTTTCAGAGGACGCATGGCTCTCGACCTTCGTCTCTCCCGAGCCCGTACATACGGGAGTTGTAGCGATGAGACAAGATAGTGACTACTAACAATTGGATACCACGAAAAAGAGGGTAAAATTATTTTTTTTTAAATTACATCAAATGTATCAGACATACAGTGTAGACATTGTTTATGTTGTGAATGACAATTGTAGCTGGTAACGGCAGATTTTTTAATGGAATATCTACATAAGTGTACCAGTTTTATTGCTTGACAACAGTTTTCAGCTGTGCTAACATACTCATTTTTTAATGGAATATTTACATAGGTGTACAGAGGCCCATTATCAGCAACCATCAATCCTGTGTTCCAATGGCACGTTCTGTTAGATATGGCAGACATACGCCCCCTTTGGAGAGATTGGGTACCCCTAGTAAACTGGAAAAAAAATCTGTCAAAAATTGTTAATATATGCAAATAAAAATTATTATTGGATAGAAAACACTCTAAAGATTCTAAAACCGTTGGAATTATGTCTGTAAGTATAGCAGAACTCACAGGGCAGGCATTCTTCCAAACTAGTTTTTGTGGCCATGAAAGTTGGAGCAACTTTGACGTCATGGCCCCCACCCTTCCCAACCAGCTATGATTCTGGGGACACTTTCTATCTCTTCCGCTAGATGTCCTCTTTCATTAGAGCTTCAAACCGTTCAAATCGCGCGAGAATTGACCCTATGGGAGTGAAATTAGTGCGTGCCACGAGAGAATAGGCTGTGCGTATGGGCGCGAATTGGTCACAGCCATTCCTTTGTTTCCAGCACTCAAGAGAAGGGCAGACGATGGCCGATTGAATTGAAGTTTGTTTTGCACGTCTAAAACATCATAAAGCTTGCTTCTGCACTTAGTTTGACCTGTTTAGTCGACATATAATGTGTAATTTTGAAGTTTTGATGCGCAACTTATCCGGACCAGAGGACGTTTTGGGTGCATTTCAGCTGATGTTATTAGCAGTAGCTAATACAAAGACGCAACTTAGTTTGACCTGTTTAGTCGACATATAATGTGTAATTTTGAAGTTTTGATGCGCAACTTATCCGGACCAGAGGACGTTTTGGGTGCATTTCAGCTGATGTTATTAGCAGTAGCTAATACAAAGACGCAAGACTTGAAACCAAACGATGTATTGGGTAAGTATGAAGCCTTCCAGAACATTCTGAACGAAGACCATCGAAGGTAAGGGAATATTTATGCTTAAATCTGTGTTTCTGTTGACTCCAACATTACGTGGAAATGTAGCCTGGAACTGAGCGCTGTCTCACAATATGGAATAGTGTGCGATTTCTGTAACGTTAAAAATAAATCTAACACAGCGGTTGCATAAAGAAGCAGTGTATCTTTCTAACTATATGTAGAACATGTATATTTAGTCAAAGTTTATGATGTCTATTTACGTTATCTTGCCGCGCTACATAGATTTCCTGCGGGCATTTTTGAGTAATTTCTGAAGGTGAACTCACTGTAAATGGACATTTATGGATATAAATGGCATATTATTGAAAAAAAAAATATGTACTGTGTAATATGTCATATTACTGTCATCTGATGAAGATTTTCAAAAGGTTAGTGAGCGATTTATTTTTTAATCCTGCGTTTGTTGATTGCATGTTTTGGCTATTGAAATGAGCTGTGTCTGGTGGTGGTTTTACATATATATGTGCTATGTTTTCGCCGTAAAACATTTTAGAAATCTGACTTGCTGGCTAAATGAACAAGATGTTTATCTTTCATTTGAGCTATTGGACTTGTTAATGTGTGGAGGTTAAATATTTGTAAGAATATTTTTGCGTTCCATGCGCCACCGTTTCAGCTGCACGTGGGAGGGTTGATTCCCAATTGGGAACCAATATCGTAAACAGGTTAAAAGGCTAATTGATCATTAGAAAATCATTTTGTAATTATTTTAGCCCATCTGAAAACTGTTGTTCTGATTAAAGAAGCAATAAAACTGGCCTTCTTTAGACTAGTTGAGTATCTGTAGCATCGGTGTTTGTGAGTTTGAATACAGGCTCAAAATGGCCAGAAACAAAGAATTTTCTTCTGAAACTCGCCAGTCTCTTCTTGTTCTGAGAAATGAAGGCTATTCCATGCCAGAAATTGCCAAGAAACTGAAGATCTGGTACAACGCTGTGTACTACACCCTTCACAGAACAGTGCAAACTTGCTCTAACCAGAATAGAAAGAGGAGTGGGAGGCCCCGGTGCACAACTGAGCAAGAGGACAAGTATATTAGTTTGAGAAACAGATGCCTGACAAGTCCTCAACTGGTAGCATTAAATCATACCTGCAAAACACCCGTCTCAACGTCAACAGTGAAGAGGCGACTCCAGGACACTGGCCTTCTAGACAGAGTTGCAAAGAAAAAGCAATATCTCAGACCTGCCAATAAAAATAAAAGATTAAGATGGGCAAAAGAATAGACCCTGGACAGAGGAAGTGTGCCTAGAAGGCCAGCATCCCGGAGTCGCCTCTTCACTATTGACATTGAGACTGGTGTTTTGCAGGTATTATTTAATGCTACCAGTTGAGGACTTGTCAGGCGTCTGTTTCTCAAACTAATATAGTTGTCCTCTTGCTCAGTTGTGCACCGGGGCCTTGGTGGTAATGGTGAGAGGTTAGCATGCTTTGTAGCCTCTGTAACGTTTACACTCGTAATTATTTATGATTCATTCATAATTTTTCTTAATCACGACACTGTCAGGATTGATTTAGAAGTCTTCATTAAACCAATCCAAAACACAACCAAAACAAACTGCAAATGCATCCAACAAGTTGGTATAGCCACACGATTGATTTAGTCATTGCGTGCTAGGAATATGGGACCAAATACTAAACTTGTGACTACTTTCGTGGGGGGCGACTAGATGTATAAAGTACTTTAATTTCTAAATGGCAAGTCAGATAGGTAGGAAAATACCCTCAAATAAAAGGTGACATTCTATACTCCCTCATGCGAAACATCTCAAATCCAAAATGCTGGAGTATACAGTAGAGCCACATAAAAATGTTTGCATCACTGTTTACATGCACTGGTCAGCTGTTTGTTCACCCGCACCTGCCCTCAATTAATAATCCATCTGCAACCCTAACACAACTATGTGATAAAGTGAAAATCTGAGGCCCGCACCCGAACCTAACCCGCTAATATAGAAAATTCGCTGTAGACTACAGTCAAAGAATTATTTAGAGATTATTTAGGCAGAATTATTTATTTTTTGTATCTTTTTGCCTGATTTTAGATATGTTTTTACGTATAATTTCTGATGTTTTGGTAGGCGATTTGTCTGTCAACTTGTCTATAATTAGATACATGCAGCTTCTCCATTGTCATTATGTTGCCCTCTGAGACTAAATAAACCCTTGCTCAGCAGAATTTAAAAAGTCGCTAGAATGAATACAATCTCGTTGACATCTGTAACGTTTTCTCTGTTGTCTCTGCTTCCTTCAGGGCTGTAAGATTATTTGGGACTGGGGTGAAAATGCAACAACTCCCCAAAACAAGAACATTTCCAAATTAAATCAGTTTGACCAGAGGTAAGGAAATAGAAATCTGTGAAAACAACCCAAAATGTTTCTGATAAGATTTCAGTTCGGCTTGGGTGCATGTTGTATGTGGTTAAAATACTATCAGCTTTTATGATGCTGATAATGATAGCACCTCTACAGATGGTATCTAACTGCGCATTCACATTCTCTCAAGATTCTGAAAGTTGTTCCAGAGTAACATTTTTGCCTCTTTTGCCTATATATCATTTTACTGCAAGAAATGCTTAATTCGGCAGGAGTTAATATGAATGATATATGAGAGTTTATAGACCTACAGTCAGTGTCCAGATTTCAGTTTTCATTTAACCCATCTGAACAGTAGGCTACTGTTCCCCTGACGGACCATAGGCCTATTTAAATTTGTAGAGCGCCTCACAATCATCATACATAATATAGCCGGCACTGCTATCAACCCGTTTTGCCACTTCACCAAATCTTTCCCAAACATTCATTTTCTGGCCCTCCCTTCTCTTTATTTTGAACTTTCCATTTCAAAGCTTTTCTCTTGTTGAATTAAACTCAGACATTGTCCTCAACCCATAACCATTCAGTCACTGTTACATCAGGTTAGTGTTACAGGACATCCTGACAAACTTACTATTAAGGACGATTCAACTCACTAAAAACCTCTTAATGAATGATGATAGTAGTCAGAGCATTTTATTTTGCCTTAGGCACTATTACAATACAGAATATGGCCATATAGTTTGTGTGATTTCAACTGGATTTTACAAAAAAAAAACGTTGTTTACCGGTCCGGTCGGGTATGTTTTTGGGTATAGCCTCTCAAAAGCCTGAGTCTGACCCACTCTTTCCTCTCTCTGGCTTTGTCCCCCTACTACCTCAGTGACCTGGGCCTCTTGTGACAGCCCGGCCCTATTTGAACACTTTAAGTTGCACTAGCTTAAATGAAAGGAAGTTACCCATTTAGGTCTATTTCTACCCTTTTATAATTTAAAACTCCACTTTGCCTCTGTGGAGAATTGGTGGTAAAGGCCTACTTCAAAGGCCTGAATTCTGAATAGACAACGTGATACTTGTTAGAGTTCCTCACTCTGGTCCTTGTGATGCTTTTTCAGGGTTATTTAGGAAATGGTGTGTGTGAGGTCAATCAGTTAGAAAGGCCCGGACAACAAAACACTGTGATGTGATGTCCCCGACTCTGCCGTAGATCAATTGGATTAAAGCTCCCCAAATCAAATTACCTTCAGTTTTTCCTTCTTTTTTTGTTGTTGACTGGGGCAAAACAAATTACAGGATCAAAATCCTGGACACAGGCCTACACTGTGTGAAGACAATGCTACAGGGTTTAACAGGCCCAAAGAACCAAAGAAGCCTTTCTTTAGTGTTGGAAAGTATGCAATTCCTCCTTCTCACCCCCCACTGACAATGCAATGAGACATGTGTGCATGCACATGTTGTTCCACCTGGTTAGGGTCAGAATGGAGGGACTGAAGGTGGCTGGAGGTGAGCTCTGGTTTAGGTCGACCCTTGACCTTGTGGAGGTGGCTGAATGGCTGGGTGGACAGGAGTCAGGACACTGAAGGCTCTGTTTGTTTCCGTTTTATGAGCCTCTCTTTAACTGGGCCTCCTCCAACTCTCTGGATCATTCCTCTCCCTCTGCTGCTTTTGTTCAGTGCTTCTTCACTTCTTTAATTTCCCCCTGCTCCTTTCATCTTTCATCCTTCGTCTCCCAGTCCTCTTCTCTTTATAATTTCCTATCTTCTCTCATCTCTCTCTGTCTCCTTGACTATCCCTTTCTCACTCATCACTTCCCTCTTCCATCTTCCAATCCTCTCCTATGTCCCCTTTCCTCTCAACATCCTCTCCTCTCTTCTTTCCTTTCAACCTTCTCTTGTCTCCTCTTCCTTGTTGACCTTACTTGACCCCTATGTCGGTGACTGGGTGTACACAGCACGTGATGGCTCGTGCATATATGTACGTACTTATGTGTGTTGTGTGTGTGCATGCTCATGTCGGTGTGTGTGTGCTGGCTTGTGGTCTCCTGGTGACATATGTGTGTGTGTGTTTGAGTCAGACATTCTTGCTGAGGTTTTCCCCACATTCCTCGGATGTGTCGCCATTTCAGCACCGCCTCCTCTCTTCCTGTTTCTTTCTGGTGGGCCGCTAACACTCACCGATATTTACGAGGGTCTCGGGATACCTCGGGATACCTCGGGATACCTCGGGATACCCCCCCCCCCCCCAGCTTCTCATCTGTAGTTATTGATGCTTCCTCTCCGGAGAGGGGTTTCAAAGAGGGGAGATACAGCATATCCCCCCTAAATGTGCTGCCCTGTTCAGCTTGTGGAACTCGATGTGAGAGTTGTAAATGGAGAAATGGGCTGATTAGGGATTTGGTGTATTTGGATTAATCCACTTTGGTCACAATGAGGAATAACTGTAGTTTCCTTTGTTTAATGAAACACATGTGTTGAACCACAGTATGTGAGCTTATTAATACACAAGTGGGGCCTTGATTAAGACAGATTGAGAATTAAACAGAATAATTCAACATTACCACACATTATTTACTGGATTTTTACAATGCATTACTTACAGGAATTTAGAAAGGTATTTAAAAGATTTTATTAACAAAAGGTAAACAAATATGTTTTCTTTAGAGTATTTTTTTTTGGGGGGGGGGCAGGTTTACAGCTAATTTCCTAAAATTCTACACATTTAGCCTTGGGGTGGGGAGAAAGTTTGGCAGTTTTAAAAGCTAATCTCCTGCAATTCTACCCATTTTGCCATGACTTATGCCATGTTATTATGATATCTGAGTGAGAGTGACTAACAAAACCAACGTGGCCCCCTGGAGGTCAGGGCCCCTGAGCACATACCCTGCGTGCCCGGTCGGTAATTCAGCCACGTTCACTACAAGTTTAGAGAGATGGCTAGACTAACTAGACACATTTTTTTCATTCGACATTTGTTTTAGTTGTATAATTATTATTCGGCCCTCGTGTCCTCATATGTAGCTACGGCTCTGCATAGTGCCTTTTAAACCCCACTCCCATACACACACTCACACTTTTCTTCCCATGTTCCACTGACACAGCCTTTCCTCACTATTTATCCTGCACGCATGCAGTACACGCCATTCACATGCATGTGCACATGCACACACAAAACCCCAAACATAGAATTATATATAAAACACTTACAATAGAACTATAGTATCTCTATGACCCCAAAACCTTCCCACCAGAATACAGACTGTTTGTCTCCTGTATGGGGCACTGTGGGGTCTCTAATTTGCAGAGGACAAAGGCCACCTGTGGCTGCCGGGGCCTCCTCTCTCCTCGGTCCCCCACCCCCCAGCCGACTCTCTAAAGACCATGACCCACTCACCCCCAACTGTTCCACCTGTCAATCACATCACTGGAGCCCGAACTGGAGCAACCTCTAGTGTTGCAGCTGCCTGTTGTACACATTCACACACTTACATGCGTACACACACACACACACACACATCCATGGCACTTCTATCAGTAAGTCAGTCACTTGCAAAATTTTGCAGCATTGTCGGATTGTCAAGGCTGTCCATTTCCAGCAACCATAAAAGTTATCCTCACCCCATGTATGCTCTGCCTCCTGCTCCTAACCCTACATTATACAGGCCTATTGTGTACCTATTGCGTAAGTGCAACGTCACATCAACACATGACCCATGACCAGAGTGTTATGACTGATAACAGTCTAGATCTGACTCAGAACTTAGAACAAACTTGTGGACTGACTGGTTGAACTCAAGTGCTCAATGCTTTTGCTGGCCACTCTGATGAAAATATTCATTGACATTTATAGTCAAGTTCATTGATGTTCCTAGTACAGTATTTAGATCAAATGACTAATTGTGTTCATTAAAAGGAGTTAAATTAACCTTGTGTCGCAAATTATAATTTTAGTTAATTGGCAGCAGATTGTGTTTGTGATTTAAATGTGCATCAAAATGTGAATTATGCATGTATTTATTTGTAATGGGCTTTAAAATGGGCTAATCTAATGCAAAGCCACAATGATGCTCATTCACTTCCTAACCGTGAGAGGATTGCATGGCAATGGCGCCCACTTCACTTCAGCCTTGGGTAGAAAGGTTGCTGGAAATCCTTTGGAGCTAATATGAGAGTGATTAGCTAGACCTCTCATTGCAAGGTAGCCTTTCTCTTCCTGGAAAGGAGGACAACTCAAAGGACTGTGTCGGTTACCAGTAATCAATTGGGGCACTCTGTTCACAACATTGACATCAACAAACTGCTCGCCCACACGGCGTCATACACATGGTCTGCGGTTGTGAGGCCGGATGGACGTACTGCTAAATTCTCTAAAACGACGTTAGAGGCAGCTTATGTTAATTTCTCTAACAATAAATTCTCTGGTAGCAGCTCTGTTGGACATTCCTGCAGTCAGCCTGCCAAATGCACGCTCCCTCAAAACTTGAGACATCTGTGGCATTGTGTTGTGTGACAAAATGTTAGAGTGGCCTTTTATTGCCCCTAGTACAAGGTTCTTCTTGATATGGCTTCTTGATATGCCAGAACTGTCAGGTGGATGGATTATCTTGGCAAAGGAGAAATGCTCACTAACAGGGAGGTAAACAAATTTCTATGTAGCATTTGAGAGAAATACGCTTTTTATGCGTATGGGACATTTCTGGGATCTTTTCTTACAGCTTATGAAACAGGGGACAAACACTTTACATGTTGCGTTTATATGTTAGATACATGCCAATTTATCTTGAACGCTTATTCTTTTAATCCACAGTTATCACATTGGGATGAAAACAGGGCAGTCTGTTTGCGTTCCTGGTTTCTATTAGAAAAGAGTAGGCCGTAAATTGTGCCGCACATAAACCATGCTAATCTTTGGCTTCGTTTTATGAAAACAACACAAGCTAAGTTAATAACTTCCCTATTTTCCCCTCGGTGACATTTAGTCACAGTTGGCCTTCTATGTGGTTCAACTTTCTCTGACTATCTGGATCTGCCAGACAGGCAGTGAGAAGTTGATATACAGTAGGTTACTAAGAGACAAACTGATAACAACAATTTGAACGCACAAGGTTAAGGTGGAAAAATAGAAGTAGAAAAGGGAAGGAAAGTAGCAGAGGGAGACAGAGAGCGTGTGTGTGCAAACAGAGGAAGCATAAGTGCTGAAGGCAGCACAATATGTGGAAGAGCTGAAGAAAGAGAACGGGGAACAGAAAGTTACAGAAATAAACAAAAAAAAAGAGAAGAATGACTCTCAGTCCATTACTGAAAGCATCCAAAGAGAGCCGTGTGATGAGGATCATGCCAAGTATAGAAAAGACCAAAGTGTGTGTGTGTATAGGGAAGGGCGGAAGCACAAAAGACATTGTGCAGCCCAAGGGCAACAGGTGTGGGGGTTAAACAAAGATGAATTGATAAACAATGGGGACTTACTGTCCTGCAAAACATGGGTTAGGCCTGCATTAACGGTGTCGTCTAAAATAAATATACTTGTGTGTGCATCCCAGCTAGCACAGTGGATCTGGGCCGATTCCGGCTGAGAGTCAGGGCCCTCGGCTGATAGTCAGACTCGGCTGACATCATGTGGCCAGAAACTGGGCCGCCTTTCGGCAGTATTACTTATGGCTGGGATGAGGGGACTGAGCTCGGGGCGATTCCGGTGTGAGTTATCTGGCTCAAATGTATTACTTGGGGCTCGGGCCGATTGTGGCTACTCTGGCAGACGATTACACAGGCTGCTTTATGTAATTAACATTTCACTATTTATTTATTTTTCCATAGTTTCTCATTGCTTCTGTGATCAAAAAGTGAAATTAACACACAAATGGCCCAGCATTGTCCCGATTAGGGGAGGGTTTGGCCGGCCGGGATGACCTTGTCCCATTGCGCTGTAGCGACTCCTGTGGCGGGCCAGGCGCATGCACGCTGACACGGTCGTCAGGTGTACAGTGTTTCCTCTGACACAATGGTGCAGCTGGCTTCTGGGTTAATCGTGCATTGTGTCAAGAAGCAGTGCGGCTTGGTGGGGTTGTGTTTAGAAGGCTCTCCCGAAGATGTACGGGAGTTCCAGCGAAGGGACAATTGGATATGACAAAAAGGTGGTTAAAAAAAGTGTTATTTTAACTAGGCAAGCCAATTCTTATTTTCAATTTGGCCTACCCCGGCCAAACCCGGACGACGCTGGGCCAATTGTGCCCTGCCCAATGGGACACCCAATCACAACCAGATGTGATGCAGGCTGGATTCAAACCAGGTACTGCAATGATGCCTCCTGCAGTGAGATGCAGTGTCTTAGACCACTGCTCCACTCGGGAGCCCCATAAATGTATAAAGTTATAAAAACAATTGTGGATGGGTATAATTTGTATGTATACAATGTATAATAGTAACATTTAAAATGACTAAATTGGGGAAATTTGTATACATTTATTTAAAATTGCATCGGGCCTCTTCTGGGGGGATTCTGGTAAGATGCCAGCAAAGTCGGCTGAATTCTGGAAGACGGAAATGCCCCGATGTACTTGGACCGATTCTGGGCAGTCATTCATTTTGAATCCGGGCCGCATCAACACCCGCATCCGAGCCGATTTAATCAGTTCTGGCCCCCCGGAAGAGGGCCACTTCTGGGCCGATTCCTCATTGCTAGCTGGGATGTGTGTCCTGTGCGTATTTGCAGTACATTGGTGCGTCTGTGTGCTTATCAGCATCTGTTAGATGGAGTTGTGCATGTACGTGCCTGAGTGTGTATGTGTGTCTGTGTTTGTTTGTGTGTGCTGTGTGTGCCTGTGTGTAGACAGTGGAACTGTTACAACACTTGCTGGGTGTAGGATCCAGGGTGTTTGTTCTCTAGGTGTTTGCAGAGTGGAATATCGCTCTGTACAGGATACAATGTTCTCCTACTCCATCAGCCCTTAACCTCTTAAAATGTCAGGCTTCTCTCTGTCTTTCTTTCTCTCTCTATCTATATATATACACATATATATACAGTACAAGTCAAAAGTTTGGACACACTTACTCATTCAAGGGTTTTTCTTTATTTGTACCATTTTCTACATTGTAGAATAATAGTGAAGACATCGAAACTATGAAATAACACATGAAATCACGTAGTAACCAAAAAAGTGTTACGCAAATCAAAATACATTTTATATTTTAGCATCTTCAAAGTAACCACCCTTTGCCTTGATGACAGCTTTGCACACTCTTGGCATTCTCTCAACCAATGCTTTTCCAACAGTCTTGAAGGAGTTATCACATATGCCGAGCACTTGTTAGTTGCTTTTCCTTCACTCTAGATTCCAACTTATCCCAAACCATCTCAATAGGGGTGAGGTCGGGTGATTGTGGAGGTCAGGTCATCTGATGCAACACTCCATCACTCTCCTTCTTGGTCAAATAGCCCTTACACTGCCTTGAGGTGTGTTGGGTCATTGTCCTGTGAATGCTGTGGTAGCCAAGCTGGTTAAGTGTGCCTCGAATTCTAAATGAATCACCAACAGCGTCACCAGCAAAGCACCCTCATACCATCACACCTCCTCTTCCATGCTTCACAGTGGGAACCATACATGCAGAGATCATCCATTCTTACTCTTACTACACCTACTCTGTGCCTCACAAAGACACAGCGGTTGGAACCATAAATCGCAAATGTGGACTCATCAGACCAAATGACAGATTTCCACTGGTCTAATGTACATTGCTCGTGTTTCTTGGCCCAAGCAAGTCTATTCTTCTTATTTCTGTCCTTTACTAGTGGTTTCTTTGCAGCAACTCAAATATGAATTCCTTATTCACTCAGTCTCCTCTGAACAGTTGATGTTGAGATGTGTCTGTTACTTGAACTCTGAAGCTTTTATTTGGGCTGCAATTTCTGAGGCTGGTAACTCTAATGAACGTATCCTCTGCAGCAGAGGTAACTCTTTCCTTTCATGTGGCAGTCGTCATGAGAGCTATTTTCATCATAGCGCTAGATGGTTTTTGCGACTGCACTTGAAGAAATGTTCAAAGTTCTTTGCATTGTTTTAGCTGTTCTTGCCATAATAAGTGACACGTTTCAGGAAACTAGGCGTATGTCGCAAGTCACAACTTCACAGGAGAGCATTTGAAAGTTATTTACATTTTTTATCAAAATGCAGAAATGCCAACTGGAACATGTGAACTTTCATATAACAATACAATTGTTATACTATGAGCCTTGTTGATTAAGCCACAGAAAAATACAGTAACCTTCCTACTAGCCATGATTGGCTGAGATAATGATTCGGCTGGACATGCCGAGAGTGGAGTTCGGATTGGTCTGCCATGTAGAAGGCTTCTGTCTATTTGAGCTGGTCAGTCTGTGTTGATAATCCTGTCGAACGCTGCTGTATCGTGTAGTGGAGCTGCATAAGTGTTGCTCTCCACTTTCTTGAGGATTGAGTTTTGAAATCAGTGGAATTAGAGTATGATAGCTAAAGAGATGGAGACAACACCTGTCTCCGGATTACATCTTCAAACTAAGGGTAACCGTGGCATGGTATCCGTGACAGGGGAGCAAGAGACATGCATGATGATGTACGGTATATGGGTAAGATAGTCCAGCTAGCTACATTTTCAGATATTACAAGTTTCTAATTTTGACAGAAAGTGGTTTAATTTGAAGATAAAGTGTACTGTTAGCTAGCTAGCTAACATTAGCTGGCTGGCTCCCTAGCTAACGTTACGTTATTATTCGTAATCCAGAACCGTTTGCTTTGCTAGTTAGAGCCTAATGTTAGCTAGCTAACATTGAACCTGGTTGGTTAGCTCCCAGCAGATTCATGCAGGGTAGTAACGACATGATTTGGCACTATGTTCATTGTTGTTTAACGTTCATTGATGTTTAATGGCTGGCTCATTAGCTAAAGTTACGTGACGTGTGTGATCTTACACGTTGTTTACCTAGCTAGGTTCATTGTTTACCTAGCCAGCTAGCTACATGTCTTATGCTAAAGTGTACCCATTGAATATGGCCGGTGTCAGTAAACGTCGGCAAAAAAGCATAATGAAATTCAAATGCATTCCAGGTGACTACCTCATAAGCTGGTTGAGAGAATGCCAAAAGTGTGAGAAGCTGTAATCGAGGCAAATGGTGGCTAAAATATATTTTGATTTGTCTAACACATTTTTGTTAATACTTTATTCCATGTGTTATTTCATAGTTTTGACGTCTTCACTATTATTCCACAATGTAGAAAATAGCAAAAATAAAGAAAAACCCTTGAATGAGTAGGTGTGTCCAAACTTTTATATCATTTCATTATGTACTGTGTATATATCCTCTCTTTCTATCTCTCACTTTCTCCCTCTCTCTTTCTGTACCCTGCTCTCTCTATCTCTCACCACACAACCCCTGGTTGTTGAGATGGAACAGGTTGAACCATCACGTACTCTAAATGTCAGGCAAATGATGGCACTGTAAAGGAGTTTGAATTGCATGTTGTAAGAAATTATTGTATGGTTTGACATTGACTTAATGGCACAATTGGGTCATGTTACTTATCACACACATTTGATAGCGCTTCATGTATTATCTTTCTTATATGTGTATCAAAATACAGTACCACTTGATACATTGTAATGTGTGCCCTTATCACTATCATGCTAGGTTATAATAATGCATGGCAGGCTGGAACGATGAAGTGCCTGTGGTGTTATTAGTGTTAATGATTGACCACTGGCCAAGCAAAATGTAGTTTACCAAAGTTAAATTAGGAAGGCTGGTCTGAATGCTTGCTTTAACTTGATCCAGTAAGCATAATATAATTCACATTGTGTCCTATTCTACAGGCATATTTTGAATGTAATACAAATGTATCCTCATCAACATAGCATCTTGTTTCTTCTCGTCTTTCCTGTTAGCCATGTTTGGAATGTCATTCACCAATTTACTGTATAGCCTATAAGCACGGCACAATAATGCACATTCCTCACACTTGCGTTTAACCTATGGGTTCACTTTTGCAATTATAACCTTCCTATCTCTCTACCAATGGGCATACATCTTGGGATGCATTTATATGTCAACTTACCCTCGTTCTCTCACTTGCTGTATTTCAGCAACAGTTTTTCGACAACCATCCAGCACCAGAGGGTTTCGATGAATGCATCCCGCATAGGGCTACCTGCCATCACATCATCTGGCCATTCCCCAACACCTTTAACTAAATGTAATATTGCATTCTGTCTTTGTTGTTCATTCAGTTTAGCCTGTACTCGATTGAGCAACAGATAACAGGAAGGAAGTACTGTATTGGGCTGTAGGAACTGTGTTACTGTGTCCATCACTAGTAGCCTAAACCAACACCATCTCACCAAAAACACTGACATTTTTTGAGAATTAAAATCACAACAAAAAAATGGCAAGAGGTCAGGTTGCAAACCTGAGTCCAGATTTAGGCTGTCTTCATGTATTTCCTGTTTATTATGCTAAAATCTAGCAGCAAGATGCACGAGTTATAGCATGCTTCTAAGTGGCTATTATCGCTTATGTAGAGGGTCATAGCAAGTGTTGCCGGATTAACATGATCACTTTACTTGGAAGCTCCTTGATATTGAATGCAGCATTATGCGAACTAACAGCAGATGGCTCATATTTTTCACTACAGTATTTCTAAATGTTTTATGTCAGATTCACAGCAGAGTGTATCCTTAAATGTGGGTTTAGTCATCTTGCTGTGTGTGTGTGTATTTGTATTTATTATCCAAGGCAGCAGCTACTCTTTCTGGGGTCCAGCAAAATTAAGGCAGTTTATACAATTAAAAAAATCTTACAATACATTCACAAATTGCATAACACACTGTGTGCCCTCAGGCCCCTATTCCACCACTACCACAAATCTACAGTACAAAATCTGTGCCTATGTTTGTCCCCACTGTTCCATAAGGTGTATTGTTATCTGTTTTTCTAATCAAATTTTACTGCTTGCATCAGTTACTTGATGTGGAATAGAATTCCATGTAGTCATGGCTCTATGTAGTGCTGTGCGCCTCCCCATAGTCTGTTCTGGACTTGCGGAATGTGAAAAGACCTCTTCTGGCACATGTTGTGGGGTATGCATGTGTGTTCAAGCTGTGCGCCAGTAGTTCAAACAGACAGCTCGGTGCATTCAACATGTCAATACCTCTCATAAATACAAGTATAGATGAAGTCAATCTCTCCTCCACTTTGAGCCAGGAGAGATTTCCATGCATATTACTAATATTAGCTATCTGTGTACCTTCAAGGGCCAGCAGTGCTGCTCTGTTCTGAGCCAATTGCAAGTTTTTGTGGCACCTTACCACACAACTGAACAGTAATCCAGGTGCGACAAAACTAGAGCATGTAGGACCTGTCTTGGTGATAGTGCTGTTAAGAAGGTAGATCAGCGCTTTATTATGGACAGACTTAGCTAAAGTTGTATCAATATGTTTTTACCATGACAGTTTACAATCCAGGGTTACTCCAAGCAGTTTAGACACCTCAACTTGCTCAATTTCCACATGATGTATAACAAGATTTAGATGAGCTTTAGGGTTTAGTGAATGATTTGCCCCAAATACAATGCTTTTAGTTTTAGAAATACTTAGGACTAACTTATTCCTTGCCACCCACTCTGAAACTAACTGGAGCTCTTTGTTAAGTGTTTCAGTCATTTCAGTTGCTGTAGTTAGCTGACGTGTATAGGGTTGAGTCATCCACAGACATAGACACACTGGCTTTACTCAAAGCCAGTGGCATGTCATTAGTATAGATTTTAAAAAGTAAGGGGCCTAGTTAGCTGCCCTGGGGAATTCCTGATTCTACCTGGATTATGTTGGAGAAGCTTCCATTAAAGAACACCCTCTGTGTTCTGTTAGACAGGTAACTCTTTATCCACAATATAACAGGGGTGTAAAGCCATAACACATGCAGTTGAAGTCGGAAGTTTACATATACCTTAGCCAAATACATTTAAACTTTGCTGACATTTAATCCTAGTAAAGATTCCCTGTCTTATGTCAATTAGGATCACCACTTTACTTAAAAATGTGAAATGTCAGAATAATAGTAGAGAGAATTATTTATTTCAGATTTTAGTTCTTTCATCACATTCCCAGTGGGTCAGAAGTTCACATACACTCAATTAGTATTTGGTAGCATTGCCTTTAAATTGTTTAACTTGGGTCAAACGTTTTGGGTAACCTTCCACAAGCTTCCCACAATAAGTTGGGTGAATTTTGGCCCATTCCCCCTGACAGAGCTGGTGGAACTGAGTCAGGTTTGGAGGCCTCCTTACTCGCACACGCTTTTTCAGTTCTGCCCAGAAATTTTCTATAGGATTGAGGTCAGGGCTTTGTGATGGCCACTCCAATCCTTTGACTTTGTTGTCCTTAAGCCATTTTGCCACAATTTTGGAAGTATGGTTGGGGTCATTGTCTATTTCGAAGACCCATTTGCGACCAAGCTTTAACTTCCTGACTGATGTCTTGAGATATTGCTTCAATATATCCACATCATTTTCCTCCCTCATGATGCCATCTATTTTGTGAAGTGCACCAGCCCCTCCTGCAGCAAAGCACCCCCACAACATGATGCTGCCACCCCCGTGCTTCACGGTTGGAATGGTGTTCTTCAGCTTGCAAGCCTCCCCCTTTTTCCTCCAAACATAACGATGGTAATTATGGCCGAACAGTTCTATTTTTGTTTCATCAGACCAGAGGACATTTCTCCAAAAAGTACGATCTTTGTCTCCATGTGCAATTGCAAACGGTAGTTTGGTTTTATAATGGTGGTTTTGGAGCAATGGCTTCTTCCTTGTTGAGTGGCCTTTCAGGTTATGTCGATATGGGACTCGTTTTACTGTGGATATAGATAATGTTGTACCTGTTTCCTCCAGCATCTTCACAAGGTACTTTGCTGTTGTTCTGGGATTGATATGCACTTTTCGCACCATCTCTAGGAGCCAGAACGCGTCTCCTTCCTGAGCGGTATGACGGCTGCGTGGTCCCATGGTGTTTATACTTGCACACTATTGTTTGTACAGATGAACATAGTACCTTCAGGCATTTGGAAATTGCTCCTAAGGATGAACCAGACTTGTGGAGGTCTAAAAATGTTTTCTGGGGTCTTGGTAAAAAAAATATTGTTTGTTAATGTCTGAACGTACCACGTTCATCATACAAACACTAGTACAAAGTTTAAACACCATGGGTTCCTGCAGACGTCATACAGCTCAGGAAGAACATACCGCTCAGGACTGTATTTCGGATCAATTTTATGTTATTGAAATGGACAAGAAATGTGCTTTTCTTTAAAAAAACAAGGACATTTCTAAGTGACCCCAAACTTTTGAATGGTAGTGTATATGTAGCAGAAAAGCTGTAAAACAAAACTAAAAGATATTTGTCTTCTGAAGAGGGGGTGGGGTGGGGTGGTGGAGGGGTAAAAATAAATAAAAACAATCATAACAATTGAAATAAAAAAAGAGAGCAGCCACTGACAAGGAGAATGAGTCATATCTTTCTCTCTCTCCGCCTCCCTCCCTCTGTCACTTTCTTTCTCCCTCTAGTCTCTCTAGTACTCCGTTTGAGCCCTTCTAAGCAATAGACAGATACACTCACAGAGCGAGACACGTCTTTGTTAGTGTGTGTGTGTGAGAGCGTTTGTGTAAGCGTGTGTGTGCATTTTAGTGTGTGTGTGAAAAAGAGAAACACCTCAGCCATGACAATATTCCTGGCGTGCTTGGATGCGAGCGGTGTTGGCAGCCTGCAGGAGGCTTAACCTCCACTTCCGTTTATGATGACTCATCATTGGTGTGAAGCGGTTATGTAAGAAAGACAAGGAGGCTGGGATAGTATCCTCTGGGTCCCACCTACACACGCAGTCACACCAAAACACCTAGGATGCACTTTAAATGGCACCCTGGTCAAAAGTAGTGCACTAGTGAATAGGGTGCCATTTGAGACACAAGCCCATTTAACCTCAGTCGACTCACCAGGATAGCAATAACAATATCAACAACCACATGACCACAATAACAACAACGATTCCAATTGAACCCATCCAAAAAATGTGGCTACTGAATGAATTAATTGTCAATAGAGTTGAAACAAGCTGATTTATTGTCCCGACTGCTGCTGTTTTATGTGGCAGAGGCCTTTCTCTTTTACCCCCCTTTACCTCTGTTGTCAACAGCACGTCAACAAAAACAACAACAATAACAGAAACAAATTAATAAGCTACCCATCTGTTGAGGGCTGTTTGACATATGGCACTCCATGTCCTGCCTTTTTTAATATATTTAACCTGGGCCTTTGTCACCAACTCTGTAAACAACAACGTACAGTGCCTTCGGAAAGTATTCAGACCCCTTGACTTTTTGACAAAGCAAAAAACTGGTTTTTATCATTTTTTGCTAGTTTATGAGAAATATGACATTGACATAAGTATTTGGACACTTCAACGGTACTTTGTTGAAGCACCTTTGGCAGCAATTACAGCCTTGAGTCTTCTTGGGTATGACGCTATATGCTTGGCATACCTATATTTGGGGATTTTCTCCTATTCTTCTCTGCAGCTCCTCTCAAGGTCTGTCAGGTTGGATGGGGAGCGTTGCTGCACAGCTATTTTCAGGTCTCTCCAGAGATGTTCAAGACTCTGGCTGGGCCACTCAAGGACATCCAGAGACTTGTCCCGAAGCAGGCGCTGCATTTTCTTGGCTTTGTGCTTAGGGTTGTTTTCCTGTTGGAAGGTGAATCTTTGCCCCAGTCTGAGGTCCTGAGCACTCTAGAGCAGGTTTTCATTAAGGATCTTTGCACGCTTTGCTCCGCTCATCTTTGCCTCGATCCTGACTAGTCTCCCAGTCCCTGCCCCTGAAAAACATCCTCACAGCATGATGCTGCCACCACGCTTCACCGTAGGGATGATGTCAGGTATCCTCCAGACGTGACACTTGGTATTCAGGCCAAATAGTTCATTCTTCATTTCATCCGACCAGATAATCTTGTTTCTTATGGTCTGAGAGTTTTTAGGTGCCTTTTGGCAAACTCCAAGAGGGCTGTCATGTACCTTTTACTGAGGAGTGGCTTCCGTCTGGCCACTCTACCATAAAGGCCTGATTGGTGGAGTGTTGCAGAGATGGTTGTCCTACTGGAAGGTTCTCCCATCTTCACAGAGGAACTCAAGAGGTCTGTCATAGTGATCATCGGGTTCTTGGTTACCTCCCTGACCAAGGCCCTTCTCACCCGATTGCTCAGTTTGGCCGGGCTGCCAGCTCTAGAAAGAGTCTTGGTGTCACATCTGCTCCTGCCACACCCTCTAGTGCTCATCCAGTGTCTCCTTGACCTGCCGCCACTCCTCCAGTGCTCTCTTCCTCTTCCTCTCCCTCTGTGTGTGTGTGTGTGTGTGTGTGTGTGTGTGTGTGTGTGATTGTGTGTGTGTGTGTGATTGTGTGTGTGATTGTGTGTGTGTGTGCGTGTGTGTGTGTGTGTGTGTGCGTGTGTGTGTGATTGTGTGGGCGGAGACAGGTGTGCTGGAGTCAGAGCAGATCCCCACCAGTTGCAACCTGTTCTCTAATCAAGACCTCTACAAATACTCAGTCCTGCCACTTCCACACTGCCAGATCGTAATCTCTGCCCAGTCAGCCAATGTTTCTAGCCGTCTGTTCCTGTTCTCGTGTTGCACCTGTTTTCCCTTGCCTGACGTAGTCCCCCCCCCCCCACACCGCTACAGTTCTGCCCGCTCTGACTCTGGTCTGTCTCCAGTCCGACTTCTTGTCAGCCTGCTACTCTGTCCTGGATTCCCCACTCTACGCTCCCTTGGATTCCCCTCCAGACCTGTTTACCCTGTCCCCACACCTCTCACTCCAGCCTCAGCCTCCGCACCTGATTTCCAGCAACCCGCCCGAGCTTCCCCTGACCTGCACTCAATCTTCCCAGTGTTTCAATAAATACCTTGGTTACCTCATCCCAGTCTCCTCGTTTGAGTCTGCTCTTGGGTTCATCTGTTCTGCTCCACGTGACACTTGGTGGTTTCAAACTACTTCCATTGAAGAATGATGGAGGCCACTGTGTTCTTGGGGACCTTCAATGATGCAGATATTTTTCAGTACCCTTCCCCAGATCTGTGCCTCGACACAATCATGTCTCTGAGCTCTACGGACAGTTTCTTCGACCTCATGGCTTGGTTTTTCCTCTGACATGCACTGTCAACTGTGGGACCTTATATAGACAGATGTGTGCCTTTCCAAATCATGTCCAATCAATTCAATTTACCACAGGTGGACGCCAATCAAGTTGTAGAAACATCTCAAGGATGATCAATGGAAACAGGATGCACCTGAGCTCAATTTTGAGTCTCATAGCAAAGGGTCTGAATAAATAAGGTATTTCTGTTTTTTATTCTTTCTAAATTGTCATTATGGGCTATTGTGTGTAGATTGCTGATAATTTTAATTTATTTACTCTATTTTAGATTAAGGCTGTAATGTAACAAAATGTGGAAAAAGTCAAGGGGTCTGAATACTTTCCGAAGGCACTGTACATGTCAACAATAGATAGCAGCATCAATAACAACAATAGTTACAAATTAACCTAAACAAGTAGCATAGCTATTAAGTAATACATCATACAGAATTCTTAGTCCCAGTTGCAGCAAGCCCTTTCCTCTTGAACCCTGCCCAGACCAATGGTTGCCAACTAAACATAAACATCAACAATAACAACGGTTACAATTCAACGCAAATGACTTGTTCTGTAATGAAGAGCTGTGAAGAGCACTGGGTTGCCACAGCTATTAAGCAGTGATCAAGTACACGTCAGAACTTGTCCGCTAGAGTGATCCATTCATACCTCTTAGAGCTCTTAAAGAGAGAATTAATGGAGGGGTTGGTTATGACGTTGGAAAGCGTAGAGCAGCGGAATAATAGTCGCTATATTCCCCTGTTAGCACTAACTGTTAAGGTTCTATTGTCAAACCAACGATGCTTCAAATGCTAAACAACATAACGGTCTGTATTGGTTGATCTCAGGACAGATAAATATTATGCTATTACACACTATAAATGACAACAGCTGAACAATTAGCATATATCACGTTATAGCAATCTCCATTTTGTCTGTGCAATCTTGCTACATGAATGTTCTATTAACATTGATATTTGTTTGTGTTAATGTTGCATGTCACTCTCTGTAGTACTGTTTATTGCCTCAGTAAAACATACAGTTGAAGTCGGAAGTTTACATACACTCAGGTTAGAATCATTAAAACTAGTTTTTCAACCACTTCACACCTTTTTTGTTAACAAACTATTGTATTGGCAAGTTGGTTAGGACAATACTTTGTGCATGAAACAAGTAATTTTTCCAACAATTGTTTACATATAAATGATTTAACTTATAATTCACTGTATCACAGAAGTTTACATACACTAAGTTGACTGTGTATGAAAATGATGTCATGGCTTTAGATGTTTCTGATAGGCTAATTGACAGAATTTGAGTCAATTGGAGGTGTACCTGTGGATGTATTTCAAGGCCTACCTTCAAACTCACTGCCTCGTTGCTTGACATCATGGGGAAAAAATTAGACAAGACCTCAGAAAAAATAGACCTCCACAAATCTCCTTCATCCTTGGGAGCAATTTCCAAATGCCTGCAGGAAACAGGTACAAAAGTATCTATTTCCACAGTAAAACGAGTCCTATATCGACATAACCTGAAAGGCCACTCAGCAAGGAAGACGCCACTGCTCCAAAACCACCTTATAAAAGCAACTGCACATGGGGACAAAGATCGTACTTTTTGGAGAAAGGTCCTCTGGTCTGATGAAACAAAAATAGAATTGTTTGGCGATAATGACCATCGTTATGTTTGGAGGAAAAAGGAGGAGGCTTGCAAGCCGAAGCACGTGGGTGGCATCATCATATTGTGTGGGTGGCATCATCATATTGTGGGGGTGCTTTGCTTCAGGAGGGACTGGTGCACTTCACAAAATAGATAGCATCATGAGGTAAGATAATTATGTGGATATATTGAAGCAACATCTCAAGACATCAGTCAGGAAGTTAAAGCTTGGTCGCAAATGTGTTTTCCAAATGGACAATGACCAATGTTGTGGCAAAATGGCTTAAGGACAACAAAGTCGAGGGATTGGAGTGGCCATCACAAAGCCCTGACCTCAACCCCATAGAACATTTGTGGGCAGAACTGAAAAAGTGAGTGCGAGCAAGGAGGCCTACAAACCTGACTCAGTTACATCAAAATTCACCTAACTTATTGTGGGAAGCTTGTGTAAGGCTATTCGAAACGTTTGACCTAAGTTAAACAATTTAAAGGCAATGCTACCAAGCCAAACATAATGATTCACATTTTGAGTAGGCTATACCAGCCTCTCTTTTCAGTCAGTTAACATGTTACTGGACTGGTCCATAGCTTTGGCAGCTTCTCCTGGTTCCACACCTCCACAGTGTTTCTCAGTTCTTAGTTTGGGCTGTAGTGTCTGTTCTCTGCTGGTGATGAGTCATCAATGTTCTCTCAGTAGGACTGGTTGACAGACGCTGTCTCATTCCACATCCCTCCGTCCTCCAGAACTGGGTCAGAATGCCTGGGTTTTCACTTCTCCTCGCCTCTCCCCTCTCTGTGTTTGTCTGAATCTCTTCTGTCATAATTCCCCATGTCTCTCTCCTTCTTTCCTTCTCTCATTCCTTACCTATTCATGTCGCCGCTCCTTTTCATGAATACTGTATCTCTCTTTCTTCACTGTTGGCCACTTTTCCTCGGGTTCAGAGTTCCCTTCACATACAATAGCAGTAGTGGCATTTTGACATGTCAGATTTTTGGTAGCCTATAGGGCAGTTTCTATTTATTTATATATATATATATCATTTTTTTTTACATTATTTGCATTATGAAATAATAATAATTTAAATGATTAGAGCTTTTTAATGGAAATTCCAAATCCCAAAATATTGCCACTGTCCACTGTCTCTGTCATTTCCACATAGAAAAATAGCTAATTACTATTAAATAATACAATATTTTAGTTGTACATATTACTTAGTTTTATTTTATTACTTTATCATTTTTCATTCCTTAAAGTCATCATCTCATCTCTGCTCAGGCAGTTTCAGCCGGCCAGCCAGCCAGCCAGCCATCCAACCGTCTGACATTATATCTGTTCTCCCCATACAGTACTGTCTTTAGTCATCCTATTTAGCTAGACTAGCCTGCCTACAGCAAGTATGCTGCAGAGCTGTATGACTAAATCATACTTTTACAAACTCTCTATCCCTTTCTCTCTTAATTGTGTTGTGTAGGCTACATTCCTCTCTCATGCAGCATTGTATGCAGTCTGTGTTTGTATCGTCTGTGTGTATCTAACCTAATGTGGCAGGCGTAAAAGTACATCCATCTGTGTCCGAGCCGGGAAAGAACAGGAACAAGGGATTATGGTTATTGTAGTTTCTTTGCTGAACAAGGTTGAATATTTGCTTAATGAAAACTGCAACTCCCTTCAGCCCAGCGTCCCATAGACAAGCATTTCACTACACTCCCATTAACATCTGCTAACCATGTGTATGTGACCAATAAAATTTGATTTTTCTGAGTTCATTACTAAATTTCTCTCATGAATGATTTGATTTCTCTCGAGAGAAACGGTGCATAGGGCTTACAAAAAAAAAAAAACTAAATGGAATTCAAGTAATTGAAATAACATCAGTCAATAAATTATTTAATAACCAGATTTTTTAAAACTTTGGTTAATCGCTCAGCATTAATAGGAGAGAGTCTGTGTTTTTGTATGTGTGTGTGTGCTCTAGCATGTGTGTGTGTGTGTGTGTGTGTGCTTGCATGTGTCCGTGCGATGGAGTTAGCAGTCCACCTGTCATTGAACCTTGACGGCTCAGAGTCAGTGCTGTTCCCATTCTCCCTCCGTGCTGCCTCCTTCAGCCCGGTCACAATCACAACATGACATAACCACTTAGTCACGCAGCACAGAACAGTAGAGCTGCTTATAAAATATAGTACTGTTCTTTTTATTTTATGGCATCTGTGGAACAGGATATTTAAGCCCATGTGTGGGTGGAGACGTTGCAGAGGTATGAGACGAGAGGGAGGAAATGAGGGAGGGAGTGAGAGACAGAGAGAGAGAAAATAGGAATAAAGAGGAAGGGGCCACTTCCTCAAAGCCACATGACCCACCTCCTCTTTCAAAACAAGCTTTTTAACAGAATAATGAACTCCATAGAGCACAAAGGTACTATCCAGTTGGATCAGATCTGCTAGAGATGTTTTATGTTGGGTGGTGGTGTGGTTTTACGTGAGCGAGGGGGATTGGGATAGGAAGAGAGAGAGAGACACTTTATACTGTATATGTATATGTGAGAAATGAAAGCATTTGCACATGCACACACGAGCGGCTTAGTTTGTGTGTGCACACATGAATATGTGTGGCAGAGGATGAGGGCAATGGGTAGCCTAGCTGTACTGTAAAACAATCCCTTTATACACTCCGCTGCCCAGTCTATTAATAATTAGAGCCCAACAATAAATAGAGCTCTAGAGCTTGCAATGCCTCACCTGTCACCTAACTTCCAGTAAAAGGTCAAAGGTGACGGGACAGCTGTGGTTTGTCCCACACAGGAAATGGCCTACTTTATCAGGACACTGTATTTTGATGTCACACCAGCAGCCGGCCAGCCAGAACTCTTGACTGTAACGGAAAATGGCACCCTATTCCCTATATAGTTAATTACTTTTGATCAGAGCCCTATGTACACTGGTCAAAAGTAGTGTACTACATAGGGAATAGTGGGTAATTTGGGATGCAGACAATTAGGCTATTCCCCTTTGGGTGACCACATCCTTGTTATGCTGTTTAAATAACAATCCACTAACAATAGCACAAGAGAAACTGAGGGGGATTTCTGCATTACAAGTCTGTTGTGGTGTTAGCTAACATTTAACATTTGTACTGGATCACATATGTTATATATGTGGTCCTGTATGGCTCAGTTGGTAGAGCATGGGGCTTTCAGTGCCAGGGTCGTGGATTTGATTCCTGGGTCCACCCACACATACAATGTATGCACGCATGACTGTATATCACTTTGGATAAAAGTGTCTGCTAAATGGCATATGTTAGGCCTATTAGTATATTATATAGCAAGTTCCGTTAGTTAATGAAGGATATGTTAGGCACTAATATCAACAAAGCAAGCTGAGCAACCTAGTTATACTGTGGAGTAGAGAGTTGCATTTCTGCATTTTATCATGCTGCGGGGGAGGACCGGGCAGTCAGACAGACAATATTGGGATGAAAATATTTGTAATACTCCAGATTATTTTGAACAGTTGTGTTTCTGTTTTGTATATGTGTCACGTTCTGACCTTAGTTCCTTTGTTTTGTCTTTTGTTTTAGTATGGTCAGGGCGTGAGTTGGGTGGGTTGTCTATGTTATCTGTGTTTGGCCTGGTATGGTTCTCAATCAGAGGTAGCTGTCGATCATTGTCCCTGATTGAGAACCATATTTAGGTAGCCTGTTTTCGATTGTGTTTTGTGGGTGGTTATTTTCAGTCTTTGTGTGTCTGCACCAGGCAGAACTGTTTCGGTTGTTGCTTTGTTTTTTGTTATTCAGTGTTCAGTTTTTTTCATTAAATAAGATGAACACTTACCACGCTGTGCTTTGGTCCTCACCTTCTTCCCAAGACAGCTGTGACAATATGTTATCTATTGTATTAAAAACAAATCTTTGTTACAATATTAACAAACTCTAATAGCATAATTCTACTTCAGTTTCAGTAGTCTAGCTCTCTTCTCTTGTTTTGGGCATTGCGAGATCCAATGTGCTTGTGTGGTCTCAATTAAATAGCCTGTAGGCAATATGCATGGGCTTAGAAGCATGCATTCCAAGCAGTCTTTCCATGGAAATTAACTTCCTGTATATGTATGATAGGCTGTAGTTTAGGATCCGACAGTGACTGGACATAATATTTATGTATGCCTGTATATTGTCCCGCTACATTATTATTTCGAATGGTTGTCTTTCAGTTTTGTCGGCAACTCGTTTGTATTTAAAGCACCTCTGTCGCAATATTCACAAACCCTAATAGCCTAGTTCGTGCTGATTTACTTTCAGTAGCCTACCTTTCTGCTATTTTGTTGGGTGTGCATTCAGGATGTCTTTAACGCCGATTTTGTGCATTTATCAAAATCCTATCAGGGAGCCTGATTTCATATGTGTCCTGTAAACAAGTTTATTAGGGAAATATTTATTCTTGTAAACGTTTAAACCAAACTATTATATTAATTTGACTATTCACAATAATCATATTATTGTGTGCATGTTGTGCTGGCCATGTTGCCATTGTTCGGTTTGTAACACCAACCACACTACATGATAAAGGCAAACAAATTCTGAACTCTGACAAACATTTATGACCCCTAACAGGCTGACTACACCACTCGCGTCCTGTGCGCGAGCAGTGCAAAATAAATGTAGAAATCTATATTATTCAATTATTTCACCCACACTGCTTGGACGTGCCAACTAGCATCTGCGTTGCCAAGGGCTAAAATAGAAGTCAGTTCTATATATCTGACGCAGATCGCACTGCAAGTCCTGCCTCTCCCATCTCCTCATGGGTTTATAGAAGCAGGTACCCACGTACCATCTCCTCATTGGTTATACCCACGTGGGTGACTGAATGACGAACGAGGTCAGTGGCGGTAATGCACCTAATTTATGAAAGTTGCCAATCTCAATCTGAAGTCAAGAGAAGAAAAGCCTAGAAGGAGGAGAGATGACTAGAAACAATTTAGTTGACAGTTTTATGTGTGGATGAATTGTCGGATTAGAGGACCTTGTGCATTTCTGGTAAAATAACAACTCAATGTTTCTATCCCAGGACAAATTAGCTAGCAACATCAAGCTAGCTAAATAGGACAAATTGGCTAGCAAGTGCAAGCTAGCTAGCTAAATTGCCATAAGTGTTTAATGCTTTTTGACCTGTCCCCAAATTAATGTAATTGGTTCAGAGTTTGTTTTGATATTTTAACCTGTGTGTAGTGATTGCGTTTGGTGTGGGGGGGGGGGGGGGGGGGAATACATTTATACACGATGGGGCACATGCGCGCAGCCGGTTTGAGTTCCGTGTAAGAATTGGTCCATGACCTGGACATTTTGTCGGGGACTGAAAAATTGTGACATAAGACTAAAATCGTACAGTGTGCATTGGCCTTGAACAAGGCAGTTAACCCACTGTTCCTAGGCCGTCAATGAAAATAAGAATTTGCTCTTAAATTACTTGCCTAGTTAAATAAAGATAAAATAAAGTGTGTGGGAGAGACTGGTGCGGTTTGGTTTGGTTTCCTTTCTTTCTCCCCCCTGCAGCCTGTTGGAAGGAATGATCCCTCTTTAATGTGCAGAAAGCCAGAGAGCACGTGCTGCTAATATGAACCATTATCTTGGGCTGACACACACACTCTGACTCAACTTTATCTTAACTCTATTAGCCTGGCACTGCAGCATCCCTCCAGTTGGTAGCTATCAGAACTGTTTTCAAATAGTATTTGAAATTATTGAACATACTTTAGCTGGGTTTGATTGAGCTTTTCTGTTGCAATGGATCCAATAGAAAAGTCCCAAAATGGCTAACCCTGCCCTGGCACTACATGTACAGTATGTTAAAGAAAACGCTAAAGTATTTTAAATGCATCAAATAGTATTTGAACCCAGGTGCTCAGCGCTACGAACACCCCCCACACCCCTCTGCTTTGATCTCCATAAGACTAGTAAAAGGAAGATGCTCCAAATGATTTGTAGTTTGTGTGTGCGTCTGTGTGTTCAGAAACTGGGTGGGGGTCAGGGGAGCTTATGCCTCCTTTGATTCCAATAAGGATTTCCTTGTACTCTTAGACTGAATAATGCAATTACATTACATGGCATCTTGTGACAAGGAAATGTTCTCGTATAGAGGGTTTAACTCTCTGGGGTTTAGTGAAAACATCTACCCCTATGATGGCTACATTGAAGTCACCATTGAGTTTGCAGCTGAAGTGGTGAGTGTCCAGAAGCCTTTAAACACACTTGCCATAGTGTGCCCGGAGCCCCCATCACACGATGACTCTTGCATACTCTTGGGAACATACTCTCTGTGCTGGGGAAGCTGTGTGAGAAGTTAGACTGTGCAACACAAGAGAGTGTGCCTCATCAGAGCTCCAACGACCTAAAGGCCTCACCTCTGTGAGGCCCTTGACTTTGCCTCCTCTGGATGAAGCAGAGATCGAAGTTTGTAAGGAATTTACCCAGGCAGCAAGACCTCACACTGTCCTGGTCGAGCCCTTTGGGAAGAGTGCAATGGCTAGTCAAGTAATAGTGACCAGTGGCATCCATACTGTGCCTTCCCAGGGAAGCAGCTGCGTCACTTTAAAAAAAAGAGGTTATGCAGCCTGTAAATTGTGGGAACTGCATTCTGTTGAAAGCGTGCCCCACATTTACAAAGTCACAGACCCTCCTACTCCCTTCATCATGACCTGTTTGACTTTGGTGACTCTCCTATACCATCTACATTTATACATTTTAGTTGTTTAGCCTCTTAGTGTGGCGATCCCGCTAGCAGGATCAAATTCGACAAAAATCTGATGAAATCAGAGTGCGCCAAATTCAAAATACAAAATCGGAATATTAAACATTCATGAAAATACAAGTGTCATACAGGATTCTTTAGCTTAGAATCTTGGTAATCGAACTGCGTTGTCAGATTTCAAAAAGGCTTTACAGCGAAAGCATAGCATTCGATTGTCTGAGGACAGTGCATCACATTAGCATATTTTACAAACCAGCACAGAATTCACGAAATAACAAATAGCGATGAAATAAATCACTTACTTTTGAAGATCTTCCTCTGATTGCAATCCTAAGGGTCCCAGCTACACAATGAATGGTCGTTTTGTTGGATAAAGTCCTTCTTTATATCCCAAAAACGCAGTTTAGTTGGCACCATTGAGTTCAATAATCCAGTCCTTCAACATGTATTCAAAGGATTCCAAAAAGTTACCAGCAAAGTTCGTCCAAACAAGTCAAACAATGTTTTTTTATTAATCCTCAGGTTATCTAATATCTAAATAAACGATAATATTTCAGACAGAGATTACTATGTTCAATAGCAAAGGAAATGAACAAAGAGCGCGCCCACGTTTACACACGCAAAAATACTACTTTTGCCCTAGAGCTCAACTTGGAAAGACTACAAATACTTATTAATTAAAAAAACAAGCCTAAAACCTTTTATAAAGGCTGTTGACATCTACTGGAAGCCACAAGAACTGCAATCCGGGAGGAGGAAATTAGATCTTTCAATAGCATTGCATTGGAAGTCATTCAGAGCTCCAAATGTTTTACTCACAGACATTATTTTAACAGTTTTAGAAACTTAAGAGTGTTTTCTATGCAATTCTACCAATTATATGCAAATCCTAGCTTCTGGGCCTGAGTAACAGGCAGTTTACTTTGGGCAGGTCAGACAGGTGTACATTCAGGAAACTAGCCTTACTCGCAGAGGTTAACAGACACTCTTACATGAGCAATTAGGTTAAATGCCTTGCTCAAGGGCACATCAACATATTTCCCCCTAGTCAGCTTAGGGATTCAAACCAGTGACATTTTGGTTTCTGGTCCAACACCCTTAAAGTGGCAAGTAGCCTAGAGGTTATCTGATTGTAAAGAGCACCTGAGAAGATGACAGTCTTGCAGAATCGCTCCTGCAGATGTAGAGGATGTCCAAAAACACCTTTGATATCTGCTGGAGGCAGGAATCATCTATGACTCTCATAGCCCCTATGAATCCCCCATAGCCGTGGTGAGGAAGAAGAGTGGCCAAATTGGATTATGCTATTGACTATTGCACCCTGAACAGACGGATCATCCCCGACCAGTACACTGTCCCCAGAATAGATTATGTGTTGGACTGCTTATCTGGAAGCAAATAGTTTTCAGTGTTGGACCTCCGAAGTGGCTATAATCAAATCCCCATGAGCAAGGCGGACAAAGAAAAAACAGCATTCATCAGTTTAATAGGATGCCACAAGGAGTTCCTGGAGCCCCGGCAACATTCCAGCGCTGCATGGAAAAGGCAGTGCGCGACATGAATCTTCAGGAGGTGCTTGTATACCTCGATGACCTGCGGGAGGACCCGTGAAGAGCACGAGGAGAGGCTGGAGTCCTGTAGGTTGAAGCTCTCGGTGGACGAGTGCAAGTTCTGCAAGACATCTGTGGAATACCTTGGCACATCATGTTTGACAAAGGCATTGCAACTGACCCCTCCACATGGACTTGTTTAACTTCACTAGAGTAGGGGGCAGGTAGGGGGCAGCATTTAGAATTTTGGATGAAAAGCGTGATTTTCCATCGAAAGCATATCCACCATACAAAGACTTAGCACCCAGTTCATGATCTCTGTGACTTCCTCTACATGTGGCCAGTCTTTAAGCATTGTTTCAGGCTTTCACTCTGAAAAATGAGGGAGATACAGCACTTTCAATCAGTGGCCAGTGGAAATTTCCATTCATCAGCCATGTGCCCTGATCGTGAACGCGCCTTTCTTGTTTCTCCTTTCCTATTGACAAAGCTTTTGTCCGGTTGAAATATTATTGATTATTTATGACAAAAATAACCGGAGGATTGACTTTAAATATCGTTTGGCATGTTTCTACTAACTTTTATTGTACTTTTTAAAAACTTTTTGTCCTGGAATTAGTGCACGCACCTTCTGACAATACGTGCATACAGAGGGACATTATCGAACAAAACGAACATGTATTGTCTAACAGGGAGACCTGGGAGTGCCACCAGATGAAGATCATCAAAGGTAAGTGATTAATTTTAATGCTATTTCTGACTTTTTGACACCTCTCCTTGTTTGGAAAATGGCTGTATGGCTTTCTGTGGCTAGGATCTAACCTAAGATAATCGCAAAGTGTGCATTCGCTGTAAAGCATTTTTGCAATCTGACTCAGCGGTTGCATTAACCTCTAGTGACACCCCAGCCCGTAAACGGGACCGTTGTCATCATCTGACACTAATTAGCATGACGCAACAGACATAAATATTCCTAGGAAATATTCCTATTCATGAAAATCACAAGTGAAATATATTGAGACACAGCGTAGCGTTTTGTTAATCACCCTGTCATCTCAGATTTTCAAAATATGCTTTACAGCCAAAGCTAGACAAGCATTTGTGTAAGTTTATCGATAGCCTAGCATAGCATTTTGTCCAGCTAGAAGCAGGTAACTTGGTCATGGAAATCAGAAAAGCAATCAAATTAAATAATTGACCTTTGATGAGCTTCGGATGTTTTCACTCACGAGACTCCCAGTTAGATAGCAAATGTTCCTTTTTTCCAAAAATATTATTTTTGTAGGCGAAATAGCTCCGTTTGTTCTTCACGTTTGGCTGAGAAATCGCCCGGAAATTGCAGTCACGAAAACGGCAAAAAATATTCCAAATTAGCTCCATAATATCGACAGAAACATGGCAAACATTGTTTATAATCAATCCTCAAGGTGTTTTTCAAATATCTATTTGATAATATATCAACCGGGAATGGTGGCTTCTTAGTAGGAGAGAGAGAAACAATGGCCGCATTTGTCCTTTACGCACCAAACACTATGAGAGACTTCAGCTGACCACTGACGCAATGTTGACGTTCAGGCTCATTTTTCAAAATAAAAGCCTGGAACTATGTATTGTGACACTAGACACATTAGGGAAGCTATAGAAAAAGTAATCTGGTTGAAAGCCCATTCACTGCTTCATAGGGACGCATAGGAACACAGAGCCTTCTAAATAAGAGTCCCTTCCTGTTTGGATTTTTCTCAGGTTTTCGCCTGCAACATCAGTTCTGTTATACTCACAGACAATATTTTTACAGTTTGAAAATACTGCCCCCTAGTCACAAAAGGTTATCTTGTTATGGCACCCCTCCCATTCATCTGAAAAAAAATTATTATTTAAAAATATTTAACTTTCACACATTAACAAGTCCAATACAGCAAATGAAAGATAGACATCTTGTTAATCTACCCATCGTGTCTGATTTTAAAAATGTTTTAGAGCGAAAACACAGCATATATTTATGTTAGATGACCACCAAATTCAAAAACACACACAGCCATTTTTCACAGTCACAAAAGCAGAAATATAGATAAAATGAATCACCAACCGTTGATTATCTCCATCAGATGACACTCATAGGACATCATGTTATACATGTATTGTGTGTTTTGTTCGATAATGTGCATATATATATATATATATATATATATATATATATATATATACAGTATATATATAAAACTCTCAGTTTACATTGGTGCGTTACGTGCAGTAATGTTTTGATTCCAAAACATCCGGTGATTTTGCAGAAATACTCACAACACACATTGATAAAAGATGCAAGTGTTATTCACAGAGTTAAAGATAAACGTATCCTCTATGCAACCGCTGTGTCATATTTCAAAAAAACTTTACGGAAAAAGAATAATCTGAGAATGGCGCTCAGAACCCAAAGAAATAGCCGCCATTTTGGCGTCAACAGAAGCTACAAAAAAATCTAAATCTTCACTTACCTTTGAATATCTTCATCAGAAGGCAGTTCCAGGAATCCCAGTTCGACAATAAATGACTGATTTGATCCAAAAAGCCCATCATTTAGCCACTTGTTGTTAGCTTGTTCAGCCCAGCATTCAATCCACGACTGCGTGGCCACGCACGCCTCCAACTCAATCATCAAGTTTGCAGACGACACAACAGTGGTAGGCTTGATTACCAACAACGACGAGACGGCCTACAGGGAGGAGGTGAGGGCCCTCGGAGTGTGGTGTCAGGAAAATAACCTCACACTCAACGTCAACAAAACTAAGGAGATGATTGTGGACTTCAGGAAACAGCAGAGGGAACACCCCCCTATCCACATCGATGGAACAGTAGTGGAGAGGGTAGCAAGTTTTAAGTTCCTCTGCGTACACATCACAGACAAACTGAATTGGTCCACTCACACAGACAGCATCGTGAAGAAGGCGCAGCAGCGCCTCTTCAACCTCAGGAGGCTGAAGAAATTCGGTTTGTCACCAAAAGCACTCACAAACTTCTACAGATGCACAAAATTACCTGGTACGGCAACTGCTCCGCCCACAACCGTAAGGCTCTCCAGAGGGTAGTGAGGTCTGCACAACGCATCACCGGGGGCAAACTACCTGCCCTCCAGGACACCTACACCACCCGATGTTACAGGAAGGCCATAAAGATCATCAAGGACATCAACCACCCGAGCCACTGCCTGTTCACCCCGCTATCATCCAGAAGGCGTGGTCAGTACAGGTGCATCAAAGCTGGGACCGAGAGACTGAAAAACAGCTTCTATCTCAAGGCCATCAGACTGTTAAACAGCCACCACTAACATTGAGTGGCTGCTGCCAACACACTGACACTGACACTGACACTGACTCAACTCCAGCCACTTTAATAATGGGAATTGATGGGAAATGATGTAAATATATCACTAGCCACTTTAAACAATGCTACCTTATATAATGTTACTTTCCCTACATTATTCATCTCATGTGTATACGTATATACTGTACTCTATATCCTCGACTGTATCCTTATGTAATACATGTATCACTAGCCACTTTAACTATGCCACTTTGTTTACATACTCACCTCATGTATATACTGTACTCGATACCATCTACTGTATCCTGCCTATGCTGCTCTGTACCATCACTCATTCATATATCCTTATGTACATATTCTTTATCCCCTTACACTGTGTATAAGACAGTAGTTTTGGAATTGTTAGTTAGATTACTTGTTGGTTATTACTGCATTGTCGGAACTAGAAGCACAAGCATTTCGCTACACTCGCATTAACATCTGCTAACCATGTGTATGTGACAAATAAAATTTGATTTGATTTGATCCTCAAAAAGCACAAGCAATTCCTCCAGACAAAAATTCAAAAAGTTCTGTTACAGGTCGTAGAAACAAGTCAAATGATGCATGCAATCCATATTTAGGATGTTTTAAACATTAATCAGCAATAAGGTTCAAACCGGAGAATTTAATTGTCTGAAGAAACGCATTGGAACGCAAGAACACTCTCTCGTGACTGTGCGCAAAGGCTTTCTGCCAGACCACCCACTCAAAGAGCTATTATGAGCCCCTCCTTTATAGTAGAATCATACAACCAGAATCTAAAGACGGTGACATCTTGTGGAAGCCCTAGGAAGTGCATGCTCATCCATATCTAAGATGGACATCAAATGGCACTGTTTTCAAAATTGAGTTCTCACTTCCTGTTTGGATTTCTTCTCAGGTTTTTGTCTGCCACATGAGTTCTGTTATACTCCCAGACAGAATTCAAACAGTTTTAGAAACTTCAGAGTGTTTTCTATCCACCAGTATTAATAATATGCATATATTCCAATCTGGGAAAGAGAAGGAGGCAGTTTACTCTGGGTACGCCTTTCATCCAAAAGTGAAAATGCTGCCCCCTAGCCCCAACAGGATTTATCAAACAAAACATACATGTATTGTTTAACATGAAGTCCTATGAGTGCCATCTGATGAAGATCATCAAATGTTAGTGATTAATTTGATCTTTATTTCTGCTTTTTGTGACTAGGTACTGACCTAACATAATTGTTTGGTATGCTTTCGCAGTAAAGCCTATTTGAAATCGGACACTGTGGTTGGATTTAAAATACGTTTATCTTTAAAATGGTGTATAATACTTGTATGTTTGAGGAATTTTAATTATGGGATATCTGTTGTTTTGAATTTGGCGCCCTGCAATTTCACTGGCTGTTGTCGAGGTGGGACTCTGGTACCAGAGAGGTTAACCAACCTCAAGACCCTTCAGTTTTTCCTGGGGATCTGTGGCTATTACAGACGGTTTGTTGAAGGCTACTCCTACATTGTGCTTTCTCTTCACGAGCTAACAAAAGGCTGCACTCCAAAGAGAAAGCACAGTTGACCAGTCAAACACCCTCCCAGAGTTACCACCTACTTCAAGGACTGTGAGAAGTTTGAAGATCGCTGGATTCACAGTGTGAAGAGGCCTTCTGAAACATCCTGAACACAATCACAGCCTCTCCTGTGTTGGCCTTTGCAGATCCAAGCTGCAGATTTACGGCAGCTTAATTGGCCTGAGAGCAGTGCTCAATCAATAATATGAAGCGGAGACCTGTAGCCTTTCCCAGCAGGAGTTTGTCACACAGTGAGAAGAAATACCCTGTACACAAACTCGCATTAAAGTGGGCTGTGGCAGACAAATTACACTACTATCTGTACGGGGTGCAGTTCCTTGTCTGCACCGACAACAACCTTCATACCTACATCCAGACCACTGCCAAGATGGATGCTACAGGACAGAGATGGATGGAGGCTTTGGCAAAGTATGATTTCAAGCTCCAGAACCGTCCCGGTCATGTCAACATTGATGCAGATGAACTGTCCAGATGACCTCACCCCAGCAGCAATCAAGAAGACGACTGGATTGAATGGAACCTTTTCACAGTTGCACAACTGAATGCATTAAACCGAAATGTGTTTTCCACATTTAACCCAGAGGTGCGAGGGGGGGGGGGGGCTGCCTTAACCTTTTCACACGTACCAGCAAACGGGTATGACCATTCTACAGTGGTCCCTGCAGCGTATGCTCAAACCGGTGCGATTAGAACTCTTATTTAAAACGTCCAGTTTCAATTGACGCAACAATCAGCATTTGAGCTGGCCACACTGTCTTTTTACAGAAACATTTTGCACAAAGTAATGTTCAGAATGTGACCAGTTTATTTTTGGATGCAATGTTCAGACATTCACAGAACTAGCGACAGCATAACACAATCATCCAAACTGGAAAATGTAGGCTACATTTGTCCTAGCGCTAACTGAGGAAATATTGACGTAACACAAGCTGTCATATTTTTATAACTCTCAGCTGACAGAAACTAAAATATGAATTAGCAATTACTATTTATAATTAATCACATCATGGGTGAGCTCACCATTGATCGCAATAATTGAGTGAAACACTTTCTAGAAATCGAAAGTAATCCGACAATGGGTAGTTTGTGCACGCCGACATATTTTTTACCCCGCATCAACCAAAGATAATAAGAGGAGACTAGATGAGTTTGGTCTGTTTATAGTATGCATGTTGAAGGGGGTGTGTCCTCTACGATAATTCACTTCCCTTCATTCACTTCCAGAAGTTTACCCGAACATCTTTGGTCTGACAGACACCCAGAATGCATTGTATAATGTCAACAACATGGCACCACACATAGCAAATAGCTTAGCATTAGCTAATTATAATCAGTACAAACTAAAAAAAGTATTTTACACACCATTACAATCTATGCAATCCTCGGAATGCATTATTTGTCACCAGAACTTGAAAATATGTGAATAAAAGTGTAAATACATTGTGCTCCGTACATACATACATACAGTTGAAGTCGGAAGTTTACATACACCTTAGCCAAATACATTTAAACTCAGTTTTTCACAATTCCTGACATTTAATCCCAGTAAAGATTCCCTGTCTTAGGTCAGTTATGATCACCACTTTATTTTAAGAATGTGAAATGTCAGAACAATAGTAGAGTGATTTTATTTAAGCTTTTATTTCTTTCATCACATTTCCAGTGGGTCAGAAGTTGACATACAATCAATTCATATTTGGTATCAGAGCCTTTAAATTGTTTAACTTGGGTCAAACGTTTCGGGTAGCCTTCCACAAGCTTCCCACAATAAGTTGGGTGAATTTTGACCGATTCCTTTTGACAGAGCGGGTATAACTGAATCAGGTTGTAGGCCTACATGCTCGCACATGCTTTTTCCGTTCTGCCCACACATCTTCTATGGGATTGAGGTCGGGGCTTTGTGATGGCCACTCCAATTCCTTGACTTTGCTGTCCTTAAGCCATTTCTCCACAACTTTGGAAGTATGTTGGGGTCATTGTCCATTTGGAAGACCCATTTGTGACCAAGCTTTAACTTCCTGACTGATGTCTTGAGATGTTGCTTCATGATGCCATCTATTTTGTAAAGTGCACCAGTCCCTCCTGCAGCCCCACAACATGATGCTGCCACTCCCGTGCTTCAAGGTTGGGATGGTGATATTCGGCTTGCAAGCCTCCCACTTTTTCCTTCACACATAACAATGGTTATTATGGCCAAACAGTTCCATTTTTCTTTTATCAGACCAGAGGACCTTTCTCCAAAAAGTACGATCTTTGTCCCCATGTGCAGTTGCAAACCGTAGTCTAGCTTTTTTTTGGTGGTTTTGGAGCAGTGGTTTCTTCCTTGCTGAGAAGCCTTTCAGGTTATGTAGATATAGGACTCGGTTTACTGTGGATGTAGATAAAGCCTTTTTCCTCCAGCATCTTCACAAGGTAATTTGCTGTTGTTCTGGGATTGATATGCACTTTTCGCACCAAAGTACGTTCATCTCTAGGAGACAGAATGCGTCTCCTTCCTGAGCGGTATGATGGCTGCGTGGTCCCATGGTGTTTATACTTGCATACTATTGTTTGTACAAATGAGCGTGGTACCTTCAGGCGTTTGGAAATTGCTCCCAAGGATGAACCAGACTTGTGGAGGTCTACAATTTTTATATGAGATCTTGGCTGATTTCGTTTGATTTTCCCATGATGTCAAGCAAAGAGGGACTGAGTTTGAAGGTATGCCTTGAAATACATCCATAGATACACCTCTAATTGACTCAAATGATGTCAATTAGCCTATCAGAAGCTTCTAAAGCCATGACATCATTTTCTGGAATTTTCCAAGCTGTTTAAAAGGCACAGTCAACTTAGTGTTTGTAAAACTCTGACCCGCTGGAATTGTAATACAGTGAATTATGATTGAAATAATCTGTCTGTCAACAATTGTTGGAAAAATTACTTTTGGCATGCACAAAGTAGATGTCCTACCCGACTTGCCAAATCTATCGTTAGTTAACAAGAAATTTGTGGTGTGGTTGAAAAACGATTTTCAATGACTCCAACCTAAGTGTATGTAAACGTCTGACTTCAACTTTACATAAACTCAGCAAAAAAGAGAAACATGCCTTTTTCATGACCCTGTCTTTCAAAGATAATTTGTGAAAATCTTCATTGTAAAGGGTTTAAACGCTGTTTCCCATGCCTGTTCAATGAACCATAAACAATTAATGAACATGCACCTGTGGAACGGTAATTAAGACACAATCAGCTTACGGAGATGGACAGAGGCAATTAAAGTCACATTTATGAAAACTTAGGACACTAAAGAGGCCGTTTTACTGACTCTGAAAAACACCAAAAGAAAGATGCCCAAAGTCCCTGCTCATCTGTGTGAACGCGCCTTAGGAATGCTGCAAGGAGGCATGAGGACTACAGATGTGACCAGGGCAATAAATTACAATGTCCGTACTGTGAGACGCCTAAGACAGCGCTACAGGGAGACAGGACAGACAACTGATCGTCCTCACAGTGGCAGACCACGTTTAAGAACACCTGCACAGGATCAGTACATCCGAACATCACACCTGCAGGACAGGTACAGGATGGCAACAACAACAACTGCCAGGAATGAACAATCCCTCCATCAGTGTTCAGACTGACCGCAATACGCTGAGAGATGCTGGATTGAGGGCAAGTAGGCCTGTTGTAAGGCAGGTCCTCACCAGACATCACCGGCAACAATGTCACCTATGGGCACAAACCCACCGTCGCTGGACCAGACAGGACTTGCGGAAGACACTAACCACTAGATCAGCAGCTTTAGTGAACATCACCACTGTGCCTCGCCTAGTTTTGGTGTGTCTAGACTTACCTTCTCTGGAGAATGACACAAGGAACATCCTCGTAGTGACAGTTCACTTCACTTGCTACGCCCAAGCTTATGTCACCAAAGTCCAGAAAGCCAGCACTATGTCCAGGGTGCTATGGGAGAAGTTATTTATCCATTATGGCAGGTCCACAGCTGGTCCTCAGCTGGCTGGAGTGAATAAGTCAAGTACATCGCCATACCATCCTCAAGGGAACCCACAGTCAGAGAGATTAATTCGCACATTGCTCAATGATCTTGGAACTTTTTGATCCAAACAAAAATCCACATGGAGTCAACAGTTGGGGAACCTTATCCATGCCTACAACTGCACCCAAACAACTCTACTGGATTCTCCCCTTACTACCTGATGTTCGGGAGGGAGGCTACACTGCCCATTGAGCTGTGACCAAGACTACCTGAAGTACAACTCCTAGTTAAGGGAACAGCTAAAGGAAGCCTATCAACTAGCCTCAACAACAGCTTTGAACATGTCCTTGTACAGAACTTGGGAGTCCCAGAAAAGCAAAAATAGCCAACAGGCGGAAACCCGAACCTCATGTGATAGCGCAAAGGCTGCCTGGACTGCCCATGTATCAAGTATAGCCAGAGAGAGGAGGACCTACAAGGAAGCTACACTGAGACCACGTACTTCCCATTGGCCAGCTGACTGGTGAAGATGACAGTTTCTGCACCGGCATCTGATGAAGATGAGGAGACAGTTCTGGACCTCACTATAGGAGAGGACAAATTGAGCGAACGGAGGAGGAAATGGGATTTTCTGAACCTCCAGTGTTGGATTTTGTGAACACAGTTGTCCCTGGAGCAAGTGCCAGTACACAAGCTCCTTTCTCGGAGCAAGTTGAATGTGAATAAGTTCCTGAAATGGCAGCATAAGCTGAAGTGACCTCGGAAGGACAATTCAATGGCCCTAGTGTGCAACCGTCTCTAGCTCCATGCCCTAGCTCTAAAGAGTTCAGAAATCCTGCTAGCCCTTGGCCCTAGTTCAGATGAGTTTTTAGTCACTGTTCCCTTAGAGAAGAGACAGACTAAGCCAGTGGTTAGACTCACTTATGACCAGCTAGGAATACTTCAATACACTTAGCTGTCAGTCATACACTGAGGAGTCTCAGTCTTTTTCACATTTCACCTCATTATGGAGTGTTTCTGAGTTTTTTTGGTTTGAGGGTGTTGTTTGTATATGCCTGTTTTTTTTTGCTGTTGCATGGTGTTAAGAGAGCTTCTAGCTCAAGGTGTGTTGTGTCTAATTCATTGTGATGCCTAATATTATATGATATGTATAACATGCCGGGACATCAAGTTTTCCTATTGAAGGGTGAATGTAACCCCCTGTAAAGACTTGGCTTATTTTATTATGTGTGGCAATGCTAATGTCCATGTTATGGAACTGCCGTCGTCCCCGTACAGAACTGTCCAGGTCTACGTATGTCAAGAACAGTACCTTCAGAAAGTATTCATCCCTATCCCCATTCATTCCAGATTTGCTACAGCCTGAATTCAAAATGGATAAAAAATAAAATAAAAAAATAGAGCATTTTTACACAATACGCCATAATGACAAAGTGAAAACACGTTTTAGAAATTTTCACACATTTATTTGAAAATGAAAAAATATATTTTGTGACGTGACTAACATCAGATTGATCAGAAATACAGTGTAGACATTGTTAATGTTGTAAATGACTATTGTAACTGGAAATGGCTGATTTTTTTAATGGAACATCTACATAGGCGTTCCAATGGCATGCTGTGTTAGCTAATCCACGTTTGACCATGGTTTGTTTTCACTTGGCCTATTTAGCATAGCTCTGTTCTGCACTGTTCTATAACTCAGATGTGATTTTGTCAATGCAATAAAAACATTTAAAAAGCAGTGTTTATTATATTACTTTGTAATATTGTTTTATTGCCATATCCTAATATTGTGTTCTAATTACTAATAATTTGTCTTTATTCTGTACTTTCAGAAACCACACACACACAAACAGTATTTGCCAATATCATAATGGGAACTGGAGCTGGATGTCTTTGGAGCTGAAGACTGAGGCCAGCTTTTGTATGCTGGAGTACACTCTTAACAGTTTTACTGGATGAAACCACAGCAAGAAAACACATTGGCCAATATGTAATAGTCGTCTATTTTTTGCAGCATTGGTGGTGGTTGGTTGAACAAACATAGGTTTTGTTCTCCAGTATTCTCTTAGGGAGTGCTTCTTTACTATTCCCATGAGGACTGTCACCGGAAAGGTATACATTTCACTAATTGTGGTCGTCACCCATTTAGCGAGTTTCCCCCTCACTCCTGGCTCTCTCTTGTCCTGTAGCTCCAAGGCATAGCGATTGGTCTCGTCTACTATGTCTCCCACCAGCTCCTCTGTCAGAAACAACTTGAAGCACTCTGCCTCAGATGGAAATGGCAAGAGGCTTTGCACTCCAGACTGGGACTCATCGAAGCAAACAGCAGGGCCAGGAGGGGTGAAATGGCTGGCGGCCTTCCAGCTACCACAGACCTCCTGTACTTCATCCACTGTCGGTCTGCCTCCATCACCACCAGCATCTTCAAAGGGACCTGGGACTTCATCAGTGGACAAGAGGTCCTCAGATTCAGGGTTCTCAATGGCTACAAGGTTAGGGGGCAGCTCCTCACTGTCACTATCACTGTCAGAATCTGATTCTTGACTTTCATACTCATTGTCAGAATTTAAAATAATCTCCAGAATTTCCGCATCCATGAGTTGTCTCCTTTTGAAAGACATTGCTAATGCTACAGCTTAGCTCATTAGCTACATACATAAACCACAACACTGAATGGCTCAGAGTGGGAGTGATAGGATACATGACTGATTGCCGGCATGCTCTACTTGTATCAATAAACCACCATCAGAAAACATTTTGCGTGGTAATTATTTATATATTTACTGTTTTATTCACGTTTTCAAGTACTGGTGACAAAACATGCATTCTGATTATTGAATAGATTGTAACGGACACATATTGTGTGTAAAATACAAAAATGCTTATTGAAATTCTCAATAATAGTGGATTTATCAGTGGTGACAGTGTTTCCTAGCCTCAGTGCATTGAGCAGCTGGGAGGAGGTGCTCTTATTCTCCATGGACTTTACAGTGTCCCAGAACTTTTTTGAGTTTGTGCTACAGGATGCAAATTTCTGTTTGAAAAAGCTAGCCTTAGCTTTCCTAACTGCATTGTGTAAATCTGCTGCCAAACATACCCTCGTAAAACTGACCATCCTACCGATCCACGACTTCGGTGATGTCATCTATAAAATAGCCTCCAATACTCTACTCAACAAACTGGCTGCAGTCTATCACAGTGCCATCCGTTTTGTCACCAAAGCCCCATACACTACCCACCATTGCGACCTGTACGCTCTCGTTGGTTGGCCCTCGCTTCATACTCGTCACCAAATCCACTGGCTACAGGTTATCTACAAGTCTCTGCTAGGTAAAGCCCCGCCTTATCTCAGCTCACTGGTCACCATAGCAGCACCCACTCGTAACACGCGCTCCAGCAGGTATATCTCACTGGTCACCCCCAAAGCCAATTCCTCCTTTGGTCATCTTTCCTTCCAGTTCTCTGCTGCCAATGACTGGAACGAAAATAATCTCTGGAGCTGGAGACCCACATCTCCCTCACTAGCTTTAAGCACCAGCTGTCAGAGCAGTTTACAGATCACTGCACCTGTACATAGCCCATCGGTAAACATCCCATCTATCTACCTACCTCATCCCCATACTGGTATTTATTTATTTTGCTCTTTTGCACCCCAGTATCTCCACCTGCAAATTCATCTTCTGCCGATCTATCATTCAAGTGTTTAATTGCTATTTGTAATTACTTCGCCACCATGGCCTATTTATTTCCTTAACTTACCTCATTTGCACTCACTGTATATATACTTTGTGTCTTCTTTTGTTCTACTGTATTATTGACTGTATGTTTTGTTTATTCCATGTGTAACTCTGTGTTGTTGTATGTGTCGAATTGCTACGCTTTATCTTGGCCAGGTCGCAGTTGCAAATGAGAACTTGTTCTCAGCTAGCCTACCTGCTAAATAAAGGTGACATTTTTTTATTTAAATGTAAGATGTTGAGGAAGGCACTTTTAAAGAATAACCAGGTATCCTCTACTGACGGGATGAGGTCAATATCCTTCCAGGATACCTGGGCCAGGTCGATTAGAAAGGCCTGCTCGCTGAAGTGTTTTAGGGAGCGTTTGACAGTGATGAGGGGTGGTCATTTTCCCGCAGGACATTACGGATGCATGCAATGAGGCAGTGATCACTGAGATCTTGTTTGAAAACAGCAGAGGTGTATTTGGAGGGCAGGTTGGTTAGGATGATATCTATGAGGGTGCCCATGTTTACGGATTTGGGGTTGTAGCTGGTAGGTTCATTGATAATTTGTGTGAGATTGAAGGCATCAAGCTTAGATTGTATGATTGCCAGAGTGTTAAGCATGTCCCAGTTTAGGTCACCTAGCAGCACAAGCTCTGAGGATAGATGGGGGGCAAACAATTCACATATGGTGTCCAGGGCACAGCTGCGGGTTAGAGGGTGATCTATAGCAAGCGGCAACGGTGAGAAACTTGTTTCTGGAAAGGTTGGATTTTTAAAAGTAGAAGCTCGAATTGTTTGGGTACAGACGTGGATAGTAAGACAGAACTCTGCAGGTTATCTCTGCAGTAGATTGCAACTACGCCCCCTTTGGAAGTTCTACCATGGCGCAAAATGTTATAGTTAGGGATGGAAATTTCTGGGTTTTTGGTGGTCTTCCTAAGCCAGGATTCAGACACAGCTAAGACATCCGGGTTGGCAGAGTGTTTTATTCACTGCTTTAGCACAAATTTAGGGAGGAGGCTTCTAATGAAAAAAAGCATGAAACCAAGGCTTTTACGGTTACAGGAGCCAACAAATGAGAGCAACTGGGGAATAGGAGTGTAGCTAGGCACTGCAGGTCCTGGATTAACCTCTACATCACCAGAGGAACATATGAAGAGTAGGATAAGGGTACGGCTAAAGGCTATAAGAACTGGTCGTCTACTACGTTTGGAACAGAGAGTAAAAGGAGCAGGTTTCTGGGCGCGATAGAATAGATTCAAGGCATAATGTACAGACAAAGGTATGGTAGGATGTGAGTACATTGGAGGTAAACCTAGGAATTGAGTGATGATGAGATAGATATTGTCTCTAGAAAGATTTAAACCAGTCATCGCATAAGTAGGAGGTGGAACTAATTGGTTGGTTAAGGCATATTGAGCATGGCTAGAGGCTCTACAGTGAAATAAAACAATAGTCACTAACCAGAACAGTAATGGACAAAGCATATTGACATTAGGGAGAGGCATGCGTAGCCGAGTGATCATAAGGGTCCAGTGAATGGTTGGGCCGGCTGGAGACACGGCGATTCAGACAGCTAGCAGGCCAGGGCTAGCATGCTATCAGAAGGGCCATAGAGGGACATCGCGATGGAAGAAAGTCTGTTTTAGCCTCCTCGTGCGTTTCTGTCGATAGACCAGCCGTGATGGATTAGTAGGGTTCCGTGTAGCAGAGGGGTCCAGTCCAATTGGCAAATGGATCTATTCAGCTAACAGTCCAATATGCTCTAGACAGCTAGCGGGCCGTGACAAGCAGGCTAGCAGATGGGCATTCATGGGACGTCGCGACGAAGTGGCCTGTTGGAAAAAAAACCTCGGACAGATTACGTCGGTAGTCCAGTTGTGATGGATAAGCAGGGCTTCGTGTGGTAAAAGGGGCCCAGCCTGATTTGGCAAAATAGGAATAGTGGCACGAGAAATTGGCCATTAACTAACAGTCCGACAGCTAGCGGGCCGCGGCTAGCAGGCTAGCAGATGGGCATTCAGGGGACGTCGCGACGTAGGAGCCAGTTGAGTAACCCCCTCGAGCAGATTACATCAGTAGTCCAGTTGTGAAGAATCGGCGGGGTTCCGTACCCTGTACCGGCAGTCAAAGGGGTCTAGGAGTGGCTGATGAACATCTTCAGCTAGCCGGGGGATGGGCCTAGCATGGGCTAGCTCCAGGTTAATTGGTGCTTGCTTCGGGATAGAGACATCAGCTAGGAGTAGTCACACGGATTGCAGCTAGCTAGCTGCGATGATCCAAGTGAGAAGGTTCAGAGCTTGTGGTAGGAATCCTGGGATATGGAGAGAAAATAGGTCCGGTATGCTCTGGTTTGAATTGCGTTGTACAGACTAGCGAGAGCTTTCCGAGCTAAAGGTAGCTAATGACCACTAGCAGTGGTTAGCTGACTACTAGCTAGTTAGCTGGCTGCTGTTGGGGGATTCCGATTCAGAGGTAAAGATAAAATACTTTAGAAAAAAGCAGATCCACACCACATTGGGTGAGGCAGGTTGCAGGAGAGTATTTTGAAGCTGAGGTTTAGAAAAAAAATAAAATAAAATACGAAGAAAAATATCTAAAAAGATATATACAGTGGGGAGAACAAGAATTTGATACACTGCCGGTTTTGCAGGTTTTCCTACTTACAAAGCATGTAGAGGTCTGTCATTTTTATCATAGGTACACTTCAACTGTGAGAGACGGAATCTAAAACAATAATCCAGAAAATCATATTGTATGATTTTTAAGTAATTAATTCGCATTTTCTTGCATGACATAAGTATTTGATACATCAGAAAAGCAGAACTTAATATTTGGTACAGAAACCGTTGTTTGCAATTACAGAGATTATACGTTTCCTGTAGTTCTTGACCAGGTTTGCACACAATGCAGCAGGGATTTTGTCCCACTCCTCCATACAGACCTTCTCCAGATCCTTCAAGTTTCTGGGCTGTTGCTGGGCATTACGGACTTTCAGCTCCCTCCAAAGATTTTGTATTGGGTTTAGGTCTGGAGACTGGCTAGGCCACTCCAGGACCTTGAGATGCTTCTTACGGAGCCACTCCTTAGTTACCCTGGCTGTGTGTTTCGTGTCGTTGTCATGCTGGAAGACCAACCCATGACCCATCTTCAATGCTCTTACTGAGGGAAGGAGGTTGTTGGCCAAGATCTTGCGATACATGCCCCCATCCATCCTCCCCTCAATACGGTGTAGTCGTCCTGTCCCCTTTGCAGAAAATAATCCCCAAAGAATGATGTTTCCACCTCCATGCTTCATGGTTGGGATGGTGTTCTTGGGGTTGTACTCATCCTTCTTCTTCCTCCAAACACGGCGAGTGGAGTTTAGACCAAAAAGCTCTATTTTTGTCTCATCAGACCACATGACCTTCTCCCATTCCTCCTCTGGATCATCCAGATGGTCAGCGGCAAACTTCAGACGTGCCTGGACATGTGCTGGCTTCAGCAGGGGGACCTTGCGTGTACTGCAGGATTGTAATCCATGACGGCGTAGTGTGTTACTAATGGTTTTCTTTGAGACTGTGGTCCCAGCTCAGGTCATTGACCAGGTCCTGCTGTGTAGTTCTGGGCTGATCCCTCACCTTCCTCATGATCATTGATGCCCCACGAGGTGAGATCTTGCATGGAGCCCCAGACCGAGGGTGATTGACCGTCATCTTGAACTTCTTCCATTTTCTAATAATCGCACCAACAGTTGTTGCCTTCTCACCAAGCTGCTTGCCTATTGTCCTGTAGCCCATTCCAGCCTTGTGCAGGTCTACAATTTTATCCCTGATGTCCTTACACAGCTCTTTGGTCTTGGCCATTGTGGAGAGGTTGGAGTGTGTTTGATTGAGTGTGTGGACAGGTTTCTTTTATGCAGGTAACGAGTTCAAACAGGTGCAGTTAATACAGGTATTGAGTGCAGAACAGGAGGGCTTCTTAAAGAAAAACGAACAGGTCTGTGAGAGCCGGAATTCTTACTGGTTGGTAGGTGATCAAATACTTACAGTATGTCATGCAATTAAATGCAAATTAATTACTTAAAAATCATACAATGTGATTTTCTGGATTTTTGTTTTAGATTCCATGTGTACCCATTGTAAAAAATTACATACCTCTACATGCTTTGTAAGTAGGAAAACCTGCAAAATTGGCAATGTATCAAATACTTGTTCTCCCCACTGTACATGGGACGACAAGACGAAGGACAAAGACGTCTGATTGCTACGCCATCTTGGAAACATATCAACATCAAATGGTTATAATCACATCATAATGCTAATAAATGTTTTAATGAAAACTTAAATCATCTCATGATTAGATTTAGAATAGTGCTCTTGTACTGTCTTTTTACAGGGTCTGCATCCTGGGCCCATAGGCAAAATGACCATCACCAAGCCCACCCAAAAGCGCATGGCAGAAGGAGGGATTAGGTGAGTATTCCCTAATAGCCAGTATAGTAGGTAGTTGCTGGTCATGTCCTATTACACTTTGACTATATAAAATGATTTAATTTCAAATTGTTTCAAGTACATTGTTTAGATTGGCTAACCACAGCGGCTGCTTTGCAGAAGTAAACTCTACAGCGCCCTTCTTGGAATGCTCCATGACCTCTCAGTTCTCCAGATAGAAGAGGCATACAAGAACTTTGACCCTCTATCTGCTGCTTTTAGTCGACTCCCACTTTGGAAAGGTACAGGTGGGGAGCCTCCTGTCTTAACAGCTGCCTCCAATCACAACGCAACACATAATTCACCATAAGGTGACACCACCATTCCCTTCACTGCCCCTGGATGGCTACAGACTGGAGAGCAACTTTCAAGGCTGCACATTTGTGCTCAGTGAAGAAGACCAGATTCACATTGTCTCTTCAGGTGAGAGAGACACAGTGGTGTTCTCACTAATTAGAGAGAAAGGGGATGTCACGACTCCCACCGAAGGTGGCTCCCCTGCCTGTTCGGGCGGCGCTCGGCGGTCGTCGTCGCCGGTCTACTAGCCGCCACCGATCCCCTCTTCCTTTTCTGTTTGTTTGGTCTTATGGGTTGCACCTGTCTTATTTTGTTTCTTGATTTATGTCTATTTAAGCCTTTTAGGCCAGCCTATTTTTGTGCAGGATTGTTTTTCTGTTAGTCAGGTTGTGTGTGTTGTGTTCCTGCCCGTTTGTGCCCTGTGTTGGGTTGGGCTATTTTTTGTTGATTTTTCGCCTGTTGTTTTGGGCGCTCGTTTTGGGAATCGTAATAAAGTCGGTTTCCCCAGTATCCTCTGCTCTCTGCATTTGACTCTGCACCCATCAATCCAGGCGTTTGTGACAGGTGATTGGTACTACATATGTGTACATGCAAAAGTTCTTAGGCAGGAAATACTAAATAACTACGGAGAGGCTCCTTTATCTTTCAATCAATGAACAAACCAACAAATCTGTCTGTGCAATTAATTAATGATTCAGTAAACATTTTCTGTTCTCTTGTCACTGTAAAAAAAACTCTTCACAACATTTTGTGACGTCTGCTTCCAACTCACACCCTCAAACACATGGATCCCCTGAACGCAGCTCAATCTCCAGATCCCAATCATCTGATTTCTAATCACCTGTTCACACACCTGTATGTCATTATTACACACTATTTAGTTCAGTTCTTTGCACCCCATCACTGTGAGGTATTGTTTGTTTTGTGACACACGGTTTCAGAGTTCTGGGTTTCCCATGATTTACTCCTCCTGTGTATGATACTTTTTTCCTGCCTCACTAACGATGCCTTTGCCTATTGCCTGTCTGTACTTTAGCCTATCGGATTTCCTGTTATCTACCCATTGCCTGATTTCCCAGACTACGTTACTAGCCTTCTCCCTGCCTGTACTGTTGCCCTTTTTGACCCCCTGTGTTTGACCTTCTGCCTGCCCCTGGACCCAGCTACCTGCCTCCTGTGGTCCTTTGCAATAAACACCTGCTGCGCCCTGCGCTTGAAACCAGCTCTCTGTCCCCCCCTGTGTTCATTACACATTTTGTGTTTGGAGTTTAAGTAGTGGTGTTTATTATCAATACATGGACTACAGGGTGTTAGACAATGTGGATGGTCACAGCAAAGAAAGGAAAGACGCATTGCAGTAGAAGCTCATTGCTCCTTGGCCCATGCCTTCATAAAAGGCTCACACTGGTAGTTTTTTGAGAAGGCAAGCCACAGTCAAGATGGAGTTGATGCTTCCATCAGTGACATGAGGATCTCTCGGACATGGAAGTTATTCCACTGGAATGGCAAAGGTACTGCTCCATTCATCAGACGTCAAAGCCCACTAGAAGGTTCAATTAAATCTTCGTAATTTCCTAACTTTCAATAAAGATGCCGCACCTACTTACAACGTTAATGTCGTTAGCACCAACGTTAGCTAGGTACTGGTAGCTAACGTTTCCTAACTAAAGAGACAAATACACAATCGAATCACTAAGTGAACTGAAAAACAGAATTTAACAAGAATGATATAAAAACGCTATTGAAATATGATTATATTAATATACTGTGGTAATGATAAAATGAGTGACACATCGTCGGCCCTGAAATAACTAAATTTGACTATGTAAACTGGAAACCACATATCCTGAGGCTGCATTCATTGTAGCTGGGGATTTTAACAAGGCTAATCTGAAAACAAGGCTCCCTAAATTTTTTCAGCATATCGAATGCGCAACCCGGGCTGGCAAAACCCTGGATCATTGTTATTCTAACTTTTCGATACATATAAAACCCTCCTCTGCCCTCCTTTCGGAAAATCTGAACACGACTCCATTTTGTTGCTCCCAGCCTATAGACAGAAAATAAAACAGGAAGCGCCCATGCTCAGGTCTGTTCAACGCTGGTCCGAACAATCGTATTCCACGCTTCAAGATTGCTTAGATCACGTGGACTGGGATATGTTCTGCATTGCGTCGAACAATAACATTGATGAATACGCTGATTCGGTGAGCGAGTTTATTAGCAAGTGCATTGGTGATGTTGTACCCACAGCGTCTATTAAAACATTCTCCAACCAGAAACCGTGGATTAATGGCAGCATTCGCGCAAAGCTTTTAATGAGGGCAAGGTGACCGAAAACATGACCGAATTCTAACAGTGTAGCTATTCCCTCCGCAAGGCAATCAAACAAGGTAAGCCTCAGTATAGAAACAAAGTAGAGTCACAATTCAACGGCTCAGACACGAGAGGCATATGGCAGGGTCTACAAAGGTATGTGGCACGGACTACAAAAGGAAAACCAGCCCCGTCGCAGACCACGATGTCTTGCTCCCAGAAAAACGAAACAACTTCTTTGCTCGCTTTGAGGAAAACACAGTGCCACTGACACAGCCCGGCTACCAAAACCTGCGGGCTCTCCTTCACTGCAGCCAACCTGAGTAAATCATTTAAACGTGTTAACCCTCGCAAGGCTGTTGGTCCAGATGACATCCCCAGCCGCGTCCTCAGAGCATGCGCAGACCAGCTGGCTGGTGTGTTTACGGACATATTCAATCAATCCCTATACCAGTCTGCTGTTTCCACATGCTTCAAGAGGGCCACCATTGTTCCTGTTCCCAAGAAAGCGAAGGTAACTGAGCTAAATGACTATTGCCCCGTAGCACTCACTTCCGTCATCATGAAGTACTTTGAGAGACTAGTCAAGGACCATATCACCTCCACCCTACCTGACACCTAGACCCACTCCAATTTGCTTACCGCCCCAGTAGGTCCACAGACGACGCAATCGCAATCACACTGCACACTGTCCTAACCCATCTGGACAAGAGGAATACCTATGTGAGAATGCTGTTCATCGACTACAGCTCAACACTGGGGCCCCACAAGTGTGCATTCTCAGCCCTCTCCTGTACTCCCTGTTCACCCATGACTGCGTGGCCATGCACGCCTCCAACTCAATCATCAAATTTGCAGGCGACACTACAGTGGTAGGCTTGATTACAAACAACAACGACACGGCCTACAGGGAGGAGGTGAGGGCCCTCAGAGAGTGGTGTCAGGAAAGTAACCTCACACTCAATGTCAAAAAAACAAAGGAGATGATCGTGGACTTCAGGAAACAGCAGAGGGAGCAGCCCCCCTATCCCCATGACGGGACAGTAGTGGAGAAGGTGGAAAGTTTTAAGTTCCTCGGCGTACACATCATGGACAAACTGAAATGGTCCACCCACACAGACAGTGTGGTGAAGAATGGCGCAGCAGCCCCTCTTCATTCTCAGGAGGCTGAAGAAAGTTGGCTTGTCACCAAAAACACTCACACACTTTTACAGATGCATAATCGAGAGCATCCTGTCGAGCTGTATCACCGCCTGGTACGGCAACTGCTCCGCCCAAAACCGCAAGGCTCCAGAGGGTAGTGAGGTCTGCACAACGCATCACCGGGGGCAAACTACCTGCCCTCCAGGACACCTACGGCACCTGATGTCACAGGAAGGCCAAAAAGACAACAAGGACAACAACCACCCAAGCCACTAGCTGTTCACCCCGCTATCATCCAGAAGGCGAGGTCAGTACAGGTGCATCAAAGCGGGGACCGAGAGACTGAAAAACAGCTTCTATCCCAAGGCCATCAGACTGTTAATGGCCACTTTTGGGAAAGTGGGTGGGGTTATATCCTTCCTGTTTGGCCCTGTCCGGGGGTGTCCTCGGATGGAGGCACAGTGTCTCCTGACCCCTCCTGTCTCATGCTGCAGTAGTTTATGTGTCGGGGGGCTAGGGTCAGTTTGTTATATCTGGAGTACTTCTCCTGTCCTATCCGGTGTCCTGTGTGAATTTAAGTATGCTCTCTCTAATTCTCTCTTTCTCTCTCTTGGAGGACCTGAGCACTAGGACCATGCCTCAGGACTACCTGACATGATGACTCCCCAGTCCACCTGGCCGTGCTGCTGCTCCAGTTTCAACTGTTCTGCCTCTGATTATTATTATTTGACCATGCTGGTCATTTATGAACATTTGAACATCTTGGCCATGTTCTGTTACAATCTCCACCCGGCACAGCCAGAAGAGGACTGGCCACCCCACATAGCCTGGTTCCTCTCTAGGTTTCTTCCTAGGTTTTGGCCTTTCTAGGGAGTTTTTCCTAGCCACCGTGCTTCTACACCTGCATTGCTTGCTGTTTGGGGTTTTAGGCTGGGTTTCTGTACAGCACTTTGAGATATCAGCTGATGTACGAAGGGCTATATAAATAAATTTGATTTGATTTGTTAAACAGCTATCACTAACATTGAATGGCTGCTGCCAACATACTGACTCATCTCTTTCCACTTTAATAATGCAAAATGTATCACTAGCCACTTTAAACAATGCAACTTTATACAATGTTTACATTACTCATCTCATATGTATATATTGTACTCAATACCATCTACTGCATCTTGCCTATGCCGTTCGGCCATCGCCATTCATATATTTTTATGTACATATTCTTATTCATTCCTTTACACCTGTGTGTATAAGGTAGTTGATGTGAAATTGTTATCTTAGATTACTTGTTAGATATTACTGCATGGTCGGAATTAGAAGCACAAGCATTTCGCTACACTCGCATTAACATCTGCTAACCATGTGTGTGTGACAAATAAAATTTGATTTGATCTACACACAATACCCCATAATGACAAAGTGAAAAGTTTTTGAAATGTTTACACATTTATAAAAAATGAAACATTGAAATACCTTATTTACATAAGTATTCAGACCCTTTGCTATGAGACTCGAAATTGAGCTCAGGTGCATCCTGTTTCCATTGATCCTCTTTGAGATGTTTCTATAACTTGATTTGAGTCAACCTGTTGTAAATTCAATTGATTGGAAATTATTTTGAAAGGCACACATCTGTCTATAAGATGTCCCACAGTTGACAGTACATGTCAGAGCAAAAACCAAGCCATGAGGTCGAAACAATTTTCCGTAGAGCTCCGAGACAGGATTTTGTTGAGGTACAGATCTGGGAACGGGAAACAAAAAATGTCTGCAGCATTGAAGGTCCCCAAGAACACAGTTGCCTCCATCATTCTAATATGGAAGAAGTTTGGAACTGCCAAGACTCTTCCTAGAGCTGGTTATAGGAGAAGGGCCTTGGTCAGGGAGGTGACCAAGAACCCGATGGACACAGATCTCCAGAGTTCCTCTGGGGAGATGGGAGAAGCTTCCAGATGGACAACCATCTCTGCAGCACTCCTCAGAAAAAGGCACATGACAGTCCGCTTGGAGTTTGCCAAAAGGCACCTAAAGACTCTCAGACCATGAGAAACAAGATTTTCTGGTCTGATGAAACCAGGATTGAACTCTTTGGCGTCACGTCTGGAGTGTCACGTCTGGAGGAAACCTGGCACCATCCATACTGTGGAGCATGGTGGTTGCAGCATCATGTTGTGGGGATGTTTTTCAGCAGCAGGGAATGGGAGACTAGTCAGGATAGAGGGAAATATGAACGATGTACAGAGAGATCCTGACACCCAACCTGACAGAGAAGAATGGGAGAAACTCCCCCAAATATTAGTGTGCCAAGCTTCTAGCGTCATCCCCAAGAACACATCCCCAAGAACACCACCGAGGGCCTTGGTTGCCGTGGCAATGAGCCATGTCTCACCATTCCATATGACATGACAAAAGAGCACAATGTTTGTGTGTGTGTCTGTGTGTGTGTGTGTGTAGTACAGTGATCGGCAAATGGACGCGTCTTAAGTTTCCTGCCTCTGAAATATGCACTATGCAGAAATTGCTCTGCCATTTCCTGGTTGCTAAAATTCTAATAGTTGAGAATCATTGTACCATCTAAACTGCTGTGAAAATTATTTTCCATAACCAAAAGTATTGTATTTTCAGCTGTTTGAAGCTGGTGTACAAAACCAAAAGTAAAAGACTGAACTAAACTTAAGAACGTGAAGCATCGAAATAGTGCACATAGAACAGATATACTGTTTCTTAGACTTGCTTCAAAGAGAATTACATATCTGTAACACACATTTCTATGTGAATTTGGTCCGGTTGCCCCAAAAAGTGACATATTGCAGCTTTAATGTCTGATTGCTTTCCAACTTGCAGCATTACAAGAGGAAAGAGAAGAAAGGGAAAAAAAAGAGAGATGGCTTGTTGGAAGGAGTCAGGTCTGGGTCTGCTGAGTGTAAATGAGCAGAACAGATGTGGCCCAGAGGGCCAAGAGAGAAATGGAGAAAGAGGGAGCTAGAAAGAGAGAGGGAGGGTGAGGGAGAGAAACAGAAATGGCAGAAGAGAGCAGCGGGTGAAAAAAGAGAGAAACAGAGAGGAGCCCAGTCGGATTCACCATTCACACACTGACAGCTTTGTTCACCTCCAGTCAGGACCAACTCCCCTTTCCTCTCTTCCGCTCCCCTCCTCTCTTCCCCTCCCCTCCTCTCCCTCACTCTCTCCCACCCTCCTCCTCTCATCCCTCCACCCCCCTCCTCCCAGTCTCTTTGATCTAAGGACAGTGCACAGGAAACAAGGCTAGAATCGATTCCTCCATGCATTACGCCAGGAATGTGTGACCCCCCTCCCTCCACACTCACCTCCTCCTTCCTCTTCTCTTGTCTACTTCCTTCTTTCTTTCTTCTCTCAGTTTCTCCTCTCCCAGCCCCCTTTGCACCCGGTGCCCCCTTCACCCCTTGGCTTAGCAGGAAGCTGTGTACATGTGTCTGTGTATGTGGATTACCTTTGTACAGTGAGTTGGAGCACAGGGACACATCTTGTCTGTGCCTTTGTTTGTGTAGTACTGATCTGAAATCAGTGTGTTGGAGCAACATGGTAGATTTAGTTGATATGTTTCTGTCTCCATGATCCTGGATAGTCTTTAACAAAGTGAGTGAGTAAGGAGTCCATGTGTGTCTGTGAGTAACAGTTGTGCTACAGAGAGTGATTCTCCACTTATGCGCAGAGATGGGGAAATACATTTAATAATAAATGAATATAGTACATACAGTTGAAGTCGGAAGTTTACCAAGTACATTTAAACTTGGTTTTTCACAAATCCTGACATTTAATCCCAGTAAAAATACCCCGTCTAGGTCAGTTAGGATCACCACTTTATTTTAAGAATGTGAAATGTCACAATAATAGTAGAGAGAATGAATTTTTTCAGCTTTTATATCTTTCATCACATTCCCAGTGGGTCAGAAGTTTACATACACTCAATTAATATTTGGTATCATTGCCTTTAAATGGTTTAACTTGGGTCAAATGTTTTGAGTAGCCTTCCACAAGCTTCCCACAATAAGTTGGGTGAATTTTGGCCCATTCTTCCTGACAGAGCTGGTGTAACTGAGTCAGGTTTGTAGGCCTCCTTGCTGGCACACACTTTTTCAGTTCTGCCCACAAATGTTCTATAGGATTGAGGTCAGGGCTTTGTGATGGCCACTCCAATTCCTTGATTTGCTGTCCTTAAGCCAGTTTGGCACAATTTTGGAAGTATGCTTGGGGTCATTGTCCATTTGGAAAACCCATTTGTGACCAAGCTTTAACTTCCTGACTGATGTCTTCAGATGTTGCTTCAATATATGTACATAATTTTCCTACCCCATGATGCTATCTATTTTGTGAAGTGCACCAGTCCCTCCTGCAGCAAAGCACCCCCACAACGTGATGCTGCCACCCCCGTGCTTCACGGTTGGGATGGTGTTCTTCGGGTTGCAAGCCTCCCCCTTTTTCCTCCAAACATAATGGTGGTCATTGTCGCCAAATAGTTATATTTTTGTTTCATCAGACCAGAGGACATTTGTCCAAAAAGTATGATCTTTGTCCCCATGTGCAGTTGCAAACCGTAGTCTGTTTTTTTTATGTCCCCATGTGCAGTGGCTTCTTTCTTGCTGAGCGGCCTTTCAGGTTATGCCGATATCGGACTCGTTTTACTGTGGATATAGATACTTTTGTACCTGTTTCCTCCAGCATCTTCACATGTTCCTTTGATGTTGTTCTGGGATTGATAGTCACTTTTTCATCAAAGTACGTTCATATCTAGGAGATAGAACGCGTCTCCTTCCAGAGCGGTATGACGACTACGTGGTCCCATGGTGTTTATACTTGCGTACTATTGTTTGTGCAGATGAACATGTTACCTTCAGGCATTTGGAAATTGCTCCCAAGGATGAACCAGACTTGTGGAGGTCTATTTTTTTCTGAGGTCTTGGCTGATTTCTTTTGATTTTCCCATGATGTCAAGCAAAGTGGCACTGAGTTTGAAGGTAAGCCTTGGAATACATCCACAGGTACACCTTCAATGACTCACATTATGTCAATTAGCCTATCAGAAGCTTCTAAAGTCATTTTCTGGAATTTTCCAAGCTGTTTAAAGGCACAGTCAACTAAGTTTATGTAAACGTCTGACCCACTGGAATTGTGATACAGTGAATTTTAAGTGAAATAATCTGTCTGTGAACAATTGTTGGAAAAATTACTTGTTTCATGCACAAAGTAGATGTCCTAACCGACTTGCCAAAACTACAGTTTGTTAACAAGAAATTTGTGGTGTGGTTGAAAAACGAGTTTTAATGACTCCAACCTAAGTGTATATAAACTTCCGACTTCAACTGTAAAAGCGGTGAAACTTAGAAATATATTTTTGTCCTATCATGATGGAACGGTGCCCAACCCTACCTACCCTAGACACTCACCTGAGCATCCTACCCACTAATGAGACATCCTTACCCATTTGATAGGCCTACTGCAATTAGCTTTCATAGCCAGACAGAAAGATAAATGCTGTCAGAGACCCACTAAAGCAGTACCTTTCCCTCTTGAGTCAGACTGCCTGACAGGGTTGGTCCAACTAAGCCAAAGCCACCATATGGGTGAGCATAATATACAAGAAAATTATCAAAGCTGCCAAGACAGCCTTGACGACCACAGTACCTAGACGGTGGGAATTCTGGTTGAGTACCCCCACCTAGGAAGTGGCAGTCCTGGCAACACTGGTTCCAGTAACCCAAGGGGGGAGGGTAGCACCCATAAAATCAGAGAAGGGGCAGAATACCATGACCCTGGCAGCACAGAAAAATCATAATGTTGTGTGGAATTAGGGTCTCCACGGGGGACCAGCATGTGTGTTGTAGGGAAGGGGGGTATCTGAGCTCCATCAGCCAGTACTAGACATTGGGTAATCAAATCTTCTCATTCCTGCTCAATTTGGCACTCCTGTTGAGCAGCTGCAATCGTATATGCATTCACACAGCTCGTCTACTCTTGAGCTGGAATGGAACAACTGATGAACAACTGAGCTTGTGGTCGGATGCTTGAGAATGTGAGTGTGTTTGTGTATGTGTGTGTGCATGGGTGGAATGGGACCGGTGTAGATGTGTTTATGTGGGTGTGGCGTGTGGCTTTATGCATCCCACAGTTGTTGCTACTGTATGAGGTAATGATGTAATATGAAATAAATAATATCTGCTAATCTAAATGTCTATTTTCTACTGCCTGTACTTGTTAAAGTTAACATTCCTTCATAGAAGGTGCCTACATTATTACTCATTATTTAACTTGAACTTTTTTCACATTTGGTTTCTTAACAGCCTTAAAATAAAATGGATGTTTAAAACATTCTCAACAATCTACACACAATACTCCATAATGACAAGCAAAAACAGGTTTGTAGAAAATGTTTATAAAACACAAAAAACAGAAATACCTAATTTACATAACTATTCAGACCCTTTTCGATGAGACTTGAAATTGAACTCAGGTGAATCCTGTTTCCATTCATCATCCTTGAGCTGTTTCTATAACCTTTCTGATCTCCCCATCCCGGATCCGGGTTCGTGAATACAGACTCAAGCTCATTACCATAACGCAACATTAACTATTCATGAAAATCGCAAATGAAATGAAATAAATATGCTAGCTCTCAAGCTTAGCCTTTTGTTAACAACACTGTCATCTCAGATTTTCAAAATATGCTTCTCAACCATTGCAAAACAATCATTTGTGTAACAGTATTGATGGCTAACGTAGCATTTAGCATTAGCATTCAGCTGGCAACATTTACACAAAAAAACAGAAAAGCATTCAAAAATATCATTTACCTTTGAAGAACTTCAGATGTTTTCATTGAGGAGACTCTCAGATAGCAAATGTTCAGTTTTTCCTGAAAGATTATTTGTTTAGGACAAATCGCTCCGTTTTCTGCGTCACGTTTAGCTATGAAAAAACCCCTGTATCCAGGATTGTGTAAATCTATCAGCAAGCTCATTAGCATAACACAACGTTAACTATTTATGAAAATCGCAAATGAAATGAAATAAATATGCCATCTCTCAAGCTTAGCCTTTTGTAAACAACACTGTCATCTCAGATTTTCAAAATATGCTTCTCAACCATAGGAAAACAATCATTTGTGTAAAAGTAGCTAGCTAGAGTTAGCATTTCGCGTTAGCATTTAGCGTTAGCATTAGCGTTAGCATCCAGCACGCAACATTAACAAAAACATAAAAGCCTTCAAATAAAATAATTTACCTTTGAAGAACTTCTGATGTTTTCAATGAGGATACTCTCAGTTAGATAGCAGATGCTCAGTTTTTCCAAAAAGATTCCTTGTGTATTAGAAATAGCTCCGTTTTATACATCACATTTGGCTACCAAAAAAAATCCATAAATTCAGTCCTCAAAACGCAAACTTTTTTCCAAATTAACTCCATAATATCGACTGAAAACATGGCAAACGTTGTTTAGAATCAATCCTCAAGGTGTTTTTCACATATCTCTTCATTGATACATCGTTCTTGGAAACATGCTTTCTCTCCTGAATCCCAGGAGAAAATGCCTGCACCTGAAGATTACGCACAAATTTAGACAAAGGACACCGGGCGGACCTCTGGAAAATGTAGTCTCTTATGGCCAATCTTCCAATGATATGCCTACAAATACGTCACAATGCTGCTAAGACCTTGGGCGAACGACAGAAAGTGTAGGCTCATTCCTTGCGCAATCACAGCCATATAAGGAGAGAATGGAAAACAGAGCTTCAGAAATTCTGCTAATTCCTGGGTGATGCATCATCTTGGTTTCGCCTGTAGAATGAGTTCTGGGGCACTTACAGACAAAATCTTTGCAGATTCTGAAACTTCAGAGTGTTTTCTTTCCAAAACTGTCAAGAATATGCATAGTCGAGCATCTTTTCGTGACAAAATATCGCGCTTAAAACGGGAACGTTTTTTATCCAAAAATGAAATAGCGCCCCTAGAGCTCTAAGAGGATAACTTGATTGGAGTCCACCTGTGGTAAATTAAATTGATTGGACATGATTTGGAAAGGCACACAGATCAGAACAAAAACTAAGCCATGAGGTTGAAGGAATTGTCTGTAGAGCTCCGAGACAGGATTGTGTCGAGGTACAGATCTGGGGAAGGGTATAAAAACATTTCTGCAGCATTGAAGGTCCCCAAGAACACAATGGCCTCCATCATTCTTAAATGGAAGAAGTTTGGAACCACCAACTCTTCCCAGAGCTGGCCTTCCGGCCAAACTGAGCAATCGAGGGAGAAGGGCCTTGGTCAGGGAGGTGACCAAGAACCCGATGTATACGTATGTATACGGCAAGGATAGTGGTAAGTATCAAAAAAATAACCCATCATGTTAATTGGTGAATTGAGTATAGCTAGATATAATAGGAAAAGAACAGCAGTTTTTACATGGTTAAAGAAGAATTAATACCATATTTATTGTTTACAGGAAACTCATTCCATTTATTCTGATGAAATGGCTGGTAAAATATATTTCTGTCATGGGTGGGCTAAGGAATTCAAAAGGTGTTATTAATTATTATTTTTTTTAATTAACCTTTTTTTAACTAGACAAGTCAGTTAAGAACAAATTCTTATTTACAATGATGGCCTATCCCGGCTAAACAATTCACAAATTCACCGGATGATGACAAAAATTACCCTGCTAAAGGGATCTGTGCGCCAAGAGGTTAATTGAAATACATTCCAGGTGACTACCTCATGAAGCTGGTTGAGAGAATGCCAAGAGTGTGCAAAGCTATCATCAAGGCAAAGGGTGGCTAAAAAACCCAGGAATGAGTAGGTGTGTCCAAACTTTTGACTGGTACTGTATATCGCTGCGCAAATGTGATGCATTTTCAAAATGCAAGATACAGAAATTAACAGGCCCTGATTCCCATCATTCGCAGGAGAAAGAGAGATAGAAAAGAGATCGCGGAAAGGCTAATCTGCCCTTGCCATCCGTACTCATACTACACCGGCTCCGACGCTCGCCGCATGTGGCAGGGATTGCAAACTATTACAGACTACAAAGGGAAGCACAGCCGAGAGCTGCCCAGTGACACGAGCCTACCAGACGAGCTAAATTAATTCCATGCTTGCTTTCGAGGCAAGTAACACTGAAAAGTACATGAGAGCACCAGCTTTTCTGGACGACTGTGTGATCACGCTTTCCGCAGCCGATATGTGTAAGACCTTTAAACAGGTCAACATTCACAAGGCCGTAGGGCCAAACTGATTACCAGGACGTGTACTCCGAGCATGCCCTGACCAACTGGCAAGTCTCTTCACTGACATTTTTCATCCTCTCCCTGTTTGTAATACCAACATGATTCAAGCAGACCACCACAGTCCCTGTGCCCAGGAACACTACAGTAACATGCCTAAAGGACTACCGACCCGTAGCACTCACGTCTGTAGCCAGGAAGCGCTTTGAAAGGCTGGTCATGGCTCACATCAACACCATTATCCCAGAAACCCTAGACCCACTCCAGTTTGCATACTGCCCCAACAGATCCACAGGTGATGCAATCTCTATTGTACTCCACACTGCCCTTTCACACCTATGTGAGAAGGCTATTCATTGACTATAGCTCAGCGTTTAACCCCATAGTGCCCTCAAAGCTCATCACTAAGCTAAGGACCCTGGGACTAAACACCTCCCTCTGCAACTGGATCCTAGACTTCCTGACGGGCTGCCCCCAGATGGTAAGGGTAGGTAACAACACATCTGCCACGCTGATCCTTAACATGGGGGCCCCTTAGGGGTGTGTGCTCAGTCCCCTCCTGTACTCCCTGTTCACTCATGACTGCACGGCCAGGCACGACTCCAACACTATCATTAAGTTTACAGATGACACAACAGTGGTAGTAGGCCTGATCACCAACAACGACGAGACAGCATATAGGGAGGAGGTCAGAGACCTGGTCGTATGTTGCCAAGACAACATCCTCTCCCTCAACATGAGCAAGACTAAGGAGATGATTGTGGAAAAGGAAAAGGAGGACTAAGCACGCTCCCATTCTCATGGAAGGGGCTGTAGTGGAGCAGGTTGAGAGCTTCAAGTTCCTTGGTGTCCACATCACCAACAAACTAATATCATCCAAGCACACCAAAACAGTCGTGAGGAGGGCACAATAAAACCTATTCCCCCTCAGGAGACTAAAAAGATTGTCATGGGTCCTCAGATCTACAGCTGCACCATCAAGAGCATCCTGACTGGTTGCATCACTGCCTGCTATGGCAACTGCCCTGCCTCCGACAGGAAGGCACTCCAGAGGGTAGTGCGTATGGCCCAGTACATCACTGGGGCCAAGCTTCCTGCCGTCCAGGACCTCTATATCAGGAGGTGTCAGTGGAAGGCCCTAAAAATGTTCAGACTCCAGCCACCCTAGTCATAGACTGTTCTCTCTGCTACCGCAGTGCCAAGTCTAGGTCCAAGAGGCTTCTAAAACAAATTCTACCTCCAAGCCATAAGACTACTGGACATCTAATTAAATGGCTACCCAGACTATTTGCATTTGCCATACCCTATTTTACACTGCTGCTACTCTCTGTTATTATCTATGCATACGTCACTTTAATAACTCTACCCACATGTATATATTACCTCAATTACCTCGACTAACTGGTGCTCCTGCACATTGACTCTGTACCGGTACCCCCTGTTTTCTTAAAACTGCATTGTTGGTTAAGGGCACGTAAGTAAGCATTTCACTGTAATTTCTCCACCTGTTGTATTCGGCGCATGTGACAAATGAAATTTGATAAGTAGCCTATGTGTATGCAAAAATAAAACATTTCCTTATTCAGTTCCACACTCACGACCCCCCATTTCCTTCTTACTGCCCTAGCTTTGTTGTTTGAAAGTTTGCTGATCCAATCAGATGGCCGAGTGTGCGTTTCACTAGCCAATCTGTTTTTTTGCAAGTGCAATGTTGTCAAAACGTTACAAAACCTGTCTAGATAATTGCAAGTAATCGATCTCAAATCAAAGTCGAGTCCCAAGTCTTGATGCTCCAAGTCAAGTGTCAAGTTATGTTATTTCCTATCAAGTCAAGTCTCAAGTCATCACATTTCTGACTCAAGTCCAAGTCATGTGACTCGAGTCCACACCTCTGAAGAAAAGTAAAGCAGAAAAATTAAATAGTAGGCTTCTTCGGTGATGTCCTCAGCATCTATTTTCTGTGCTAGCTAACATTACATCTGGAAAATGACAATCAAATGTACATATTTTCTTTAATATTCTGTGTTGTCTGTATTATTTTTTAGAAGTGAGACATGTTAAAAATGCTTTATGAATGGGAAAATAGAAATGACAGTACATAGAATTGCATAGAATTCATACATGAACCATTAATGTTTGTGTTGTAGATCAGTGTGACCAACTTAATTGTGATGTGGAGGAGGGCTGTTAATGGATTACGGAAGAGTTATGATATCGAATAAAAGCACATTTTATTTGTCACATGCGCCGAAAACAACAGGTGTAAACCTTACCGTGAAATGCTTACTTCCAACCCCATAACCAACATTGCAGTTCAATAAATAGAGTTACGAAGGTGAAAAAGTCAATAAAAATCAAATAAAAAATGAACACAAGAAATTGCATAACAATAACGAGGCTTATGGTCATGAACTTCATGATTTAATCAGTAGAATGTACCCTGAGGATTCAACCCTGTGGGAATCTTTATGCACCATTGACTTCAGTGAGAAGAAGAATCAGAAGGTAAGTCACGGTGGCAGAAATGGGGCTGGTACAGGCTATATCAGCAAAACATTTTCAAAAAAGGCTTTGGCCTTTTGGCTTATTCACTAACATTGGTATGACAAGCACACTTGAGAACAGCCCTAATGATGGCACTATGCTGCCATTGTAATGATGCATCTATTTAAGATACCTAAATATGAGCTCTTGCATAACATGACATGAATGCGGTTTTGATATGCTATGAAATACAGTGGCTTCAGGAAGTATTCATACCCCTTGACTTTTTTCACATTTTGTTGTGTTACTGTCTAAATTAAAAATGTATTACAATTAGATGTTGTGTTTATTTCTATTTTATTTTGCCTTCATTTAACTGGCCAGTTGAGAACAAGTTCTCATTTACAACTGAGACCTGGCCAAGATAAAGCAAACCAGTGCGACACATACAACACAGAGTTACAGAGTCACTGTTCAACACACAATACCCCGTAATGTCAAAGTGGATTTTTTTAAAAATGTTTACAAATGAATTAAAAAGCTGAAATGTCTTAAGTCAATAAGTATTCAACCCTTTTGTAAAGGCAAGCCTAAATAAGTTCAGCAGTAAAAATGTGCTAAAGTCACATAATACATTGCATGGATTCACTTTTTGTGCAATAACATGTTTAAACGTGTCATTCATTAGTTAGGGTTAGGTTTAATATGACATTTTAAGAAGTGATATTGTGGAAATGGGCAAGGTTTAGCCGTAATTATGACTTTGTGTATGTGGCGTCCAGGGGGAATGTTTTTGCTAGCAAATGACAGCCTTTCGTGGTGTGCTTATCAATGCACAACCACAAGCACCTTTTGTACAACTCCTATCGATTAAAATTATTATATTAAAAGTCATACAAAAGTGTGGGAAGTTTAAATTGCATTATGTCATTAAATGTGTAATGTGATATATTTTAACGAATATTTTTTAACACAAAAAACGTCTGATTTTAATAAAATATTGAATCAGTCGTCTTCCTCAAATGAAGGGGATGATGACGTAATCTTTGCAATCTTTGGAATCTGATTTAATTGGTGCTCAACTTGTGGTTCAGCCATTTCATTCAGGGTAATTGGAGATAGCCGTGAGTTAGCCTGCCCAGGAGCTGGTAAGTTCTGAGGGATTTGTTGCCATAAAAATGTACTGGTTATCCCGAGTTTAACTCATAGTTGACCAGGGTAAGAAAACCAATATGTAATTTTTGTGAACTATCCCTTTAACAATGGGGGGGGTTCTTAAAAAATGGTAGGAACAGCACCCTCTAGGGATCAGAACCTGGTAATATCAGGATGCAAGATGGGACATAAACCCAACAACTGCAATGTCACATTTCTCTGAACAAGGGGAAAAAAACATCACAAAATTCATTGAGAATACATTACATTCACTGAGAATACATAGGATGAAGAAACAATACTCCAAGCTGCAGCTCTATACTACTTGTCAAACACAGAGAACTAATACTGTATACTCATTGTTGGGGTGGGATTGGCTTGGGGTGGGGGTGGCTTTTGACCATTTCTTTGGATTCCTCTTGTGTAACTCATTGTTCTAAAAAAAGGTTTGGTCCAAATCGGACAATGGGTATTATATTTATTTAATATGATATAAATCCTATGAATTAAATTGCCCAATTTGGGTACAATCAATTAGGTTAATTTCTCAGAGATTAAATTATCTTTCAACAAAATAATGTTGTAGGAATGATACTCTTATCTTTTTCTAACAACAAATGACTTCAGAACAATCTGAGATGATGGGTGTCGAAATCCTCTTGTGCTTTTTGAGGTGGAACGACCCACAGATGCTATTGTTGACCATTAGAATGCATGTTACAAGGATGTGTGTGTATGTTAGCAACAGAGTGACAGGGGCATGCAGGTAGAGTTTACTGGGCAGGGTGTGTGTGTGTGTGTGTGTGTGTGTGTGTGTCGGTGTCACAAGCCAGGCGGAAGGGATCACTTGAGCAGTGCTTCTGCCTTGAGGGTACACATGGTAAAGCCGTTCCCTCGCAGACACAGGGTACACTGCAGGTGGGTACACTACAATGGCTGCCAGTCCATCCATTATGCCAACATTGACTTGAACTTGGGACGCAAGTTCTATTAATTTTATTTATATGGCAGCACATGTTGTCAGGAGCGGAGGACAGGAGAAAATGTGTGTAAAAAAAGTGTTTCTATTGGAAAGGTTATGATGGAGATTGCTGTCATTTGTCATCATAGCCCTACGACACACAAAATAATGCTTATCTATCCTGTATCTCAGTCGTTTAGAGAAGAAAATGAGCGAAGGAAGGAAGGTTGTTGGATGCAGAGTTTTTTGACAGTGACTGCCTGGTGTAGACAGGACCCACAAAGAATTGTGACACCTCTGCTCCACAGACAAGGCCAGGGTTCAGGCACTCCATGGCCTGTTTTTCCAGGGCTTTGTGTGTTGAAAGCCCATCTCCGATGCAGGGAGGGAGGGAATGAGGGGTAAGAGAGAGAGAGGGGAAGAAAATGGACTTCCCAGAGAAAGGTTCAAAGGGACTCTGCTCTGGCATGATTGGTTTGTTGTCATTTGATCCCTGAGTTGTTTTTCCTGTTCTTTTCTCCACTTTGAGAAAGAGAGACATGAACATGAAGCCATAGCTGGCCCCTTTCACAATCTAGCCTTTTTCCTCTTTATCAGGTTGTATGAACCATTCCGAGGGGCTGTGTTCAAGCCTTAGCTTACTAAAGTATACATTACATACATGTAGACCCCTTACTATTACTGGTACTGTAGATGATCCAGGTGAAAGCTATAATCCCTTATTGAGGCATTCTCCGACCATGTTCTCTTGAGTACGTTACCTAAAACTAATATTATGCAAGCTAGATATATATTTTTGTGGATAGCTACCAATACTGGATAGCTAGCTAGCCATTTAGCCCTATTGACTTACTATGGACTTACCCATTCACTGAACAGTCTTCCAGCCAGGACAACAACGGCAATAGAGATGAAACAAGATATACACAAAGCAACCGTTTTACTTCATAGCTATCAGTTAGCTATATGTGCATGGTAATGTAGCTAACCAGATAGATTAACATGAAAAAATTACTTTAAACCAATATTATGCAATACAGATGTAAATTCTTTGTGGGTAGCTAGCTAACTAACACTACTAGTAGCTATCCCTATTGACTTATTATGTGCTTGTGATCTATGGTACATAGGCAGCTATACATGCCAAAATTAACACAGCATGTATTATTAACATATCAAGATAAAATATTGTAGTCAGGCAACATATGAGATGTGAATAGGCAACATTTCCTTCTGAAGTCAGAGTGTATTTTCTCTCACTTCAGCTCAAATAATGGCCGCCATTGATTTTAATACATTTTGTGTAATTTTTTACATGGTTGCATCATATTTCTTTGCATACTTTCCATTGTACGTATTTTGAAGCATGCATTGAAGTAAGCATCAAACGGAGTAGGCATTCGAGAAGTGCCCTCCGTGCTCTGTTTCGCATACTTTGATTTAGACACTCCAATTTGTGTGCTCGGGGCATGGTAGTATGCATTTTGAGAAACACCCATGGATTGTGTACAGTATGTGTGCCATTGAGGGCAAGACAAAAATGTAAGTGCCTTTGAACAGGGTATGGTAGTAGGTGCCAGGCACACCTATTTGCGTCAAGAACTGCAACCCTGCTGGGTTTTTCACACTCAACAGTTTCCCGTGTGTATCAAGAATGGTCCACCAACCAAAGGAGTGGGCAAAATGGGGGTGCAACTGAATATTTGGAAGATGTTCCTAATGTTTTGTACACTCAGTGTATATAATACTCCACTCGTGAGGTGTGGAGAAGCCCTATGCAAAATAAACATGTCTACTCCAGGACTAACTCCCTGTCAAAGAGACTCATTAGAGGGTTTGGCAGGAGGCCCTCGGCCAATGGGAGGTCAAGGGTGAAGGGCTGAGGTCTTAGGGGGAGTGAGAGCGAAGTTACAGACATGAAGATACAACTTGAACCAAACCAAAATGCATGAATGCATATCCAACACAGCTGTTTGGTCGGGAAAAACGCATTTCTATGTTTATTGGTTGAAGGATAGTCTTTGCAATTTTTCTGATGGACAGCACAACACAAGTTTCTCCCCCAATACACTCCTCTATTTGAAATCCATTGGGGTGCTGTGTCTTTTACACATATATTTGTCTGATTGGAAGCTATCCTTACACTCCTCAGTAACCAACAATGTAAATGTTAACCTTTCTGATCTCCCCATCCCGGATCCGGGTTCGTGAATACAGACTCAAGCTCATTACCATAACGCAACGTTAACTATTCATGAAAATCGCAAATGAAATGAAATAAATATGCTAGCTCTCAAGCTTAGCCTTTTGTTAACAACACTGTCATCTCAGATTTTCAAAATATGCTTCTCAACCATTGCAAAACAAGCATTTGTGTAACAGTATTGATGGCTAACGTAGCATTTAGCATTAGCATTCAGCTGGCAACATTTACACAAAAAAACAGAAAAGCATTCAAAAAAATCATTTACCTTTGAAGAACTTCAGATGTTTTCAATGAGGAGACTCTCAGATAGCAAATGTTCAGTTTTTCCTGAAAGATTATTTGTTTAGGACAAATCGCTCCGTTTTCTGCGTCACGTTTAGCTATGAAAAAACCCCTGTATCCAGGATTGTGTAAATCTATCAGCAAGCTCATTAGCATAACACAACGTTAACTATTTATGAAAATCGCAAATGAAATGAAATAAATATGCCATCTCTCAAGCTTAGCCTTTTGTAAACAACACTGTCATCTCAGATTTTCAAATTATGCTTCTCAACCATAGGAAAACAATAATTTGTGTAAAAGTAGCTAGCTAGAGTTAGCATTTCGCGTTAGCATTTAGCGTTAGCATTAGCGTTAGCATCCAGCACGCAACATTAACAAAAACATAAAAGCCTTCAAATAAAATAATTTACCTTTGAAGAACTTCTGATGTTTTCAATGAGGATACTCTCAGTTAGATAGCAGATGCTCAGTTTTTCCAAAAAGATTCCTTGTGTATTAGAAATAGCTCCGTTTTATACATCACATTTGGCTACCAAAAAAAATCCATAAATTCAGTCCTCAAAACGCAAACTTTTTTCCAAATTAACTCCATAATATCGACTGAAAACATGGCAAACGTTGTTTAGAATCAATCCTCAAGGTGTTTTTCACATATCTCTTCATTGATACATCGTTCTTGGAAAAATGCTTTCTCTCCTGAATCCCAGGAGAAAATGCCCGCACCTGAAGATTACGCACAAATTTAGACAAAGGACACCGGGCGGACCTCTGGAAAATGTAGTCTCTTATGGCCAATCTTCCAATGATATGCCTACAAATACGTCACAATGCTGCTAAGACCTTGGGCGAACGACAGAAAGTGTAGGCTCATTCCTTGCGCAATCACAGCCATATAAGGAGAGAATGGAAAACAGAGCTTCAGAAATTCTGCTAATTCCTGGGTGATGCATCATCTTGGTTTCGCCTGTAGAATGAGTTCTGGGGCACTTACAGACAAAATCTTTGCAGATTCTGAAACTTCAGAGTGTTTTCTTTCCAAAACTGTCAAGAATATGCATAGTCGAGCATCTTTTCGTGACAAAATATCGCGCTTAAAACGGGAACGTTTTTTATCCAAAAATGAAATAGCGCCCCTAGAGCTCTAAGAGGTTAACTCTCTTGCAATTGCATTCAGTACCTTTAGCCATCTCTCTACAGGTGCTACAGAGAGAATACTCCAAGAACCTATGGAGACTTCTGATCTCTCCAGAGCACAGAGAAGTTAACTCAGCTGATGGTAATATACTTTATGCACTATTTAAACCTCCTTTGCTATGGCTGTCTGTCTGTAAATGACATAGTGTATTATCCAGGGTCACTGGTTGAATTGGATTTACTGTACTCACTCAAAAACTCTTGTTATCTCCTCCCTCTAAACGTCTCCCAGACAAACTCCACCCCCTATCCCCTGATGAGTCTGCTGGGGGATGGTCTTGTAGAGCAGCACATGAAAAAAACCTGCCACTCTGTTGTTAGCCATCAGAAGATAGTTCTGGAAGGATGCAACTATCAAGACTTTTCAATGGCCAAATTTGGGGGGTGATCACCAAACACAAGTTCTGTAAAAAACTACTCATGTTCATTTTTTAAAAGTTGTTACAAAACAATAGATTTTTCATAGACTGTTCTTCACATTTTTTTTACGAACTGCTATGGTTGTCACACCCTGATCTGTTTCACCTGTGTTTATGATTGTCTCCACCCACTCCAGGTGTCACCCATCTTCCCCATTATCCCCTGTGTTCTCTGTTTGTCTGTTGCCAGTTGATTTTGTTTCAAGCCTACCAGCATTTTCCCCTCTGTTCCTGTCTCTCGATTCTTTCTGTTTTCTAGTTTTCCCGGTTTTGACCTTTTCTGCCTGCCCTGACCCTGAGCCTGCCTGCTGTCCTGTACCTTTGCCCCACTGATCTGGATTACTTACCCCTGCCTGCCCTTGACCTGTCTTTTGCCTGCTCCGGTTGGATTAATAAACTGTTGTTAATTTGACATTGTCTGCATCTGCATCTGGGAGGCAGCCTACCACGGTGGTAACCCCACAGCCCCGCAGTAACTCAGCTGTTAGCAGCGCCGTCTCATCAGTCACTTCACCTTCTCCAGGGGCCCTTTCTTACCTCTCCCGGAATAATTCAATGGAGAGCCGAGCACCTATCAGGCGTTTCTAGCTCAGTGTGTCCTCGTCTTCGAGCATCAACCCTCCTCCTTCCCCTCGGATCGCTGCAAGATAACCTACCTACTCACACTGATGTCCGTGAGGGCTCTCGCCTGGGCTACTGCTGTATGGGAACAACAGCTGGCCATATGCGTTAGTCTGGGGGGGTTTGTGGGAGACGTGAAGAAGGTTTTCGATGCCCAGTTCTCAGGGAGAGAAGCTGCCTGGAAAGTAATCCAGCTTCGGCAGGACTCCCGCAGTGTGGCAGACTTTGCGGTGGATTTCCACACATTGGCAGCGGAGAGTGCTTGGAACCAGGAAGCACTGTTCGATATGTTCCTGCATGGCGTCTCAGAAGGGGTCAAGGACGAGCTTGCTGCTCGGGAGTCACCTACGGATCTCTATTCCCTCATCGCGTTGACCATCGGTATTGATGGACGATTAGGGGAATGATGGAGGGAGAGGACATTCGATTCGCTCCCACGTCCAGGGATTCCACCTTGCCACCGAATCATCCCAGAAGTTATTGACGGTCCTGTTACCGAGAGAACAGGACCGTCCCCCGAGAGTCACCGAAGATGGCCTAGTCATCGCTTCCCAAGCCTATGCAACTAGGCAGAACTGGGTTGTCACCAGCGCAACGGCAAAACAAAGAGTTGTCTGTATTGCGGGACTCTAAGTAATTTTGTGTCCTCTTGTCCCTTAACTTCTTGGTGACAGGGGGCAGTATTTTCACGTCCGGATGAAATGCATGCCCAAATTCAACTGCCTGCTACTCATCCCCAGAAGATAAGATATGCATATTATTAGTAGATTTGGATAGAAAACACTCGGAAGTTTCTAAACCTGTTTGAATCATGTCTGTGAGTATAACAGAACTTATTTAGCAGGCAAAACCCAGAGGACAAACCATTCAGATTACTTTTTTTGAGGTCACTCTCTTTTCAATGGGTTTTCATTGGGAATCAGATTTCTAAGGGACCTTCTTGCAGTTCCTATCGCTTCCACCGGATGTCAACAGTCTTTGGAAATTGGTTGAGGTTATTCCTTTGTGTAATGAACACGTACGGCCATCTTGAACGAGGGTCACTTGAAGTGTACTGTTAGATAGAGGCACGTGACCAGAAAGCATGCTACAGTTTGTTTTCTTCCTGTATTGAACACAGATCATCCCGTCTTCAATTTTATCGATTATTCACGTTAAAAAATACCTATTATTACAAAAGTAATACCTATTGTATTACAAAAGTAGTTTGAAATGTTTCGGCAAAGTTTACAGGTAACTTTTGAGATATTTTGTAGTCACGTTGCGCAAGTTGGAACCGGTGTTTTTCTGGATCATTGGACATTTTGAATATATAGACGTAATTAATTGAACAAAAGGACCATTTGTGATGTTTATGGAACATATTGGAGTGCCAACAAAAGAAGCTTGTCAAAGGTAAGGCATGAATTTTATTTTTATTTCTGCGTTTTGTGTCGCGCCTGCAGGATTGAAATATGATTTCTCTCTTTGTTTACGGAGGTGCTATCCTCAGATAATAGCACCGTTTGCTTTTGCCGAAAAGCCTTTTTGAAATCTGACATGTTGGCTGCATCACAAATATCCCAGAGAGGTTAAGAAAGACCAGGCTCACCGGTAGGAGTGAGTTCTCCGGTGGGCCATATGGAGAATTTTTCTGCTTCCTTTGCTTGCACCCTTTTTCATGCCATTCTGCTGTGGGAAACCAGTCTAAATCTCTCCAGGTCCTCATTGACTATGGGGCCGATGAGAGCTTTTTGGATGCTACCCTGGCTTACGAGTTGAACATCCTCACTCAGCCACTCTCCATTCCCATGGACGTTAGAGCGCCGGATGGGTGCTCTTTATGCCGGGTCACTCATAATACCACTCCCATCATCCTTCAGGTGTCAGGGAATCACAGCTAGACTATACAAATTCTGCTCATCAAGTCACCTTAGATTCCTGTGGTTTTGGGATTCTCCTGGCTCCTGCAACACAATCCCCTCATCTACTGGTCTATGGATGCCATCATTGGCAGGAGTCTATTCTGCCACGCCCATTGTCTGAAATCAGCGCAACCTGGTGCCCCGGACCTTTCCGCCATCCCCGCAGAGTACCAGGACCACTACTTCGCTTCTGCCGCCCTGACCCTATGACTGCGGGATTGACCTTCTCCCTAGCACCACGCCGCCACAGGAACTTCTGTACTCTCTTTCAGGATCAGAGACCAAGGCTATGGAGACTAACATTGTGGACTCCCTAGGTGCAGGATTTATCCTTCCCTTTTTCTTTCCCGCTAGCGCAGGGTTCTTCTTCATGGAGAAAAAGGACAAGACCCTGCGCCCATGCATTGACTACCGGGGACTCAATGACATTACTGTTACAAACTGTTAACCGCTACCACTAATGTCCTCAGCCTTCGAGTTGTTCCAGGGGGCCACTGTGTTTTCCAAGCTGGGTCTACGGAATGCCTACCACCTGGTGTGGATACGAGAGGGGAACGATTGGAAGACCGCCTTCGACATGGCCAGCGGCCACTACGAGTATCTGGTCATGCCTTTTGGCCTCACCAACGCCCCTGCTGTGTTCCAAGCTCTGGTAAATGATGTTCTCTGCAGCATGTTGAACCGTTTCGTCTTCTCCCGGCCCCCCAAGAACACGTGCTCCACTTCTGGCAGGTTTTTCAACACCTTCTGGAGAATCAGCTGTTTGTGAAGGCAGAGAAGTGCAAGTTCCATCGTTCCCCTATCCCCTTTCTGGGTTACACCGGGAAGGTCAGAGAGGTGGTGGATTGGCCTCAGCCTGCGTCGAGGGTGCAGCTGCAACATTTCATGGGGTTTGCCAACTTTTATCACTGCTTTATCCGGGGCTACAGCACCCTGGCTTCCCCCCTATCTTTACTCACCTCTACCAAGGTTCCGCTCACGTGGTCCTCTGCAGCTGACCGGTGGTTCCGGCACCTCAAACACCACTGCGCCTATCTTGGTGCTTGCTTCGGATGTCGGAGTGGGGGATGTCCTGTCACAACGTTCTGCCCTGGACCTTAAGCTGCATCCCTGCACATCCCTTCCCACCTCATGCCTGGTGATGGCACACAGCTGGGGTATAGGGAAACAGGTCTGGGAGGTGCAGCAATGGCAACACTGCCATCCTGACTTTGGTCAACAGGTTTTCCAAAGCCGCCATTCATTCCTCTCCCCAAAACTACCCTCGGCCAAGGAGACCATGGACTGCCCGTGAACATGGTCTTCGACCAGGGTTCTCAGTTCTCGTCCTGGTTCTGGAAGGCGTTCTTCACCCTCATTGGGTCGTTGAACAGCCTGACTTTTGGGTTCCACCGCCAGTCGGAGCAAGCCAACCAGGACCTCGAGACTCTATGCTACCTGGTCTTCACCAACCACACCACCTGGAGTCAGCAGTTTCTGTGGGTGGAATATGCCCACAACACCCTTCCCTGCTCTGCCACGGGCCTATCTCCATTTGAGTGTTCCCTGGTGTATCAGCCCCCGCTCTTCCCCGAGCGGGAAGAAGAGGTCGGCATACCTTCTGGCCAGATGTTTGTCCGCCACTGTCGTCGTACGTAGGATATGGCAGACATACGCCCCCTTTGGAGAGATTGGGTACCCCTAGTAAACTGGAAAAAAAATCTGTCAAAAATTGCTAATATATGCAAATAAAAATTATTATTGGATAGAAAACACTCTAAAGATTCTAAAACCGTTGGAATTATGTCTGTAAGTATAGCAGAACTCACAGGGCAGGCATTCTTCCAAACTAGTTTTTGTGGCCATGAAAGTTGGAGCAACTTTGACGTCATGGCCCCCACCCTTCCCAACCAGTTATGATTCTGGGGACACTTTCTATCTCTTCCACCTAGATGTCCTCTTTCATTAGAGCTTTGAATCGTTCAAATCCCGCGAGAATTGACCCTATGGGAGTGAAATTAGTGCGTGCCACGAGAGAATAGGCTGTGCGTATGGGCGCGAATTGGTCCCAGCCATTCCTTTGTTCCAGCACTCAAGAGAAGGGCAGACGATGGCCGATTGAATTGAAGTTTGTTTTGCGTGTCTAAAACATCATAAAGCTTGCTTCTGCACTTAGTTTGACCTGTTTAGTCGACATATAATGTGTAATTTTGAAGTTTTGATGCGCAACTTTTCCGGACCAGAGGACGTTTTGGGTGCATTTCAGCTGATGTTATTAGCAGTAGCTAATACAAAGACGCAAGACTTGAAACCAAACGATGTATTGGGTAAGTATGAAGCCTTCCAGAACATTCTGAACGAAGACCATCGAAGGTAAGGGAATATTTATGCTTAAATCTGTGTTTCTGTTGACTCCAACATTACGTGGAAATGTAGCTTGGAACTGAGCGCTGTCTCAGCATATGGAATAGTGTGCGATTTCTGTAACGTTAAAAATAAATCTAACACAGCGGTTGCATAAAGAAGCAGTGTATCTTTCTAACTATATGTAGAACATGTATATTTAGTCAAAGTTTATGATGTCTATTTACGTTATCTTGCCGCGCTACATAGATTTCCTGCGGGCATTTTTGAGTCATTTCTGAAGGTGAACTCACTGTAAATGGACATTTATGGATATAAATGGCATATTATTGAAAAAAAAAAATGTACTGTGTAATATGTCATATTACTGTCATCTGATGAAGATTTTCAAAAGGTTAGTGAGCGATTTATTTTTTAATCCTGCGTTTGTTGATTGCATGTTTTGGCTATTGAAATGAGCTGTGTCTGGTGGTGGTTTTACATATATATGTGCTATGTTTTCGCCGTAAAACATTTTAGAAATCTGACTTGCTGGCTAGATGAACAAGGTGTTTATCTTTCATTTGAGCTATTGGACTTGTTAATGTGTGGAGGTTAAATATTTTTAAGAATATTTTTGCGTTCCATGCGCCACCGTTTCAGCTGAACGTGGGAGGGTTGATCCCCAATTGGGAACCAGTATCGTAGACAGGTTAAGGAGAGCCCGGTCGGCCCCTCCTCAAGACCACCTCCAGGTATTGACAACAAGCAGATTGACAACAAGCATATTCCCAGTATCGTCTCGTGCAGAAGGTATGGCTATCCATCGAGATCTGCCCCTCCTTGTGGAATCCCGCAAACTCTCCCCCGGTTTAATGGCCCTTTTGCCATCTCCAAAATTATTGGCCCCTCTGCTGTTTATTTTTTTGTTGCCCCATACCCATCGTATACATGCCACCTTTCATGTGTCCAGGGTTAAATCCATGTCTCACAGCCCGTTGTCTCCTGTTTCCAGGCCCACCCCTCTCCCACGTCTCAACGACAACCGACCAGCGTACATAGTGAGACGCCTCCTGAAGGTTCGACCTCAGGGCAAGGGATTCCAGTACCTGTGTTACTGGGAGGGTTATGGCCCGGAGGAGAGGTGCTGGGTCTCCGCTAGGGACATCCTGGACCCAGGCCTTATTACTGAGTTCCAGAATCGGAACCCCGCTCAACCAGGTATGCGCTCAGGTAGGACACCAGATGTCGTCCCTAGATGGGTGGGTACTGTCACGCCCTGATCTGTTTCACCTGTTCTTGTGCTTGTCTTCATCCCCTCCAGGTGTCCCTCATTTTCCCCATTATCCCTTGTGTGTTTTCTTTCTGTCTGTTGCCAGTTCATCTTGTTTGTTCAAGCTTACCAGCCTTTTGTCTCCTGTTTTTCCCTAGTTTCTCTTTTTCTCGTCCTCCTGTTTTTTGACCTTTGCCTGTCCTGACCCTGTACCCGCCCTCCTGACCACTGCCTGTCTCTGACCCTGAGCTTGCCTGCCATCCTGTACCTTTGCTCCACCTCTGGATTACTGACCCCTGCCTGCCTTGACCTGTCATTTGCCTGCCCCTGTGATTACAATTAACATTGTTACTTCACACAGTCTGCACTCAAGGCTGTAATCACTGCCAAAGTTGCTTCAACCAAGTACTTAGTAAAGGGTCTGAATCATTAGGTAAATTTGATATTTCCATTTAAAAAATATATATATTAGCAAAAAAAATACAAATACCCATCAATCTACACACAATACAAAATAATGACAAAGCAAAAACAGATTTTTATAATCAATTTTAGAATAAGGCTGTAACCTAACAAAATGTTGAAAAAGTCAATGGACCTGAATAATTTCACTGCATATAAGACAGTATATCCAAGACAAGCCTGAAGAATAGGACAAATAGACAAATTCCTTTAAGTCCATTCTTGTGTCTGTAGCAGTTTGTATGAATGAGTGGTTAAAATAAGGAGACACTTGCTGTAATGTCGGGTAAGGTACCAATGAAGGCCCCAGTATTCAGTCAGGCAGCTGGAAGCGTCACCATCCAGGCCCATGTCACAGCATGCAGAGGCCTGATGGGGAGATGACAATAAATACCTGATATACCTTTCATCACCAAAGCCATGTTAACATTTACTGCATGTTGCTGAACAATCCAGCCATTTTGTTAGTGCCATTGATATAAATGGGCAATTCACATACATCACCCAGTTCATACGCATTGACTGTAGAGTCCTGTGGTAGTCTGGAAACATTCTGCCTTCTAGTGATCTTACTCCCTCTCCAGCTGAAATGCAATAACAACAAAAACATGACTAACAATAAGCCCTTTCAGTCAGTAGTATGGCTAGCTTGGCTAATTCAAACTCATGCACAAGCCTATTCAGACACATTATACCAAAGCAATACAGCCTATTTTCAGGAGGAGCATATTTCTTTCCATCCTTTTCAGTCACCAATTAATCAATAAACAGGCAGTGTAACAAAGTAGTTTGACAAAATTGTTCAAAATTCAGTAGCAAGTCTTTAAAATATAGCTAGCAAATACGTAGTTTTTACTTCCTAGAAAACTAACAGCAGTTTCAATTCAGCCACATGTTGACAGCTAACTAATGGCATTTATGTTGACTTCATCAATCAGATGGTTAACTAGCAAATATATTTGTTTTCCCCTCGCATCTAAACCTGGCTAAAGAAGCCAGCCAGTTGATAGTAAAGCTAGGATGAATGTCAGAAGCCAGCTAGCTAGCGAACATTAGTTGCTTTTAGTTTCATCTGAAATGTACCATTATATTTCACATTTAAACAAACTACTGTAATATGTCTTCACCCAAAGAAATCACTGTACACGTAAAATATATGATTCTTCTTCTATGATATCATGGCGGTTCGCAAACAATCGTTTAAGTGCATGCCGCCACCTACTGTGCTGGAATGTACAATCAATCATAATTTGCCCAATTCTGTACTACCATGAAAATAAAATTCAAAACCAAATAAAATTCAAAACCAAATAAATCCCTAACTTATTCCACACCCTCCACCAAAAGCCCTTCCCCAACCCCAATAAACTTTATCTATATCATGCTGAAACACTACACCCAGCATGTCAACAATCATTTCATTCCAATAGTAACATCTGTTACCCCCAGTATCTCTTTTGCAGTTTCCACAATAACCTTCAACTTGGCATTTCTGCTTTTTACATGCCGAGTCGTTTTTATAACCTACCTCTTTCTCTACGGTATTAGTTAGTCGGATACAGTCTAGGTGAGGCACTGTGGTCTCATCAAACACTATCACCATTTTCCACTCCAAGACATCACTACTCTACGCTTCCTACCTTTACCCTCTTTATACTTTCTTTACTAGACGCTCAACTGCTTTCTGTATCATGATCTCTCTTCTTCCTGTCTTTCCACTAACAGCCATTCTGGCCCTTGAAAAATAGATGATAACCTTCAAGTAGATAGTTTTATTCTAGTACTTCATTCTAAGTAACATTAATAACATTACTTTGAAGAAATGTCTTCTCTTCAAGCTACTTGATTTGATTGATGGAACAATCCAGCCAATAGCTGCAGCAATAGGCGGCTGTGGTTTTGGCTGATTGTTCAGGAGTAAAAGATCCTGCCACCAAAGCTGCTCAAACCAGTTGTTTTACTTGCAAATCTCTTTCTACATACTTACAAACCGTTCTACAAGGTTATGAATCTCTTGGTAACATGACAGCAGTGGTTGATGACGTGGCAGGTGGCAGAGTGGTAGACACAGCATGAATTAATCATAAAAATTGAGGATTAGCTGATAACTGCGGAACAAACTTTCTGAATAATATAGAGACCCTTGAACAATTTCTTTTTTGATATGCTCAAAAATAATCAGATACATCGAAGCAAACAAGAGAAGACCGCTCCTCGAGCTCTGCGAGCGGAACTGAAGGGAAGCCACCATTTAAAAATATAAATTTAACATTGGAAGGGGACGTTTTTATAACTATGTCTCCAGAAGATAGAGTATTGCTTACAAGCATGAGCAAGCTGTTAAAAAAGCTGGATCTATTGCCTGGGCTACTGGGGGAGGTTGAGGCCATAAAAACAGGAATTGATTACAGTAATAAAATTATGGAAGAAATACAAGCGGAAAATAAGATATTGAGAACTACCGTAGACTCCCTAAAAGACAATATAAGTCAAATGACTTGATCTAAAGAGCAGATGTATGAAAAATAATATTGTTATAATGGGAATAAAGGGGAATGAAAACAAAAACCATCAGTCAACGGAGGAAAAAGTCAAGTTGTTCATGAAACGTAATCTCAAAATGACGGACAAACAGGTGGAAACAACTGATTTTCAATGGCTTCACCGTTTCGGTGGCAGAGCAGAGGGAAGGCCCCGTCCGATTGTAGATATGCTAACTAAAAATTGCCTTGTTACAACAGGGTAGGGAATTGAAGAACACCTCATTCTCTATTAATGAACAGTTATTAATGAACCGTTTCCCCAAGAATTAGTGGAGAGACGGTGTGCCCTGTATCCCACTTTCAAAAGGGTCTGAGCAGAGAAGCAGAATCTTTGTCTCGTAGTCGATAAATTGTGTGTAAACAACCAAATGTTCAAGTACTTGAAGATTACAAAGTGGCGGAGAGTGATTGCTACCTCTGAAGAAGTAGTCACCGCTACACATTTGCACCGCATTACATAGTACAATTATGGATTCATTTGTAAAAAATAAATAAAATAATTAATGATGGACACTTAAGTTGATTTTTTTATTTATTCATGCAGTATGGAACCGTGGACTTAAAATAAGGTTGGACTTATGGTAATGCAAAATGGGATTGATGATTTTATTTAAAAAAATATTTAGGCATTATGGAACTTTCGAATATATGGAATTAAAATCAAGTTTTGATTTCGGGGAAGCCGAAGATGGTTAAGGATGAACTTTTTTTAAATTTCTGATTGTTTATCTGTTTAATTTGAAAATTGCACAGGTAGTACATTGGAAATACAATTTTTTTTTGTTTTTGTTTGATACGATATGGCCTAATTGTAGAGGTCAGGTATATTATGAGTTAAAAGCTGTAATAAACTCAGCAACAAAAAAACGTCCTCTCACTGTCAACTGCGTTAACATGTGTAAATATTTGTATGAACATAACAAGATTCAACAACTGAGACATAAACTGAACAAGTTCCACAGACATGTGACTAACTGAAATGGAATAATGTGTCCCTGAAAAAAGGAGGGGTTAAAATCAAAGTAACAGTCAGTATCTGATGTGGCCACCAACTGCATTAAGTACTGCAGTGCATCTCCTCCTCATGGACTGCACCAGATTTGCCAGTTCTTGCTGTGAGATGTTACCCCACTCTTCCACCAAGGCACATGCAAGTTCCCGGCCATTTCTGGGGGGAATGGCCCTAGCCCTCACTCTCCAATTCAACAGGTCCCAGACTTGCTCAATGGGATTGAGATCCGGGCTCTTCGCTGACCATGACAGAACACTGACATTCCTGTCTTGCAGGAAATCATGCACAGAACAAGCAGTATGGCTGGTGGCATTGTCATGCTGGAGGGTCATTTCAGGATGAGCCTGCAGGAAGGGTACCACATGAGGGAGGAGGATGTCTTCCCTGTGACACACAGCGTTGAGATTGCCTGCAATGACAAGTCCGATGATGCTGTGACACACCGCCCCAGACCATGACGGAACCTCCACCTCAAAATTGACCCCGCTCCAGAGTACAGGCCTCGGTGTAACGCTCATTTCTTCGACGATAAACGAGAATCCAACCATCACCCCTGGTGAGACAAATTCGTGACTCGTCGAAATCCGTGACTCGTCGAAAAGCACTTTTTGCCAGTTCCTGTCTGGTCCAGCGACGGTGGGTTTGTGCCCATAGGCAACGTTGTTGATGGTGATGTTTGGTGAGGACCTGCCTTACAACAGGCCTATAAGTCCTTAGTCCAGCCTCTCTCAGCCTTTTGCGGACAGTCTGTGCACTGATGGAGGGATTGTGTGTTCCTGGTGTAACTCGGGCAGTTGTTGTTGCCATCCTGTACCTGTCCCGCAGGTGTGATGTTCGGATGTACCGATCCTTTGCAGGTGTTGTTACACTTGGTCTGCCACTGCGAGGACGATCAGCTGTCCTCCCTGTCTCCCTGTAGCACTGTCTAAGGCCTCTCACAGTATGGACATAGCAATTTATTGCCTTGGCCACATCTTCAGTCCTCATGCCTCCTTGAAACATTCCTAAGGCATGTTCACGCAGATGAGCCGGGACCCTGGGCATCTTTCTTTGGGAGTTTTTCAGAGTCATTCGAAAGGCCTCTTTTAGTGTCCTACGTTTTCATAACTGTGACCTTAATTGCCTACCGTCTGTAAACTGCACCTTTCCTTTCCACAGGTGCATGGTTCATTGAACTAGCATGGGAAACCGTGCTTATCTATGAAAGACAGGGTCCTGAAAAAGGGACGTTTCTTTTTTTGCTTTGTTTTGGTCATTTCCTCTTAATTTTTTTTGAAACAATTGGATCCAATAAACTGAGCAGGCTGGGCGGACATGCAAAGAGTCAACAGCCCGGTAGTACTCCTAGTGCTCAGTTCCAGAGAGAGAGAGAGAGAGAGAGAGACTTTCTCACTTCATTTTAAAAAACTCACCCCCCTAGAAGCTAGGGGGCACTATTTTTATTTTTGGAAAAATAATGTTCCCAAAGTAAACTGCCTATTTTTCAGGACCAGATGCTAGAATATGCATATAATTGACAGCTTATGAAAACACTCTAAAGTTTCCAAAACTGTAAAAAATATTGTCTGTGAGTATAACAGAACTGATATTGCAGGCGAAATCGTGAGAAAAATCCAATCAGGATGTGACTCTTATTTTGAAACCCCTGTCTTTCTATGCATCCCTATTGCCGATTGAAAGGGACATCAACCAGATTCCCTTTTCTGTGGCTTCCCTAATGTGTCTACAGCCTTTAGACGTAGTTTCAGGCCTTTATTTTGAAGAATGAGCGTAAACGTTCTCATTGCGTAAGTGGTCAGTTGTTGGCTCTCAGTGTGATTTTTGCGTTAAACAGAGAGGTAGCCATTTTTCCTCAAGGGTCCTAGTGAAAAGCCAACTGTCCCGGTTGATATATTATCGAATAGATATTTGAAAAACACCTTGAGAATTGACACCAATCATCAAGGAACCCACCAGGTACAACCCTAAATCTGTAAACAAGGGCACCCTCATAGATGTCATTCTGACCAACTGGCCCTCCAAATACACCTCCGCTGTCTTCAACCAGGATCTCAGCGATCACTGCCTCATTGCCTGTATCCGCTACGGAGCCGCAGTCAAACGACCACCCCTCATCACTGTCAAACGCTCCCTAAAACACTTCTGTGAGCAGGCCTTTCTAATCGACCTGGCCCGGGTATCCTGGAAGGACATTGACCTCATCCCGTCAGTTGAGGATGCCTGGTCATTCTTTAAAAGTAACTTCCTCACCATTTTAGATAAGCATGCTCCGTTCAAAAAATGCAGAACTAAGAACAGATATAGCCCTTGGTTCACTCCAGACCTGACTGCCCTCGACCAGCACAAAAACATCCTGCGGCGGACTGCAATAGCATTGAATAGTCCCCGCGATATGCAACTGTTCAGGGAAGTCAGGAACCAATACTCGCAGTAAGTCAGGAAAGCTAAGGCCAGCTTCTTCAGGCAGAAATTTGCATCTTGTAGCTCCAACTCCAAAAAGTTCTGGGACACTGAAGTCCATGGAGAACAAGAGCACCTCCTACCAGCTGCCCACTGCACTGAGGCTAGGTAACACCACCGATAAATCCATGATTATCGAAAACTTCAACAAGCATTTCTCAACGGCTGGCCATGCCTTCCGCCTGGCTACTCCAACCTTGGCCAACAGCTCCGCCCCCGGAGCCTCTCTTTTATATCGTCTGAGATCCCCAAGGATTGGAAAGCTGCCGCAGCCCTCTTCAAAAGTCGAGACACCCTGGACCAAAACTGTTACAGACCTATATCCATCCTGCCCTGCCTATCTTAGGTCTTCGAAAGCCAAGTCAACAAACAGATCACTGACCATCTCGAATCCTACCGTACCTTCTCCGCTGTGCAATCTGGTTTCCGAGCCGGTCACGGGTGCACCTCAGCCACGCTCAAGGTACTAAACGATATCATAACCGCCATCGATAAAAGACAGTACTGTGCAGCCGTCTTCATCGACTTTGCCAAGGCTTTCGACTCTGTCAATCACCATATTCTTATCGGCAGACTCAGTAGCCTCGGTTTTTCTGATGACTGCCTTGCCTGGTTCACCAACTACTTTGCAGACAGAGTTCAGTGTGTCAAATCGGAGGGCATGCTGTCCGGTCCTCTGGCAGTCTCTATGGAGGTGCCACAGGGTTCAATTCTTGGGCCGACTCTTTTCTCTGTATATATCAATGATGTTGCTCTTGCTGCGGGCGATTCCCTGATCCACCTCTACGCAGACGACACCATTCTATATACTTCCGGCCCGTCCTTGGACACTGTGCTATCTAACCTCCAAACGAGCTTCAATGCCATACAACACTCCTTCCGTGGCCTCCAACTGCTCTTAAACGCTAGTAAAACCAAATGCTTTTCAACCGTTCGCTGCCTGCACCCGCACACCTCACTAGCATCACCACCCTGGATGGTTCCGACCTTGAATATGTGGACATCTATAAGTACCTAGGTGTCTGGCTAGACTGTAAACTCTCCTTCCAGACTCATATCAAACATCTCCAATCGAAAATCAAATCTAGAGTTGGCTTTCTATTCTGCAACAAAGCCTCCTTCACTTACGCTGCCAAACTTACCCTAGTAAAACTGACTATCCTACCGATCCTCGACTTCGGCGATGTCATCTACAAAATTGCTTCCAACACTCTACTCAGCAAACTGGATGCAGTTTATCACAGTGCCATCCGTTTTGTCACTAAAGCACCTTATACCACCCACCACTGCGACCTGTATGCTCTAGTCGGCTGGCCCTCGCTACATATTGGTCGCCAGACCCACTGGCTCCAGGTCATCTACAAGTCCATGCTAGGTAAAGCTCCGCCTTATGTCAGTTCACTGGTCACGATGGCAACACCCACCCGTAACACACGCTCCAGCAGGTGTATCTCACTGATCATCCCTAAAGCCAACACCTCATTTGGCTGCCTTTCGTTCCAGTTCTCTGCTGCCTGTGACTGGAACGAATTGCAAAATCACTGAAGTTGGAGACTTTTATCTCCCTCACCAACTTCAAACATCTGCTATCTGAGCAGCTAACCGATCGCTGCAGCTGTACATAGTCCATCGGTAAATAGCCCACCCATTTTTACCTACCTCATCCCCATACTGTTTTTATTTATTTTATTTTCTGCTCTTTTGCACACCAATATCTCTACCTGTACATGACCATCTGATCATTTATCACTCCAGTGTTAATCTGCAAAATTGTAATTATTCGCCTACCTCCTCATGCCTTTTGCACACAATGTATATAGACTCTCCTTTTTTCTACTGTATTATTGACTTGTTAATTGTTTACTCCATATGTAACTCTGTGTTGTCTGTTCACACTGTTATGCTTTATCTTGGCCAGGTCGCAGTTGCAAATGAGAACTTGTTCTCAACTAGCCTACCTGGTTAAATAAACGTGAAATAATTTTTTTTTTTTTTTTAAATAAAAATAAAAAATTATAAAAAACGTTTGCCATGTTTCTGTCGATATTATGGATGTAATTTGAAATTTTTGTCTGCGTTGTCGTGACCGCTATTTCCGGTGGATTCCTAGGCATAATGCATCATACTAACGGAGGTATTTGGATTAAAAAAATATCTTTATGGAACAAAAGGAACATTTGCTGTCTAACTGGGAGTCTCGTGAGTGAAAACATCCGAAGCTCATCAAAGGTAACCGATTTAATTTGATTGCTTTTCTGATTTTCATGACCAAGTTACCTGCCGCTAGGTGTACATGATGTTTTGTTGGTATATCGATAAACTTACACAAACGCTTGTATTGTTTTCGCTGTAAAGCATGATTTCAAAATCTGAGACGACAGGGTGATTAACAAAAGGCTAAGCTGTGTTTCGCTATATTTCACTTGTGATTTCATAAATATGAATATTTTCTAGTAAGATTATTTGACCGTTGCGCTATACTATTTAGCGTAGTTGATGACAACTGGGGGGGGGGGGGGGGGTTCCAAGAGGCATTAAACTGGTGCACACAGAAAATACATGAATCACAGTTTCTTTCATTACACAGAAAGGACATCCCTGCCCTATTCCTGTATCAACCCGTGCCAACCAGCTGTTAGTGGCCAGGGTTCCATGAAGAACCCTCCACTGGTCCTCTGACCTCTTTGGTACTGGGGGTTTGTAGAGCCCACTCCATCTAATACCCACCATACTCTCCGCCCCACATACCCCCTGCCACTGATGTGCCATCAGTTGCCTCTGCAGGGTGGCTGACTGAACCGATCTCAAAGGGATGGCTGGGTTGTCGAAGATAGGCTCCTCCCACACCCACAGCCCAGGCTCCACAACCCCTTCTCGTGTGGGCCTTAGCAGCTGCCTGGCCCTCAGCACTGCAGAGTAAAAATCTGAGAGACCTGCTGTACTCAGCCTCTCCAGCTTCATGAGGAACGGCTGCTGGTCCAACCCTAATCTGCCAGCTCTCCTCAGCAGCGCCCATGCTGATGCCCTCCAGCCAACATCAGTATGGTACAGCAGTCTCTGCACCGCCTTTAGCCGGAAAGCAGCCATCCTGCTCTCCAGTTCCACCAGGCCCTGTCCTTCTTCGTGGATGGTCATGTACAACACTGCCGCCCTCAGCCAGTGATGGCCCGACCAGAAAAAGTCCACCAGCTTGCGTTGCAGTGTGTGCGAGCAGACCGGCGAGGAGGTTGAGGACAGCCAGTTTATGCCACAGGGAAGATGCCACCAGGTTGTTGATTATCATCACCCTCCCTCTATATGACACTTGGGACAGGAGCCACCTCCACCTGGCCAGTCTTGACACCACTGCCTGTGACAGCCCCACCCAGTTCTTCCTTACCCACGTCTCCGAGCCCAGGTACACCCTCAACAATTTAAGCCCTTCACAACTCCACTGCAAACCCCCTGGAAGCAGAGGGGCCCTATCCCCCCATGCCCCACATAAGAGCTTTGCTCTTGCCCCAGTTCACCTTAGCTGAAGAAGCTCCCTCATACACCTTCAGACTAGTCTCTAGTGCCTGCATATCCTGACCATCACAGAAACACCATCTGCATATGCTGACACTGCTATGCCTGTCATCACATCCATGCCTGTCTAGCACACTCCCTGCAGTTTCCTGAGTAGCAGTCCCAAAAAAGGCTCAATGTGTGTATAACTGCCCAGATAGAGGGCGTCCTTGTCTAATGCCCCGTTTCACCCAGACTGGCCTACTGAGCTCCCCTCCCACCTTGACCATACATGACACCCCAGCATACAACAGCTTCACACAGGTTAAGAAACTCTTCCCAAACACAAACACAGACATCACATTAAACAGATACTCATGGTCCACTCTATCAAAAGCCTTCTCTTGATCTAAAGAGACCAGTCCAAAGTTCACATTAGAACCTCTCGACAAGTCCAACATGTCCCTGATTAAGAACAAGTTGTCAGTGATTGAGCATCCCGGTACACAATATGTTTGGTCCTTATGTACTATCGAGTCCAAATGGGACTTCAGTCTGTTAGAGAGGACCTTGGCAAATATTTTGTAGTCCACACAGAGTAATGCCACAGGCCTCCAGTTCTTAAGTTCACACAAGTCCCCTTTTTTGGGCAGGAGAGTCAGAGCTGCCTGACGGCAGCTCATCGGCAACTCTCCTACCCCGACGCATTCACGCAACACGCAAAAGAAGTCCTGTCCAATTATGCCCCAGAATCTTTTATAAAAGTCCTGCGAACAAGACCTGAGCACACATAGGATCACACCCTTCTGCCCTATACAACTCAGTATAAAACTCCACAGTCCGCACCCGCATCTCCCCCACCACAGAGGTCACCCGCCCATCAGACAGCCGTAGACAATGCATACCCTTGGCTTCACCGCTCTGTCTTTCCTAACCAAAGAAGAAGGAGCTGGGAGCATCCATCTCCTTGAGCATGGAGAACCTAGCTCTTACAAGTGCTCCCTTTGCTTTAACCTGGAAGAAGTCTGGAGGCCTACATTGCCTTGCCCCTCCATCTCACTAATACAACGCTCTAGTTCCCCCAATACTCTCCTAGCCTCTGAGGATGACAGAGCTGTGTACTGTTGACAGAAAAGCAGAATTTGGACTTTCCCCACATCCCACCATTGACTCAGAGACTCATACTCCTCTCTTCGCTGCCCCCACCTATCCCAAAAGGTCTGGAAACCTAAGCAAAAAGTTGCATCTTGTAAGAGCTTTACATTGAACTTCCAATAGGATACCTGCCGGGGCCCTGGTGAAATAGACAGCCGACCATGGTTATGTGGTGATCCGAAAACCCCACCAGGAAAATAGTAGTGCCCAACAGCCTATTGCTCCGATTCCTAGACATGTAAAACCGATCAAGTCGGGCTGCACTCACCCTAGCCCCAAAAACCTTCACCCATGTATACTGTCTTGAGTTGGGATGTTTAGTTTTCCAAACATCCACTAGGCCGAGCTGATTAATGATGTCCCTTAACATTCCCACTGACACTGAATTCTTCCCCATTTCTGTCTTTTGTAAAATCCATTGTACAGTTCCAGTCCCCTCCGACCACCAGCATCTCCTCAGGCACTACCTGTGAGAGTTCCTGTCTAAGACTCCCAAATAGAACACCCCTCTCTCTCCCTGTATTAGGCGCATACACATTTGTAAAGACAAACCGCATGTTGTTAATTTCTGCTTTTACAACAAGCAGCCTCCTTTGAGGAGCACATTTTTACAGACAGGCCTGGTGCAAAAAGGACTGCCACCCCTGCACTAAGATTTGTCCCATGGCTCAACACACTTTCCCCTTTCCACCAGAGCCCCCAATCGACTTCATTCAACACAACACTATGTGTCTCCTGCAGAAACAACACCTGTACTTTTTTTGTTTTATTTATTCACCCAACACACCCCTCTTTCCCGCATCTCTGGCGCCATTTATACCCGAAGAGTCTCCATAAGAAGTGGGAGAAAAGCCAGCAAAAAAAGAGACCAATAGCAAAGCTCAAAAAGCCCCAGTGTCAGAAAGAAAATATACATCTAAACAGTGTCTGAAGGTAAACCTTTACGCACCGTTGTGACCCACTTCCTCAACCTAAACTGTTTCCTGGGTGAGAGGACACCATGCCCCTCATTTTTCATAGCATGTTGTATTGATCTTACAAACTTTCTCGGATCAGAAAAAAAAAGCCTAAAGATGAACTTTTTTTCCCCTCGGTCTCATTCAGGAACCTTGTCAGTTCTCTCAATGTGTACTTTGACCCTTCTGCTTGACTGGCTGTCAGCTCCAAGCCCATTGAAGAGGAGTCTGAAAAAAATAACTCCTCATCCTCTTCCTCACACTCACTGTCCTCCTCATCTCTATCTCCAATCCTGACCACCTGCCCTTCCTCTCTGGTCAGGGCATCCCCCACAGCAACAGGCAACGTTTCCATGGTGCCTTTAACCACACCCTCCTCATCCACTAGCATAACCTGACTAGACCTAGCCTCATCCTCCCGCACCAGGCCCAGGCATGCTGCATTGGTGGTGAAAACTAACTTCAGGGAGCCAAAGACACTGATGTCCAGCGGCAGCATCACATGGTTGGTGTGTGATGGCAGCAACATCACCTCCATCATCATGAATCTCGACCACCAGTTGTCACTAAGACCCCGCTCTAAGTTGACGGTCCTTTTGGCGGTCCTTTATGACTGTCCTGCTGAGAGGGAAGGCATGTTCGGCCATCCACAGGATATAGAATAGCAGCTGGGCCTCCTCATCTGGGGTGATTGCAAGGTTTGGATGAGGGGCATTGGCATATATATAATTTATTTGTAGTCCTGGAGAGTGGTGTGAGGTATACCGAACACACGAGCCACCTCCCTCAAGCTCCTCTCTACCTTCCCCTCCGTGACATCAGCCTGTAGCTGTTCGGGAGTGTAGCGGCGCCGTCTCTTGGGCTCTTGTTGGGCCTTTCCCTTTTCAAAATTAAATGAAATGAGATTTTTTTTGTGTGTGTTCATGCAACATCCTTTATTAACATAGTTCAAAGGAAATGGATTCACAAATGTGGATAACATTTCCGTGTAATCCAACATAACGTTATTGCATATGTCATGGAAAGAGCAGGTGTTCATAACTTTTTGCACACTCAGTGAATAAGTTAGGATGGAGTGAGAGGACAGGTGAGTTGGTGTTACAACTGTTGTTATTTGTATTTGTATATTAATATTGTTTATTTAAACATATTTATTTATTTATAAAGACAATCAATGGTGAGTGTAAGTTAATTACTCGTGAGTTCATCAATACAGTAGTTCATTCAATCAATGGTAAATTTTTTGCATCATTACTGTGAGCCATCATGACACTCAAAAGCCACGACAGCCGCAGTTTACTTGTGAAGCTAACGTTAGCGCAGCCCTAAACCCCTCTTTAAACAGGTATGTAATGAGACTTTATATAAACTCTTTCTAGTGTTATATTTACATTTTAGAGGTGATAAGTTGGACAAATTGGGTGAAAAAAGCTGTTTCCCCACACAACATATCTCCCCCTTTCACTATCACTCCATAGCCTTCGCTACCCGGCAAAGCTATATTACCTACTTAAATCATGCAGAGACAGGCAGCGTGGCGGCCTCGTCTTGGATTTGGTTGGAAAGGGGAGAAATTCTGCTGTACAATGGTATTCATATTTCAGTTGACCTGGAAGTATTATGTTTTTTTGGGCACTAAAATAAGGTAAATTGTACGGAACTGCACAATGTACAAAAGTGCGTTAGTTACCGTTACATTATCATGCATGATGGACGCTTCTCCCTGTCAGGAATGCCATATCACTGTTGCCCTTAGTTTGAAAATGTAATCCGGAGACAGGTGTTTTCTCCATCTCTTTAGCTATCATACTCTAATTCCACTGATTTCAAAACTCAACCCTCCAGAAGTGAAGAGCAACAAGTATGCAGCTCCACTACACGATACATGTAAAAAAAAAGAAGCTGCGTTCGACAGGATTACCAACACAGACTGACGAGCTCATATAGACAGAAACCTTCAATATGACAGACCAGTCCAAACTCCTCTCTCGGCATGTCCAGCCCACTCATTATCTCAGCCAATCATGGCTAGTGGGAAGGTTGCTGACTTTTTCTGTGGCTTAACCAACAAGGCTCGTAAATTAACAATTGCATTCATATTTACAGATGGCATACACATTTGTTGTTAAGGCACATGAAAGTTCACATGTTCGAGAAGACATTTCTGCCAAAAAACGCATCATATTCAAACGGCTCTCCTGTGAAGTCGTGACTTGCGACATACGCCTAGTTTCCTGAATCGGGTCACAAATATAGATGAGGTTGGGTGGAAAAAGGACTGGGAGGGAGAAATATATTTTTGTCATGGGACAAGAAACTCAAAAGGGGTGACTATACTAATTAATAAAAATGTTAATCCGATTGTGAAAACTGTGCAAATAGATCCTCAAGGAAGATGGATTCTTTTAAATATGCTATTGGACCAAAAACAGATCTGACTAATTAATCTATATGGGACAAATAATGATGATCAACACTCAAAAATAGATTTTATAATCTATTGAGCTCATAAGCAACAAATTAATGTATTATTATGTTGGTAGAATATATGGGGGCTGAAAAACCCTGACCTGGTAAGATGAACTTGGAGAAGGCGCAATCAAGCTAGCCGTCTTGATTACTTCCTAGTCTCGTTCATGCTGGCATCAAAAGTTTTTTTTTAAGTATTAATTGGAGACCGAATGTGATCGGACCACCATCAGATTTGCCTCCATTTACCTCTTACATAATTTCCACGTGGATGGGGATATTGGAAATGTAATAAATGTTTTCTTAACTGGGGCGGCAGGGTAGCCTAGTGGTTAGAGCGTTGAACTAGTAACCGGAAGGTTGTGAGTTCAAACCCCCGAGCTGACAAGGTACAAATCTGTCGTTCTGCCCCTGAACAGGCAGTTAACCCACTGTTCCCAGGCCGTCATTGAAAATAAGAATTTGTTCTTAACTGACTTGCCTGGTTAAATAAAGGTAAAATAAAATAAATAAAATAAAACTAAGACAAAAACATTCAAAATTGACTTTTTTCTGCACAACATAAGTACAGCATATCCGCTTATTGTATGGCACACCTTTTAAATGTCATTTTAGAGGCCATTTAAGGCAATACTCATCATTTAAACAAAGGCAGATTAGGTCAAAAGAGATTAGACTAATAAAGAAATTAGAGGATAACAGAGCAGGCAGATGGTAATGGAAACTGTACTGTACTATAGAGGCACGAAATGGTTATAGGAAAAACAAAAATAATTGGAGGTACTAATTGAAGAACAATCAAGTGTTATGTATTTCAAAAAAGGTGAATTGTGAAAACTTGAGGAAAATCCAACTAGGAAGTGCCTCTTATTTTGAAAGCTCCCTGTTCCATTGCATGCCTTTCCTCCATTTAAAGGGATATCAACCAGATTCATTCTGAAAAATGAGCGAGATTGATCACATCGCGTCAGTGGATGGCTGAGTGCCAGCAGAGTTTTGCAAGCACCAACAGCTTGGTGCAGACATTTTCTCTCTCTCTCCTATTGAAAAAGCTACGGTCCGGTTGAAATATTATCGAGGATTGATTATAAAAAATGTTTGACATGTTGCTACGAACTTTACGGATACTATTTGGAATTTTTGTCTGCCCCGTCGTGACCGCTCGAGCCTGTGGATTACTGAACATAATGCGCCAACCAAATGGAGGTATTTTGGATATAAAAAATAATCTTTATGGAACAAAAGGAACATTTATTGTGTAACTGGGAGTCTCGTGAGTGCAAACATCCGAAGATCGTCAAAAGAAAGCGATTCATTTTATTGCTTTTCTGACTTTCGTGACCAATCTACTTTTCTGCTAGCTGTTTGTAATGTTTTGTCTGCTGAGAGAGATATACTTACATAAACACTTGGTTTGCTTTAGCTGTAAAGCTTTTTTAAAATCTGACACGCCAGGTGGATTAACTTGTCTAGGATTGGGGTTTCGCTGGGTTCTGCTAGCGGAACCCCTCAGCAACAGCCAGTGAAAGTGCAGGGCGCCAAATTCAAAACAACAAAAATCTCATAATTAAAATTCCTCAAGCATACAAGTATTTTACACCATTTTAAAGATACAATTCTCGTTAATCCAGCCACAGTGTCTGATTTCAAAAAGGATTTACAGCGAAAGCACCACAAACGATTATGTTAGGTCACCACCAAGCCACAGAAAAACACAGCCATTTTTCCAGCCAAAGAGATGAGTCACAAAAAGCAGAAATAGAGATCAAATTAATCACTAACCTTTGATGATCTTCATGTTACACAATACATGTATGTTTTGTTTGATAAAGTTCATATTTATATTTAAAAAAATCTGAGTTTACATTGGCACGTTACGTTCAGTAGTTCTAAAACATGCGGTGATTGTGCAGATACCCACATGAAATTACAGAAATACTCATAATAAACATACAACTATTATACATGGAACGTTAGAGAACCTTCTCCTTAATGCAACCGCTGTGTCAGATTTCAAAAAATCTTTACGGAAAAAGCAAACCATGCAATAATCTGAGTACAGTCTTTAGACAACAAAGCAGCCAAAAAGATACCCGCCATATTGGGTAGTCAACATTACTCAGAAATAGCATTTCAAATATTCACTTACCGAAGATGATCTTCATCAGAATGCACTCTCAGGAATCCCAGTTCCACCATAAATGTTTGATTTGTTCGATAATGTCCATCAGTTATGTCCAAATATCTTCTTTTGTTAGGGTGTTTGGTGAACAAATCCAAAAGCGTGTTCAGGTCGCGCCGAACGTGAGACAAAAAGTTCCGTTACAGCCCGTAGAAACATGCCAAATTAAGTATGGATCAATCTTTAGGATGCTTTTAACATAAAACGTAATTAATATTCCAACCGGACAATTTCTTTGTCTGTACAAATGAAGTGGAACGTAGCTACCTTTCACGTGAGCGTGCCAGACTACTCACTCAAAGAGCTCTTATGAGCCCCTCCTTTAGAGTATAATCCTCAAAACAGTTTCTTAATACTGTTGACATCCAGTGGAAGCCTTGGGAAGTGAAACATAACTAATATCCCACTGTATCTTCAATGGGGGCTGAGTTGAAAAACTACAAACCTCAGATTTCCCACTTCCGGGTTGGATTTTTTCTCAGGTTTTTGCCTGCCATATGAGTTCTGTTATACTCACATCATTCAAACAGTTTTAGAAACTTCAGAGTGTTTTTTATCCAAATTTACTTATTATATGCATTTTCTAGCTTTTACAGCTGAGTAGCAGGCAGCTTAATTTGGGCACATTTTTAATCCCAGCTACCCAATACTGCCCCCTACCCCAAATAAGTTAACAACAAGCTGTGTTTTGCTATATTGCACTTGTGATTTTTAGTAATTTAATTTGAATTTGGCGCTCTGCAATTCAGCGGATGTTGACAAATGATCCCATTAATGGGATGGGTGCACCAAGAAGTTAAGGCAATTAAATACTTTCAATCTGGAAAAACATCAAGGCTTGATGACATACCAGAATAGGTATATCAGACCTTTTTTGATGTACTCAAAGATCCATTATCAACATGTTTTAATTATGCCTATTAAAATGGTAGACTTTCAGGTACTCAACAAGGTTTGATTTCATTACTGCTAAAACAGTACCCAGGTGGTTAGTATAAAGATCCAGTCCACTTAAAACCGGAGGCCTCTTACACTTTAATGTTTTGATGCGAAATTCCTAGCAAAATTCATAGCACATATCCATATCCAATCTACCTACCTCATCCCTATATTGTTTTTATTTACTTTTTTTCTCTTTTGCACACCAGTATTTCTACTTGCTCATCATCATCTGCACATCTATCACTCCAGTGTTAATTTTCTAAATTGTAATTACTTCGTTACTATGGCCTATTTATTGCCTTTCCTCCTCACGACATTTGCACACACCGTAAATATACTTTTTTCTATTGTGTTATTGACATATGTGTAACGTTCTTCGTCGGGCGAAAGAGAGGAGGACCAAAATGCAGCGTGATGATTATCCATTTTAATAGAATACTTGAACAACGAACAAAAAACAATAAACCGACAAAATGAACGAAGACGAAACAGTCCTGTAACGTGAACGTAAACACAGGAACACTGGAAACAGGAACAATCACCCACACCCCACAATACAAAACAGGCTACCTAAATATGGTTCCCAATCAGAGACAACGACTAACACCTGCCTCTGATTGAGAACCATATCAGGCCAAACACATCGAAACAGACAAACTAGACATACAACATAGAATGCCCACTCATATCACATGCTGACCAACCAAAACATAGAAACAAACAACGCAAACTATGGTCAGAGTGTGACAGTATGTTTGTTTATTCCATGTGTAACTCTGTGTTTGTGTCGCACTGCTTTGCTTTATCTTGGCCAGGTCGCAGTTGTAAATGAGAATTTGTTCTCAACTGACCTACCTGGTTAAATAAAGGTAAAATAAAAAAATAAACATAATAAAAAAGGTTTTTACCAGATATTGTTCATTCTGATCAGACAGATTTTTATGTGGATGATATTTTGGAGATAATTTACGACAATAACTAGAAACAATTGAACATGATGAAACATTAAAGATACCAGGCCTGGTCTTCATAGCAGATTTTGAAAAGGTTTTGATAATGTACGACTAGAATTTATATATAAATTCTGGATTACTTACCTTTTGGTAAATCTCTTATACAATGGGTTAAAGTTATGTACAGCATCCCCAGATGTAAAATAGTAAATAATGGTTACTTCTCAGAAAGTATTGAGCTTATAAGAGGAGTAAAAGAAGGCTGTGCATTGTCTCCATATCTATTTATTATGGCCATTGAAATGCTAGCTATTAAAATGAAATCCATCAAGAAGATCAAGGGGTTAGAAATCCAGGGGATAAAAACAAAAGCGTCAATGTATGACTCTAGTCCACAATCTGGATCCTGCATAGTCACATTGAAGATCTTGATCCCTTTTCTAGCCTCTCTGGATTAACACCTAATTATGACAAATGTACCATATTAAGTATTGAATCATTAAAGTACACAGTATTTATACTTCCTTGTAGTTGATCAATTAAATTGGGTGAATGAGGAAGTAGACGTACTTGCTATTCACATCTAATATAAATACATTTACCACAATCAATTTCAATAGAAAGTTTGCCAAAATAGATAGTCTATTTATGGAAAAAGCACCTTGATTAACTCTTTGGTCCTATCACAGTTTATTTACTTACTAATGGCACTGCCTACTTCAGATGACACATTTTTTAAATCATATGAGCAAAGAATTTGGAATGCTGAGCCAGACAAAATTTTAACGTGCCGATTTATATCATGAATATGAGTTTAGGGGGCTAAAATTATTAAATGTTGAAGCTTAAAACCTCTCACTAAAAGCTTTACTCATGCATCAGTTATACTTAAACCCAAAATGGTTCACCAGTAGATTATTAAGAAAGGATCATCCTTTGTTCGAAATTGGCCTTTTTACCTTTATACAGATTACAACTTCTCATTTCCGACTAGTTGAATTTTTTTTTTTTTGTTGAAGCTGGTTACAATTTCAGTGTTTTCCTCCAGAAAATATATTACAACAAATGATATGGTTAAACTCAAATTGACTGATACTTTATGGAGAAAATTGTTATGTTTATTAATGATATTATGATTAGAAAGAGTGGAGTTATGTCACATGCGCAGCTATGGGAATATCTGCTCAGCGTTACCACATGAATGGAGGAGGCAAGTGGAAAATGGAGAAGGTAAGGAACTTGTTTTCCTGTAATATATTAAAGATGCAAATTGGCTGAAATGATTTGGCATACAGTGCCTTGCGAAAGTATTCAGCCCCCTTGAACTTTGCGACCTTTTGCCACATTTCAGGCTTCAAACATAAAGATATAAAACTGTATTTTTTTGTGAAGAATCAACAACAAGTGGGACACAATCATTAAGTGGAACGACATTTATTGGATATTTCAAACTTTTTTAACATATCAAAAACTGAAAAATTGGGCGTGCAAAATTATTCAGCCCCCTTAAGTTAATACTTTGTAGCGCCACCTTTTGCTGCGATTACAGCTGTAAGTCGCTTGGGGTATGTCTCTATCAGTTTTGCACATCGAGAGACTGAAATCTTTTCCCATTCCTCCTTGCAAAACAGCTCGAGCTCAGTGAGGTTGGATGGAGAGCATTTGTGAACAGCAGTTTTGAGTTCTTTCCACAGATTCTCGATTGGATTCAGGTCTGGACTTTGACTTGGCCATTCTAACACCTGGATATGTTTATTTTTGAACCATTCCATTGTAGATTTTGCTTTATGTTTTGGATCATTGTCTTGTTGGAAGACAAATCTCCGTCCCAGTCTCAGGTCTTTTGCAGACTCCATCAGGTTCTCTTCCAGAATGGTCCTGTATTTGGCTCCATCCATCTTCCCATCAATTTTAACCATCTTCCCTGTCCCTGCTGAAGAAAAGCAGGCCCAAACCATGATGCTGCCACCGCCATGTTTGACAGTGGGGATGGTGTGTTCAGCTGTGTTGCTTTTACGCCAAACATAACGTTTTGCATTGTTGCCAAAAAGTTCAATTTTGGTTTCATCTGACCAGAGCACCTTCTTCCACATGTTTGGTGTGTCTCCCAGGTGGCTTGTGGCAAAGTTTTTATGGATATCTTTAAGAAATGGCTTTCTTCTTGCCACTCTTCCATAAAGGCCAGATTTGTGCAATATACGACTGATTGTTGTCCTATGGACAGAGTCTCCCACCTCAGCTGTAGATCTCTGCAGTTCATCCAGAGTGATCATGGGCCTCTTGGCTGCATCTCTGATCAGTCTTCTCCTTGTATGAGCTGAAAGTTTAGAGGGACGGCCAGGTCTTGGCAGATTTGCTGTGGTCTGATACTCCTTCCATTTCAATATTATCGCTTGCACAGTGCTCCTTGGGATGTTTAAAGCTTGGGAAATCTTTTTGTATCCAAATCCGGCTTTAAACTTCTTCACAACAGTATCTCGGACCTGCCTGTTGTGTTCCTTGTTCTTCATGATGCTCTCTGCGCTTTTGACAGACCTCTGAGACTATCACAGTGCAGGTGCATTTATACGGAGACTTGATTACACACAGGTGGATTGTATTTATCATCATTAGTCAGATTAGAAATATTAGAAATATCCAATAAATGTCGTTCCACTTCATGATTGTGTCCCACTTGTTGTTGATTCTTCACAAAAAAATACAGTTTTATATCTTTATGTTTGAAGACTGAAATGTGGCAAAAGGTCGCAAAGTTCAAGGGGGCCGAATACTTTCGCAAGGCACTGTAAATAGAATAATATCCCAGTTTCATTTGAGGACAAAAACGTTGACAGCTGCGCAATACAGGTTTGCAAGACATTTTCGATGTTCCAATTCCATGACATATGGTGTTCGAACTGGTACAAAAAACAACACTAGATTCAACACTTTGAGTTTTATAATTTAAATTATTATACTAAATTCTTGCCACCAAGAGAATGTTATATATATATATATATATGAGGCATACAACAATCTCAGCTCTGTAGATTTTGCTGTGAAGAGACAATAACTAGATAATTTATTCTCTTATTTCCCCTATGTAGCTTGTTTCTGGTCACAGGTTCAGGAATAGTTATAATAATCACAACATTCACTTAGAATTAACCTTACAAATAGCAGCGTTGGGCGATTTGGAAAGCCATAGTCAGTCAATAAATAATATAATAATACTTGTAGGAAACAATTTCATCTTTAGCTCACAATCTGTGGATACTATACGATTAGAAAGGTTAAAAATGTGTGTAAAACATCACAGCACAATTGAAAAATATGTGGCACATGGGAACCAACCAAGGGTGGTCATGGTGATAACTGGGATGTGCTGAGAGTGGTTGAGGGGTGGGATTAAAGAGTTTATGTTTGGTAATGTATTATTGTTATTTGATTGCTTTATATAAAAGTAACATGTACATAAAATGTAAGCAATATGTATATGTCAAATGTCTATATAAAATGTATGTACTGTACATGTAGCAAAAATCTTAAAAAAAACAAAAAATACATGTGTTCCTTTGAAGAAGGGGGGTGGTGGATAAGTTCATAATAATACCCAAATAACAGTGACAGAACTCTGAGTGTGGGCAGATAAAAACATCTGCAAGTGTATATTTTATTCACAGCAAAATATTCATAGTTGTACATTGATTTTATGAAAGTATGCTTACAAACTTATTGAATGACTTCAAATGCCAAGTTACAAGTTTGCGACTGTTGTTACATTTTACACACATCATGATACAATGAAATTAAATTACACATTTGTGAGATGTACTTGCAACCTCAAATCTCAATGTGTGATCACAAAATTCAAAATACAAACTCACAGGGTTCTGTCTTCATTATTATCCCATACCAGATGGGATAAGGCAGTATGCAGTGCATTGGCAATTGCGTCATCCGTGGATCTGTTGGGACGCTGTGCAAATTGTAGTAGGTCTAGGGTGTTGGGTAAGGTGATATGATCCTTAACTAGCCTCTCAAAGCACTTCATAATGACAGAAGTGAGTGCTACGAGGCGATAGTCATTTAGTTCAGTTTCCTTCGCTTTCTTGGGTACAGTAACAATGGTGGACATCTTGAAGCAAGTGGGGACAACAGACTGGGATAGGGAGAGATTGAATATCTGTAAACACTCCAGCCAGCTGGTCTGCACATGCTCTGAGGACATGGCTAGGTATAACATCTGATGCCTTCAGCCTTGTGAAGGTTAACACGCTTCAGTGTCAGAGCTCACAGTCCTCATGAGCAGCTGTAGCTCACATCAGCAGCACTGTATTTTCCTCGAAGTGGGCCAAGAAAGGGTTTAGCTTGTCTGGGAGCAAGACGTGGCTTACTGCAGAATTTCCTGTTTAAGTTTCTGCCTATAGGAAGGGAGAAGCAGAATGGAGGCGTGATCTGATTTGCCAAATGGAGGGTGGAGGAGGGCCTTGTAGCTGTCCTGGAGGGGGGAGTAGCAATGGTCAACAGTTCTCGATGAACGAGTAGCGCTAAAGCGATAAAACATTGGTTGCGTTTTCCTCAGATTTGTTTTAATAAAGGCCCCAGCTACAATAAATGTTGCCTCAGCATATGTGGTTTCCAGCTTGCACAAAGTCCAGTGTACTTCCTTGAAAGCCGTTGCGGTGTCGGCTTGAGGGGGAATATACACGGATACACGGCCGTGACAATGACTGAAGAGAATTCTCTCAGGAGGTAATGCGGTCAGCATTTGACTATTGAGGCTTCTGTAACTGTCAAGCCTTGTAGAGGGCCATTTGCTCCAGCTGGAACTGAAAAATAATATGTTATTTAGTTCGTCCAAAGTGGCACCCTATTCCCTTTGGGTCATGGTCAAAAATAGAACACTATAGGGAATAGGTTGCCATTTTGGACACAACCATTCTAAAGGTTGCCTTTCTGTCTTACAGGGAAAGTAAGGTAATATCCTTAGTTTTTGAATTGTGGAATTACCTTGAACAGTACAAGAAAGATACTTATTTAGGCCCACTGAAACTATAGGGGTTGTTTGAGTCCGTAGGAAGAAGCCAATGTTAGGTATGTTCAGAACAGCATTATTTATCTTGTAATCCGGTCACGGATTAGGAAGTGGGAGGAAGATGTGCTTTTGGCACATCTATGTCAGGCATTTTAAACAGTGTCATAGTGCCAGGGTACACACTAAATATAATGGATGCAGTTTTGTAGCACATGCTTATAGTGAACACGTTTGTTGGGAGAAAATATAGAATTCGGTCCAAATTAGTTTAATGTTTTTGTTTTCTTTGACAGTTGGATCACAAATTTCTTATGACTTGTGATAGCATAGTATGTGTAAACGTGTATTGTTTTGCAATAATGTAGCATATTATTTACTGATATATTATTCAACCATGCCACCCTTTATTGGTCTGGGTGACTATCATAACAACTCTTACTATGGTCAAATTCAGCACTTTTCCCCAGTTCCCAGAAACCCCCCCACCCGCCATAACAAACCTTTTTCTCATGTAGCCTTTTCTCTTCCGTCCTCATGGCTAGCAGGCTATCTGTGTTTTTTCCGGTTTCCATTTGGTGGAAAAGGGAAAACTCCATCCCCGGCCACATGATAAGGAAGAGGTTGACTTCCCACCTTCCTGGCATGCTACTGGTCCAGGGCCGTGGCCATGCTCCATAGGTCAACTCTGGTGGACCACACATCCATTGTGTCTTTCTAATACACTACATTACCTGTTTAGGAAATCTTTTCTCTCTGTATTTTTCTCACTCTCTACCCCTTTATCACTCTGCTTGTTTTCTCACTGTTTACATTACTCTCATTTAGCAGACACTCTTATCCAGAGCAACTTACTGGATAAATTAGAGTTAAGTGCCTTGCTCAAGGGCACATTGACTGATTTTTCACCTAGTCAGCTCGGGGAGTCGAACCAGCGACCTTTCGGTTACTGGACCAATGCTCCTGGTTGCTTTGTCAGTGTAAATACTGGAACAACTCCATTCCCTGATTGTGTCCAGTATACCTTACATTGGAGAGGGTCTGCTGGCCTGGAAATGAGGATACCAACTCAATGATCCAAGTGGGAGAAAGAGAGAGGGTGAAGAGGAGGGAATCGCTCCATCTTTCAATCCATTTTGACAGTGAATTGAAAGAGAAAAGGATAAACAACCAACTGCCAGACTGAATGGCTGCATAGAGTTTGAACAAGTCTTGTTTTTGACACTATAATGTGTGTGCGTGTGTGTGTGTGTATCAGTGGTTTGTGTATGTCTGGGTGTGCCTGCTATCCTGCATGTGTGTGCGTTCTTGTGTGTGTGCGTGTGCGCACACTCGTCTGTGTGTTTGTTAGCCTCTGCTGAGGAGGTGGCAGCTGGGGACTCAAACTTCCGGGAAGAGCCAGCTGGGTGGTGGGTGGCAGGCAGCTCCAGCTGGCACCTCCTGTTCTGCCCCCCTCAACACTCCTTCCCAACACAAACCATCTCACTCAGATCTCCACATCTCTCGACTGTGTCCCCAAATCACAGATGTAGACCGTGCAACTAATGTTTGGCCATCTATGACATATTGTAGGGTCCTTTTAGTTTGGGGTGTTTCTAACAGTTAAGATCACTGAGCATACTGCTAAAATAAGATTAGAGAGAGAGGTAGTGGTAACCTAGTTAAGGTTCTCACAGCTCCTGATGTTAACACTTTACCGGTTCTTGTGTGTGTAGACTCAAGCAGAATGAGCAGTGACAGCTTGGGAACCTAAATGACCTTCACGTGATTTGGTGACTGTGTTAGTCAACTCTCACTTAATCATTCACTCTCTCTCTGTCTGTCTCCCCCTCTCTGTCTCTCTCTCCCTCTTTCCTACTCATTCTCTCAATCTCCTCATAGCCATGTGTCTCATCTGTCATGTCTGGCTCCAGACTTCTTGGCTAATGGTTTTTTCCTAAGCCCCAATCTCAACCCCACTCTCAACCCACTCTTCTCTCAGTCTGTCCTTCTGTCCCCGACTGGCCCTTACTCCTCTGAGTGGGGCCAGGCAGGGTCAGCATGAGTCCAGATGGAATACCACAGATAGTCCTAACAGACCAGGTAGACATTTATATGGTTCTCAGTTATGCTATTTCTGTCTTTGATCTGGCAATATAATTTGTCAATTTTAGAAGGAAAAAACAGGTGGTTAGGAATCATACATAATACCACAGAAAAATATTGTAAACACAAATGACTGATAAGCACTAATAACTAAGCATTACAAATCACCACACAGTTGGTACAGTCTTTGAATTGGAGTGTCTACTACACTATGTCTGTTCCTACTGTAGGCCAGAGATACTCATTTTATTTACTCATTTAATTCATTACCCGCACCACCACCCCTCAGCCATTGCCCTCTCCAGGTCAGCTCAAATCAAATCAAATGCATTTATAAAGCCCTTTTTTACATCAGCAGATGTCACAATGTGCTTATACAGAAACCCAGCCTAAAACTCCAAACGGCAAGCAATGCAGATGTAGAAGCACTGTGGCTAGGACAAACTCCATAGAAAGGCAAGAACCTAGGAAGAGACCTAGAGAGGAACCAGGCTCTGAGGGGTGGCCAGTCCTCTTCTGGCTGTGCCGGGTGGAGATTATAAGAGTACATGGTCGTTAAGCTCAGAACGTTTTGAAGATGTTCAAATGTTCATAAATGACCAACAGGGTCAAATAATATTCACAGTGGTTGTAGAGGGTGCAAAATGTCAGCAATGTCAGTTGGCTTTTCATAGCAGAGCATTCAGAGGTCAAGACAGCAGGTACGGTAGAGAGGGGGGGGGGGGGGGGGTTGAAAACATCAGGTCTGGAACAAGGTAGCACATCTGGTGAACAGGTCAGCCACAGGCAGATCAGTTGAAACTGGAGCAGCAGCACAAGATTGTATGTCTGGTTAACAGGTCAGGGTTCCATAGCCACAGGCAAAACTGGATCAGCAGCACGACCAGGTGGACTGGGGACAGCTAGGAGTCATCAGGCCAGGTAGTCCGGAGGCATGGTCCTAGGGCCCAGGTCCTCTGAGAGAGTTGGGGAAATTAAGTTCACACAGGACACCAGATAAGACAGGAGAATGAATCCAGATAGGACAGACTGACCTATCTGAATCCATTACTATTTTATACATTGTAGAAAAATAGTAAACAAAACAAAACTATGAAATAATACATATGGAATCATGTAGGTACCAAAAAACTGTTAAAACCTCTTTTGGCTAGGGGGCAGTATTTTGACGTCCGGATGAAAAGCGGGCCAAAATAAACTGCCTGTTACTCAGGCCCAGAAGCTAGGATATGCATATAATTGGTATATTTGGATAGAAAACACTCTAAAGTTTCTAAAACTGTTAAAAGTATGCCTGTGAGTATAACTGAACTGGTATGGCAGGTGATACCCCGAGGACAAACCCCCCTCCCCCAAAAAATATTCAGCCTTCCACTGTTTCCAATGGCTTTCATGTCTATTGTGAGGCCGAAACCTCCCAGATTGCAGTTCCAAGGGCTTCCACTAGATGTCAGTCTTTAGAAAGAGTTTCAGATTTTGGCTGTAGTGTTTTCATGTGCGTGGATGAGAGCGCGTTCTTTGTTGTTTATCTCCGGTAAAGACAATAATGATTCTCCGTCTTAACTTATTATAAACGTATAAATGATCAAATTTACGTTTATTGGTAAGGTTTGGGATTCATTTTGTATGCATTTTGAAGGAGGGAAACCGGTGGATTATTGAATGAAGCGCGCCAGCTAAACTGAGTTTTTGGGGATATAAAGAAGGACTTTATCGAACAAAAGGACCATTTGTAATGTACCTGGGACCTTTTGGAGTACCAACAGAAGAAGATCTTCTATCCAAATCTAACAATTATATGCATATCTTAAGGCATTTATTATATCGCTATTTCTGACTTTGGTGGAGCACCTGCCTGGTTGAAATATGTTTTTCATGCTTTTGTATGCGGGGCGCTGTCCTCAGATAATCGCATGGTGTGCTTTCGCCGTAAAGCCTTTTTGAAATCTGACACAGCGGCTGGATTAACAAAAAGTTAAGCATTATTTTGATGTATAACACTTGTATTTTCATGAATGTTAAATATTTATATTTCTGTCATTTGAATTTCGCGCTCTGCAATTTCATCGGATGTTGTCGAGGTGGGTCGCTAGCGGAACGCCTGCGCTAGATAGGTTAAACAAATCAATATTTTAGATTATATGTTCTTCAAAGTGGTCACCCTTTGCCTTGATGACAGCTTTGCACACTCTTGGCATTCTCTCAACCAGCTTCATGTGGTAGTCACTTGGAATACATTTCAATTAACAGGTGTGCCTTGTTAAAAGTTAATTTATGACATTTCTTTCCTTCTTAATGCGATTGTGTTGTGACAAGGTAAGAGTGGTATACAGAAGACAGACCTATTTGGTAAAAGACCAAGACCGTATTATGGCAAGAACAGCTCAAATAAGCAAAGAGAAACTACAGTCCATCATTACTTTAATACATGAAGGTCAGTCAATACTGAAAAGTTCATGAACTTTGAAGTGAAGTTTCTTCAAGTGCAGTCGCAAAAACCATCAAGAACTATGATGAAACTCCTTCTCATGAGGACCCAGAGTTACCTCTGCTGCAGGGGATAAGGTCATTAGAGTTACTAGCCTCAGAAATTGCAGCCCAAATAAATGCCTCACAGAGATCAACTAACAGACACATTTCAACATCAACTGTTCAGAGGAGGCCGCCTTCATGTTTGAATTGCTGCAAAGAAACCATTACTAAAGGACACCAATAATAAGACGAGACTTTCTTCGACCAAGAAACATGAGCAATGGACATTAGACCGGTGGAAATCTGTCCTTTGGTCTGATGAGTCCAAATTGGAGATTTTTGGTTCCAACTGCCGTGTCTTTGTGAGACTCAGAGTAGGTGAACGGATGATCTCCGCATGTGTGATTCCCACCGTGAAACATGAAGGAGAAGGTGTGGGGGTGCTTTGCTATTGACACTGTCAGTGATTTATTTAGAATTCAAGGCAAGCTTTAGCAGCATAGCTACAACAACATTCTGCAGCGATACGCCATCCTATCTGGTTTGCACTTAGCGGGACTATCATTAGTTTTTCAACAGGAAAATGACCCAACACACCTCCAGGCTGTCCGGGCTATTTAACCAAGAAGGAGAGTGATGGGGTGCTGCAACAGATGACCTGGCCTCCACAATTACCCAACCTTAACACAATTGAGATGGTTTGGGATGAGTTGGATCGCAGAGTGAAGGAAAAGCAGCCAACAAATGCTCAGCATATGTGGGAACTCCTTCAAGAATGCTGTAAAAGCATTCCAGGTTGAGCTGTTTTTTTTGGTTACGACATGATTCCATATGTGTTATTTCATACTTATGATGTCTTCACTACTATTCTATAATGTAGAAAATAGTAAAAACCTTTGAATGATTAGGTGTGTCCAAACTTTTGACTGGTACTGTACATATATATATATATATATATATATATATTTTAAATATGTATATACAGTATATACAGCTCTGGAAGAAATTAAGAGACCACTGCAAAATGATCAGTTTTACTATATATATGTACTGTATGTGTTTGGGTAAAATTAACATTTTTGGTTTATTCTAGATACTACTGACAACATTGCTTCCAAATTCCAAACAAAAATATTGCCATTTAGAGCATTTATTTGCAGAAAATGACAAAAAAGATGCCTGGAGGTGTGTTGGGTCATTTTCCTGTTGAAAAAACTAATGATAGTCCCGCTAAGTGCAAACCAGATAGGATGGCGTATAGTTTTACTATATATATGTACTGTATGTGTTTGGGTAAAATTAACATGTTTGGTTTATTCTAGATACTACTGACAACATTGCTTCCAAATTCCAAACAAAAATATTGTAATTTAAAGCATTTATTTGCAGAAAATGACAAAAAAGATGCAGTGTCGTCACACCTCGAATAATGCAAAATAAATAAGTTAATATTCATTTTTAAACAACACAATAAGAATATTTTAACTTAGGAAGAGTTCAGAAATCAATATTTGGTGGAATAATAAGATGCAGTGTTGTCAGACCTCGAATAATGCAAAATATATAAGTTAATATTCATTTTTAAACAACACAATAAGAATATTTTAACTTAGGAAGAGTTCAGAAATCAATATTTGGTGGAATAACCCTGATTTTCAATCACAGCTTTCATGTGTCTTGGCATGCTCTCCACCAGTCTTTCACATTGATGTCGGGTGATTTTATGACACTCCTGGTGCAAAAATGAAAGCGGCTCAGCTTTGTTTGATGGCTTGTGACCATCCATCTTCCTCTTGATCACATTCCAGAGGTTTTCAATGGGGTTCAGGTCTGGAGATTGGGCTGGACATGACAGGGTCTTGATCTGGTGGTCCATCCACACCTTGATTGACCTGGCTGTGTGGTATGGAGCATTGTCCTGCTGGAAAAACCAATCCTCAGATTTGGGGAACAATGTCAGAGCAGAAAGAAGGAAGCAAGTTTTCGTCCAGGACAACTTTGTATGTGGCTTGATTCATGCATCCTTCACAAAGACAAATCTGCCCGACTCCAGCCTTGCTGAAGCACCCCCAGATCAACACTGATCCGCCACCAAATTTCACAGTGGGTGCTAGACATTGTGACTTGTAGGCCTCTCCAGGTCTCACACCCACTGTGAAATTTGGTGGAGGATTAGTGATGATCTTGGGGTGTTTCAGCAAGGTTGGAATCGGGCAGATTTTTTGTTATTTTGACCAGTTTTCATTTTCTGCAAATAAATGCTCTAAATGACATTTTTTTTATTTGGAATTTGGAATAAATGTTGTCAGTAGTTTATAGAATAAAGCAAACATTTTCATTTTACCCAAACACATTTTGCAGTGGTCTCTTAATGTTTTCCAGAGCTTATGTTTGACCAATCATAAGTGGTATTTTATTTTTACCACAAGTGGGGTGCTGCCCTTCAACGCCCTAATGGGTGGGCCACCGCTGCGTCTATCCTCTTGTCAGACTCCTCCATCCCTGGCATTTCTAATTGCTTTGATAGTTAGCATCTTTCCCAGTCACTTCATACAACTTACCAGCCAATAGGAAATCACCTGTGGTCGACCAAAGTGATACTTTAAAAGTGATATTTATTGTCTGTCACAATTTATTTTTGTTTAAACAAGGAGAGAACATATTGTAATAGGCACCTGTAAAATGGTAAGCTTAGGTAACTGTGCTTTTTGGGAAAGGGCAAGTGTGTGTGTACATGTGCGCATGCTAGTTTTACTATACTTATGAGTACCGGAAGTACTCACAAGAATAGTAAACCAAAGGGGTTAGGAGTTAGGTTTAGGGTTAGGGAAAATAGGATTTTGAATGTAAATCAATTGTTGATCCCCAAAAAGTCCTCACAAGTATAGTAAATATAGTATAGTGTATGTGTGCAAGTGTGAATGCAGGCGTGAAGCTCCAGTTCCTCCACACAGACGCTGTGACTCAAGTCTAATCCCGAGAGGTGTGTGCGTATGTGTGTGTGTGTGAGGGAAGCCCCAGTTCCTCCACACACAGGCTGTGCCTCAAGTTTAATCCACAGAGGTGTGTGCGTGCGTGTATCTGTGTGTATGGGAAGCCACAGTTCCTCCACGCTGTGTCTCAATTCTAATCCACAGAAGTTCCAACAAAGCACTGGCCTAGAGAACACAACAAGCGCTCTGGATTTACCCGCCTCTCTCCATCTCTCCCTCCTCCCTACACCTCTCTTTAATCCTCACCAGATGCTCTCCTGTCCAAACCCCAAATTGCCCCCCCCCTGACCTCTCCTCCTCTCTCTTCCCCACCGCCCACCCTTCCTGCCTCTCCTTCCCCGTCCACCTCCCGCAATCCCTACATCTCTGTAATCAGACAGATCCTCAGCCCGTAGGGAGGATTTTGAACCTGGCATCTCGCAATGTTGTTTTAGCTAGGCCCATCTGTAGAGCCATCCTAGGCCCATCTGTCAGCTAGTCTATCCCAAACTGGAGTGAGGGAGGGAGGAGGGAGAAAGGGAAAGATGACAGATGAATAAAAGTGAGGATGAGAGCCTGTAGCCGTGCATATGCTCAGCAAAAAAAGAAACATCCCTTTTTCAGGACCCTGTCTTTCAAAGATAATTCGTAAAAATCTAAATAACTTCACAGATCTTCATTGTAAGGGGTTTAAACACTGTTTCCAATGCTTGTTCAATGAACCATAAACAATGAATGAACATACACCTGTGGAACGGTCTTTAAGACACTAACAGCTTACAGACGGTAGGCAATTAAGGTCACAGTTATGAAAATTTAGGACAGAAAAGAGGCCTTTCTACTGACTCTGAAAAACACCAAAAGAAAGATGCCCGGGGTTCCTGCTCACCTGTGTGAACGTACCTTAGGCATGCTGCAAGGAGGCATGAGGACTGCAGATGTGGCCAGGGCAATAAATGACAATGTCTGTACTGTGAAACGACTAAGACAGTGCTACAGGGAGACAGGGCGGACAGCTGATCGTGCTCACAGTGGCAGCCCACATTTAAGAATACCTGCACAGGATCGGTATATCCGAACATCACACTTGCGGGCCAGGTACAGGATGACAACAACAACTGCCTGAGTTACACAAGGAATGCACAATCTCTCCATCAGTGCTCAGACTGTCTGCAATAGGCTAAGAGAGGCTGGACTGAGGGCTTATAAGCCTGCTGTAAGGCAGGCCTCACCAGACATCGCCGGCAACAACATTGCCAATGGGCACAAACCCACCGTCGCTGGACCAGACAGGACTGGCAAAAATGGCTCTTCGCTGACAAGTTTTGTTTCACCAGGGGTGATGGTCAGATTCTCGTTTATCGTCGAAGGAATGTGTTACACCGAGGCCTGTACTCTGGAGTGGGATCGATTTGGAGGTGGAGGGTCTGGGGCAGTGTTTCACAGCATCATTGGGCTGAGCTTGTTGTTATTGCAGGAAATCTCAAAGCTGTGCATTACAGGGAAGACATCCTGCTCCCTCATGTGGTATCCTTCTTGCAGGCTCATCTTGACATGACCCTCCAGCATGATAATGCCACCAGCCATACTGCTCTTTTGTGCATGATTTCCTGCAAGACAGGAATGTCAGTGTTCTGCTATGGCCAGCGAAGAGCCCGGATCTCAATCCCATTGAGCAAGTATGGGAACTGTTGGATCAGAGGGTGAGGGCTAGGAACATTCCCCCCAGAAATGTCCGGGAACTTGCAGGTGCCTTGGTGGAAGAGTGGGGTAACATCTCACAGCAAGAACTGGCAAATCTGGTGCAGTCCATGAGGAGGAGATGCACTGCAGTACTTAATGTAACTGGAGGCCACACCAGATTCTGGTGTTGATTTTGACCCCCCCTTTGTTCAGGGACACATTATTCCATTTATGTTAGTCAAATGTCTGTAGAACTTGTTCAGTTTATGTCTCAGTTCCTGTTATGTTCATACAAATATTTACACATGTTAAGTTTGCTGAAAATAAACGCAGTTGACATGGAGAGGACGTTTCTTTTTGCCCTGACCACATCTGCAGTCCCCATGTCTCCTTGCAGCATGCCTAAGGCACGTTCACACCGATGAGTAGGAACCCTGGGCATCTTTCTTTTGATGTTTTTCAGAGTCAGTAGAAAGGCCTCTTTACTGTCCTAACTGTTCATAACTTTATCCTGGTACCTCAGGAACTGGACTAGGAAGGGTCCTGGCTTTTGATCGGGGGATGGGATAGGGGCGAGTGACCTATGTGCCCATTTGATAACCAGGGGCTCAGAAAAATGTTAGGGAGTGGATAATGGCAGCAGAGAAATCAATGGGGGCCGTCCCCTCACAGCCCTCACGGTGGACGAAAATTCTAAGGTTGTTTCGCCTGCTGTAGTTTTCCAAATGGTTGACCTTAATCATCAGGTATTCATTGTTTTTGTGCAGTTTCTGTTATTCCGTCCCCATGCTCTCTAGCGTGTCCTCAGCAGTGCTGATGCGCTCTTCAGCCTCTTCAATTTGTGACCCTATCATGTTGATAGATGTTGTCAAACCTGAGGTGAAGTTGTTGATTTCAGCCAGCTGTGCTGAGATATCAAGGTGCCATCTTGGGTTTCTGAGGAGGCCATGGTCAGAGGTTCTTTGTCTGTCATTTCTTAGTCTTGTTGTGGTGCTTCCCTTGCTTTTTTTTGTCTCATAGGTATATCACCACTCTACAGTGTTGTTATCAGTATGGGTGAAGTTTTAGGATATATAAAGATTTCTCGGGAGCTCTCGGTCATGCTTCTTCCATGTGACCCCCTATTTTCCTCCTTTGAATGTCATTCTATTTCCAAGCCACTATAATGCACTTTAGATTACATGTTCATCAGCACTCATTGACGATGTATTAAGTAGAATGCTCATTTGGGGATCAGTCCAAACAATGTTGTGACAAAACATGCAATAATGACAAACCTCCTGGCATTGACAACTTAGATGGAAAGCTACTGAGGATGGTAGCTGGCTCTATCGCCACTCCTATGTGTCATACTGTATCTGAGTCTTGAGGAACATGTTTGGCCTGAGGCCTGGAGTTAAATAACCTGTTATGGATGATGCGAATTTTCGCATCTTTTTGTTAAAAATCGCAAAAATCGTAAATGAGAACTTATTCTACACTGGCCTACCTGGTGAAATAAAAAAAAATAAAAAAACACAAATGCTTTGTTTGTAAATTATGTCTGACTGTTGAAGTGTGACCCTGGCTATCCGTAAATTAAAAACACAAGAAAATTGACATATTGAATTTTAAATGATTTATATTTTAACGATTACATTTACTTTTGATACTGAGGAATATTTAAAAACAAATACTTTTAGAGTTTTACTCAAGCAGTATTTTACTGGGTGACTCATTTTCTTTTAAGGTATCTTTACTTTTACTCAAGTATGACAATTGGGTACTTTTTCCACCACTAGTGTCGACCCCTAGACAGAATTTTCATGTGGGATGAGGAAATCACCTCACAAACCTCTAAACTCAGCAAGAAAATAAAGATCCTCTCACTGTCAACTGCGTTTATTTTCAGCAAACTTAACATGTGTAAATATTTGTATGAACATAACAAGATTCAACAATTGAGACAAACTGAACAAGTTCCACAGACATGTGACTAACAGAAATGGAATAATGTGTCGCTGAACAAAGGGAGGGTCTAAAACAACAGCAACACTCAGTATATGGTGTGGCCACCAACTCCATTAACTACTGCAGTGCATCTCCTCCTCATGGACTGCACCAGATTTGCCAGTTCTTGCTGTGAGATGTTCCCAAACTCTTCCACCGGGCACCTGCAAGTTCCCGGACATTTCTGGGGAGAATGGCCCTACCCCTCACCCTCCAATCCAACAGATCAGATCCCAGACATGCTCAATAGGATTGAGATCCGGGCTCTTCGCTGGCCATGGCAAAACACTGACATTCCTGTCTTCCAGGAAATCATGCACAGAAGAGCAGTATGGCTGGTGGCATTGTTGTGCTGGAGGGTCATGTCAGGATGAGCCTGCAGGAAGGGTACCACATGAGGGAGGAGGATGTCTTCCCTGTAACGCACAGCTTTGAGATTTCCTGCAATGACAACAAGCTCAGCCCAATGATGCTGTGAAACACCGCCCCAGACCATGACGGACCCTCCACCTCCAAATCGATCCCACTCCAGAGTACAGGCATCGGTGTCACGCTCATTCCTTCGACGATAAACGAGAATCCGACCATCATCCCTGGTGAAACAAAACCGTGACTTGTCAATGAAGAGCACTTTTTGCCAGTCCTGTCTGGTCCAGCGACGGTGGGTTTGTGCCCATAGGCGACGTTGTTGCAGGTGATGTCTGGTGAGGACCTGCCTTATAACTGGCCTACAAGCCCTCAGTCCAACCTCTCTCCGCCTATTGCGGACAGTCTGAGCACTGATTGAGGGATTGTGCATTCCTTGTGTAACACGGGCAGTTGTTGTTGCTATCCTGTACCTGTCCCGCAGGTGTGATGTTTGGATGTACCGATCCTGTGCAGGTGTTGTTACACGTGGTTTGCCACTGCAAGGATGATCAGCTGTCCACCCTGTCTCCCTGTAGCGCTGTCTTAGGTGTCTCGCAGTACGGACATTGCAATTTATTGCCCTGGCCACATCTGCAGTCCTCATGCCACCTTGCAGCATGCCTAATTCATGTTCATGCAGATGAGCAGGGACCCTTTGGCATGTTTCTTTTGGTGTTTTTCAGAGTCAGTGGAAAGATCTCTTTAGTGTCCTAAGTTTTCATAACTGTGACCTTAATTGCCTACCATCCATAAACTGTTAATGTCTTAACGACCGTTCCACAGATGCATGTTCATGTTAATTGTTTATGGTTCATTGACCAAGCATGGTAAACAGTGTTTATACCCTTTACAATGAAGATATGTAAAGTTATTTGGATTTTTACAAATTATCTTTGAAAGACAGGGTCCTGAAAAAGGGACATTTATTTTTTTGCAGAGTTTAGTTCCTAATGATTATCCCTTGGTTTGACTTGGATTGGGGTTTGAATTCCATACATCATCAAGATCGTGTACATAATCGGGACCTCTTGTTCCCCACATCACAGATCTTTCATTGGACTAGAAATCAATCAATGATAGTGAATGGGAACCCGCCCACTAGGGGTGTTTGTTTAGAAACTGTTTCCCTCATCAATACTCTGAGTCAGAATATCCCCTGCTTTGAATAAACTGATTGAAAAGTTGTCTACTCTCTACATACTATCACAGTTTATTATGAAATAGACACAAATTCGAAATTCGTGACAGGCACACGAAAAAGTCCTATTTTTGTGTGTGTATTGCAAAATTATTATCATACCATTTTTTTTTCCTTCATAACACATTCGTGTACATTGCACAAATTCTATTTTGTTGTGGCTAACGTTAGCTAGGCGGCTAACATTAGTTAGGCTAAGGGTTAAGGTTATGGGTTAAGGTTAGGGATAAGTTTAGGGCTTAAGGTTAGGGCTAGAGATATGAATATGCTAGCTAAGTAGTTAAAGGGTTCGTTTTAGGAGATAGGTTAAAGGTTAGGTTTAGCTAACATGCTAAGTATTTTCAAATCAGCTAATATGCTAAAGTTATATATGATTTGAACACACATCCCTTGGGTTGCTAGATAATCACATTATATGCCAACCCATCCTCCCTGACCAACCTCCCTCGTTTCTACCTTAAGTAACCTACTCTCTTTATCTGTGATTAAAATGCACTGTAATTAAAATTGTGTACTGCACACACAAAAAAAACTTTGTGTGCCTGTCACATATTTCCAAATAAGCAATTTGTGTCTATTGCACAATAATCTGTCATACTGGGTTGCTAATATACGCATTATAAATACTGTACAATATGCCCTTATTGGCTTTCTGATCACGCTTCATGATACTCAGTCATTTCTACCCTTATTTAAACTGCATCTATGTAAATTATTTAAATGGCCTGTTGGAGTAAAATGACATTTTCAATCAACTGCGTAGATCCCTACTGTAGTCATTTTGTAGTTGCCTTGTTTTGTTTAATCTAGCTGCGCTCTCTTTACATTTTGAACTGTTAATCATGAAGACATTTAGTTGATGTCGCCTGAGGTGTTGTCAGCCTGTCATACAGAGAATGTGTTGTCTCATTGAGTGCCTTAGTCAACCAAACAATCAGTTTGGGACTGCAGCATTCTGTAGTGACTATGTCATAATCAGGTGCCAGGAAGTCAGGAAGCAGATTTTCACATACAAACAATGTTTCATTACACTTTTATGTTTTATATTATTTGGATTATTGAGCAAATTGATGTGTGTGTGGGGGGGGGGGTATTTGAATCTTTCTTTTATATTTTACAGAAACAACTTGGTCAAATGTGTGTGTGCAGTGTGCATTACTGCATTGTCAGAACTAGAAGCACAAGCATTTCGCTACACTCGCATTAACATCTGCTAACCATGTGTATATGGTAAATACATTTGAATATCATACGTGTGTCATCTTGACAGGATGTCCTGTGAGTTGGTGCATGTGAAGACTGGGTTAATAGGTTAAAGAATAAGAGTCATTGTCACCAAGCTGATGGTCAAAAAGTAACTTATTTTATCATACGGTTGTTTTCACAATGCATCCCACAAATTCACAACAGATGGCTGGTGGCAATATGTAATAGGACTAACTTTATACAATTGTCAGATTCTCTCCAACTGGTAAGTTTCCTGTCATACTCCAGTTTTCAGTCAAAATTACCACATACAATGCCTGTAATGCCCAGAGATGTTTGTATACTTTTAAACAGCGATCAGTGAGCAACATGTGGTAGACATGTGCTGCTTGTGAATGGAGTGTGTTTCTAAACTAGCGCTGCTCCATCAGAATAACAGTCAGTGCTTTACTGTCCAACACTTATAGGACCTTATACTAGACAATGATAAGAATTTTTATACTGTATAAATTTATATATTACTGAATTCAAGGTAATCAGTGGACCACTCTTTATGGAATAGAAATGAATAGGCTTTTTTTTTTGGAAGTCCTTGGTGGAAGTAGCCCATTGATCTAACCAATGCGTCTCTGTCACACAAGCCTTTATCAGTCCGGAATAGGAACGGCTGTCACGGCATTCAGAGGAAGACGGTGAGGACCAAGGTGCACGTGTTCATCTTTATTAGCTTAACTTTTTATGGCTGCAGGAGCAGTATTGAGTAGCTTGGATGAAAAGGTGCCCATTGTAAACGGCCAACTCCTCAGTCTCAGTTGCTAATATATGCATATTATTAGTAGTATTGGATAGAAAACACTCTAACGTTTCCAAAACTGTCAAAATATTGTCTGAGTATAACAGAACTGATATTGCAGGCGAAACCCTGAGGAAAATCAGAATAGGAAGTGGCTTCTATTTTGAAAACTCCATGTTCCATTATTTTGAAAAATGAGCCAGAACGATAACATCACGTCAAGTGGTCACGAGTTTTGCTCGCGCAACAGACTTTGGATAGGTATTGCTTTTCCCTCTCCTACTGTGAAAGACATTTGCGGTTGATATATTATCGATTATATATTTTAAAAACAACCCGAGGCTTGATTATAAAAAACGTTTGACATGTTTCTGTGGACATTATGGAAACTATTTGGAATTTATCTGCGTTGTCGTGACCGCTCTTTCCTGTGGATTTCTGAACATAACGCGACAAACAATCTGAGGTGTTTTGGATCTAAAAATAATCTTTATGAAACAAAGGGAACATTTGTTGTGTAACTGGGAGTCTCGTGAGTGAAAACAGTCCGAAGATCATCAAAGGTAAACGATTAATTTGATTGCTTTTCTGATTTTCGTGACCGAGCTACCTGATGCTAAGTGTACTTAATGTTTTATTGTGCGATCGATAAACTTACACAAACGCTTGGATGTCTTTCGCTGTAAAGCATAATTTCAAAATCTGACATGACAGGTGGATTAACAAAAGGCTAAGCTGTGTTTTCCTATATTGCACTTGTGATTTCATGAATATAAATATTTGTAGTAATATTTATTGTATTCAGCAGTTATCCCGACACTTATCCCGATATCGGGATTGCAGCCATAACAAGTTATTAACTGACTGAACACTGAATAAAAAATAACAAAAGAATAGCCGAAACAGTTCTGCAAGGTGCAACCAACACTAAACAGAAAATAACCACCCACAACTAACAGTGGGAAAACAGGCTACCTAAGTATGGTTCTCAATCAGAGACAACGAAAGACAGCTGTCCCTGATTGAGAACCATACCCGGCCAAAATATAGAAATACAAAACCTAGACATACAAACATAGAATGCCCACCCACATCACAAAGCAATCTACGGTCAGGGCGTGACAACGGCATGATGTTGCCTTTGTGCAACCCAGACAAAGACTTGAACTATATGAAGTAAACACTGAGCCATACAATAACAATGTGAAGTCATACAGTCACACAAAGGTGTTATGAACTAAATAAAGCCACATATAACAGCCACATCCCTTCTTTGGAGCTGTCAAATGCAGCTTAATATATGGAAAAAACACTTCACCAATAACACTTTACAGAGTTATACAAGGAAGTTAGAAACAAAGAAAACAACACATGATTGTTACCACACCTCAGACGAAGGTCACTACTGACCGAAAGCTTAGCAAATTGGCTTAGCATCTGTAGACATTCTATGTTACCACAACTCACCCAGCTTTGAGATTACAGTCTGTTAATTTCCCTCCCATAGCTTCTGAGGGGGTCAAAGGTTATTCTCATAGTAATTGTTTCAAGAGGACGTAATGATGGTAGAACTGCTTATCCTGGACCTGTTCCAAGGAGCCAGAGAGGAGAACAATGACGACCGTGGGTGGTGACCTGTGCTGGGGTCTGGGCCATATCTCTGCCTGGGTGGTCTGGGTGTCTCTGGTATGCTGTGTGTAGGTCTGCTGTAAATCCAACCACCCCTCCTGCCTGAAATAGTCTGTGACCTTCATATAGGTCTATAGACGATCCCCTTGGGTGCTTCAATAGAAATAACTCCAGTAGTCAAATTAACTTAAATATGAGTCTCTTGTTACACAGTCAAACCTGACTCATTTACAGTGCTTTTTTTACGACTATCTATCTAACAAATGGCATGGTGAAATAGTACTGACACAGTACAAATATATAAATCACTTTGTTTTTTTGAGGTTCATAATACCTGGTAGTTTCCCCACCGTAAAAAGTGCTACAAGTATCAAGTTTGAGGCCAGTTAAAAGAAAATAGTTTTTCCAATGTGTAAGATGTGATGTAAATGTGATAATAATATGTGAATTCTGTGAAAGGAAGGAGGGTAGGTGGTGCTGTTAGATGTTTGTATCTGAAGTTTGCATTTTTGCCCTATTGAGCAATACAATACATGTTATTTTTTTGTAACATTTTAATGTACTTTTTTTTTTTTTTTAGACAACAAACAAAGACAAAAACTTAATGTTTGCATACATGTCAACAAACATGAATGACATCACACTTGCTCAGACTCATATGTTCCCACAGTATCCGCACCCAATGTTGTTTCTATAAAGTCCAAAAGTTATGGGCAGAGTTGGAATGCTGGCTGTCAGAAGTTTTACATTGTAAGTTTACTTTTAATCTGTTTATCTGCATATATCAAGATGTGGCATATGGGGGTGCGGTAAGAGATACCCAATTGGGTTGGAGAATATGATTTTAGTCACCTATATTGAAGAAGCTACTACTTAAATACTGGAAGTCAAGCTATACTCCAATGTTAATAAGAGACTGGAAGAATCAAATGCTTTATTATTTAAATATTGAAAAAGATCTTTCTGCAGACAGAAGCAACATAACACAATTTAAAAAGTAATATGGGTTAGACTCTTACAAGTACTGTGTTAGAAATGAGCAAAATCATGTTTTGGACTTCAAACGCATTCCAGAGGTTTTACATAATTTTTTCTGGAAGTAGCACTCACAAGCCAAAGTGGGTGTCTGATAATTGTGCACTATTTGGTACAACGTCATCCATTTCGTTTGATATGTTATGTCTTTCAAAAATGATGTACAACGAATTCCAATAACAAATCTAAACTACTTAATTGTGAAGATGCCCAAAGCTTCTGCGATGGTGTTCAAATGTCGGCTAAGTTTTTTTTTGTTCTCCTTAAAATGATCATGAGTGGGAGAGGGAAAGGAAGGGTAAGATATTTTTTATTTACTAGTTGAATCAAAAAGCTCTGAAAATATAAACTGAATTCTGAAAATGGTATCTGCTGCTATTAGTTACCAAGTTATAATGCTGTTACGTCCGTCGTTCGAATGAGACCAAGGTGCAGCGTAGTAGGCGTACATTTTCTTTAATATATTAAATGTTCACAAAAAAAACAATAAACAACTCAACGAACGACAAGCTTAGGAGTGCAACCCATGCAACAAACAAAGACAAGATCCCACAACAGAAAGTGGGAAAAAGGGCTGCCTAAGTATGATCCCCAATCAGAGACAACGATAGACAGCTGCCTCTGATTGGGAACCATAATTGGCCAAAACAAAGAAATAGACAACAACATAGAATGCCCACCCCAAATCACACCCTGACCTAACCAAATAGAGAAATAAAACGTCTCTCTAAGGTCAGGGCTTGACAAATGCTAACTGTACATTAACTGCATTTGCTGCTGATTATTGTACCTGCTGCTATTTGGTATTAGATTTTCTTTTATTTCTATATAATATGTGATTTTTTGTTGTTATAAGTATTGCATAAACTTTTTTTTTTGGGGGGGGGGTATTTCTGTTTTCTCTGTTTTCTCACTGAAAAGGGTTTCTTATTCTCTTGGCCTTTGTCACAGCTTTTAAACTGAATACTAAACCATCTTTTGATTTCTGAATGTGTTGGCTATGGGGACTCGAGATGTGGCTGCGGTATTAATGTCATGTAAGTCAGGACTTTTAGTTTTAACATATTGGTTGTTATAGTTTTGAATTATTATACTTATGGATAAAGCCTTAGCAGTCATGCTGATCTTGTTCCCAATGATCAGTGCTTTAGTTTATTATGTTGCTGTCCAGTGGTTCTGATTTTTTGTTGCACCCGACTGTCCACATTTGAATATTTAAAAAGTTTTGGAGTGTGTACTGGGCTATGTAATTGAATTGATATATATGTTACAGCACTTTGGTTTCACTAGTAAATATGTTGAAATGGAACCAAATCATCTGTTTCTGTCTTCAGACATTTTTATATAATATGTAGAATGTGATAGTTGGCCTATAACCAGTATAACCCCTTACTATTCTGTTCAGACTTTAGAGAAATTAATCAATTTGGAAGGAGCTATTATCAAGCTGGTTAATGTGATGCATATCTGTTGAATTTGGAAAAATCAACCTGTACTCGGCCCACCCCACCTACTCAGCCAATCAGGAGCCGCTACTGTGTTGCGGCCATGGCATACTGCATACTTTTTACTAAACTGTATGTGCATTTTAAGTATGTAGTGCGCTAGTATTGGTATTCCGACACAGCCACTTTGTCCTAAAGAAAGCAGAAGTGGTCATAGTAAAGTGTCTTGTGTCGAGTTGCTTGTGTCAAGAAATCTAAATCCGGTAGTCGGGACACTCGGCTTAGTATGATATGCTACATTTGGTATGGTTACATAAGACATAAGGTTACTTAATGCAAAAACGGAAGTAGGGTGGTTTAGCAACCCAAAGGTTGTGTGTTTGAACAACTTTAGTTGATTAGCAACTTTGCAACTACTTTGGGTTAGTATGTTAGCTAACCCTAATCTTAACCCTTTAACCTAACTCCTAACCCAATGTTACATATATTCATATTAATTCATAAACATACAGTGTCATATGGAATGGATGATGGACATCCACAAATTAATACATACCATACAACACAGAACAAATCCCAGATTTTCTTTTACTTAAGGTCCTTTGCAGCTCAGTTGGTAGAGCATGGTGCTTGTAATGCCAGGGTAGTGGGTTTGATTCCCGTGACCACCCATACGTGAAACGTATGCACATATCACTAAGTCGCTTTGGATAAAATCATCTGCTAATTGACATTTACTCTGTCATGTCTACCCCTGAGTCCAGGCTGGTTAAGCAGATTTTGATACGCTGCTGAAATTGACCGCCAATGTCCCTACACACGCACACACATGCACTGTCACACACATACCAACACAAACACACAGTCTTTCCTCCATGTTTGAGCTTGCCGTAGTGAGGATGTGGTGAGGCGGAGGCCTCAGCAGTGTGGCGTTTAGGTCTGCTGATTTGGCCAGACTCTCATAACATTACAGTGCAATTACAGGGTTCCCTGCACGGCAAAGTCAGACAGCAACCATCTAACAACCACCTAACAACCATATAATGGCCCTCATCCTGCTCTCATCTAATCAAGGGCTCTGCTCCGGGGGTCATTACCCACGATGATCTAGGGCCACCCGGGCCCCCGTCTCGCTCAATGTTTACTAAATTCCTCCCATACTTCACCCACTCCGGGAGCTGTGGAGAGGGAGAGGGAGGGAGAGGGGGGTGAAAACAGCTGTTGAGGAGTGAAGGAGTTCATGTCGGAGATTGTACAAAATGTGTGTCTTGATTAATTTCCTGGCATGCGTTAGCTGCTTCGATAGACAGAGGGGCCGCCATGGATGTTCTAGTGGAAAGCCCGCAGCGCCGGAATGTGCCATTTACAGACTTCATCATGAGGATATGTTGTTAATTTGAGAAAGCCCAATTGTTTGTTTTTAAAAAGTGGAGGCACATTTGTTATAAGGAGCTGTTAATAGAGAGAGGTCAGAGGTGAAGTAAATGGAGTTGCAAGAATATTTCGATAAATACACCACGCAGAGGACGAGAGGTCAATAGGGTACTAACAATCAACGGAAACTGTTTTTTTCTGTAACAGGGGATTAATGAGCAATGGGTCAGATACATGGGAGGAATTTGTCTATATATTGAGTCTGAAATAGGAAAATGGTTATTTGGCCATTGGCCCAGTTTTATTGCAAGGAATTCCAATTTGAAGTCTAATCTAATTTTACAGGCTAGGGCTGGGTTATAAAGTACGTCCTGTCCCTTTGTTCTGTGGAGAGAATCACAGGAGAGGATTACAGAAGATAATCACTCTGGAGAGAAACACTGAGGACAGGGGAGCATGAACATCTACCATCTACCTCCCAACATGATTTGTTCTCTTTGAATAAACCTATTTTCCTCCCCCTGATTTGCTTAGGGGTCTGTGTTATTGAAGAATAACATCAACTGCTTGTTGTAATTCTTGTGGCGACGTTGGTGTTTAATGACATCTGAATGGGTGACACAATGCACCTTCGTATGTGTGTGTGAAACACTGACTAGACACACCCTATTGTGATGATAGTCTGGAAAACTGGACAGTGCTTTCCATATCACAAACAATGAGACTATTGCACAACAATACTGGGTGGGTTAGAAACAGTTAACAGCACAGTGAGAATAGTGGTGTGTGTTTGTGTACACATTGGATGAGTATAGTTAGCATTTGCTTCCCTGAGAGCGGAAAGGACACATCATACCATAACATGGGTAAACAACTCAATTGCCTCACTACACACCCTTTAACTTCTTGTAATGGGCCCGAAAAGGAAGTATAATGGGGCTTAAGGAACTACTGTTTCCCAAAATTACACTGTCATACATTCTCTCTCTCTCTCACACACACACACACACACACACACACACGTCAGCCCTATGGTTCGCTCCTCTATGTTGCAGATCTCACTTCTTGTTTTCTCCTGTTTGTTTACGGCTGCTCTCGGGGGCAACCTTTCAGCGTAACATTGCTTCCTGTTTTCATTAGGCCAGTGAGAGAGAGAGAGAGCACTTGGTAGGAATGTGTTTCCAAAAACACTTATTTTAACTTTCCATTAACTGCTGTACTACAGTATGCAGGCACACACACCGACACACACACACCCCTTGCCAAGTGGTTCTTTACTAAACTCTTAGAAAAAAGGGTTCCAATCTCTTTGCACAATAATAAAATACTGGGGATAGGAAGGATATCAAAACAGCCAGCCTTATAAGAACAGGTGTCCATGCCAAAGTAAGTATTAGTCCATTTTGTATGTCATAACACACCCTCTGTGGAAAGGGTTATACATGGAACCCAAAAGGGTTCTACCTGGAACCAAATAGGGTTTGTCGAAGGGTTCTCCTATGGGGATAGCTGAAGAACCATTTTAGGTTCTAGATAGCACCTTTTTTCTACAAGTGCCAAGAGTTCAAGTGTTATGACATACAAAATGGACTAATACTTACTTTGGCATGGACACCTGTTCTTATAAGGCTGGCTGTTTTGATATCCTTCCTATCCCCAGTATTTTATTATTGTGCAAAGAGATAGCCCCAACAGGGAAATGGACCAAACATTTCATTACATAAGTACTTAGTCTGGTGTCAGACCTATCAAGCACTGTAATTACCATGTAACATGCACTTACCACCAGGGGTTGAAACCAAAATTATTTTCCAATCTTTTTGTTCTGAACAGAACCGTTATATATATTTTTTCCGTTCCACTGTTCCGACCAGCAAAATAAAGTTCCGAACAGGTTCGAACCCGTTTTTTATAGTTATTTTCTGTTCCGTTTTAAACCTCTGAAATCATTTAGCTCAACATTAAATTACTTCACCAATCAGTGTGGATAGTGTAGCTTGCTATGGAGCAGGTAAGCTATTTAATTTAAGGGACATTTCAAACTTTTTCAACTTCATATTTATCTCCAGTACCAGCCCAACATCAATATGTGAAAATGGCACATTTCTATGTTTTGTAGTAAAAAATATGGATGAAGATACAGTACCATAAAATATTCACACCCCTTGATTTTTTTCTCATTTTGTTGTGTTACAGTCTGAGATGTTGTGTCACTGGCCTGCACACAGTACCCCATATTGTCAAAGGGAAATTATGTTTAGACATTTTTACAAATTAATTAAAAATGAAAAGTTGAAATGTCTTCAGTCAATAAAGATTCAACGCCTTTTTTATTGCAAGCTTAGATAGGTTCAGAAGTAAAAATGTGCTTAACAAGTCACATAATAAGTTGCATGGACCCTGTATGCAATAATATTGTTTAACATGATTTTTGAATGACTACCTCATCTCTATACCACACACAAACAATTATCTGTAAGGTCCCTCAGTCGAGCAGTGAATTTCTAACACAGATTCAAACACAAAGACCAGGGAGGTTTTCCCAATACCTAGCAAAGAAGGCATTGAATATCCCTCCAGTTGGAGAATCCTGCCTTTGATCATGGAGAAGTTATTCATTACACTTTGGATGATGTATCAATACACCCAGAAACTACAAAGATACAGGCATCCTTCCTAACTCAGTTGCCGGAGAGGAAGGAAACCGCTCAGGGATTTCACCATGAGGCTAACAGTGATTTTAATGGCTGTCATAGGAGAATATTGAGGATGGATTAACAACATTGCAGTTACTTCTACACCTGCATTACTTGCTGTTTGGGGTTTTAGGCTGGGTTTCTGTATAGCACTTTGATATATCAGCTGATGTAAGAAGGGCTATATAAATACATTTGATTTGATTTTGATTTGATTGCAGTTACTCCACAATACTAACCGAAAATACAGAGTGGAAAGAAGGAAGCCTGAACATAATAAAATATTCCAAAACAAGCATGTGTGCAATAAGGTACTTAAAGTAAAACAGCACAAAAAAATTGATTAAAGGGGAACTCTCTGCTAGACACTATTTGGGGTGTTTTTGAGCGATGAGAAGTGTTTCAGGCATAATTATTCACCATAGCAGTAATTTTGAAATGTTCGAGTTCAACCAATGATGTCATCGGTTGATTGCACCTGCTGTCTGATCGAAAAATGGATGGAGTAATTTTTTGTAGCAATTATTGTGGAATTTGTGTTTTGCCGATTGCACTATGATGCTAGCAGCGAGGAGATTTGGTTGTCCTTGTTCAATAGAGCCAATTAAGTTCCCACCCTCGACGGTAAAATGGGTGCAGTACTCGTTTCTACAGGTTCACGGAGCTATGTTACCATGCACTGTCTATCCGAGATTGCTAAATAATTACAATGGATGCTTCTGATGATTCCTCATTCCACGAAGAGCTGGACGCCGAAACAGTTTTTTATCTTATCTTTACATAGGGGCATACAGCCTTATTCATTTGAGCAAGAACACACTGCAGAGGAGTTGAAACAGTGAGAACGAGAATTGCGAGACCAGCAAGCAGCGACGTGGAGCCACAGTCAGTCTCCGACTAGTGGTGCCTATGCGGGTGCTATCCAGCCATGCCCACAGAAGAGGAACGTCTGTGCTGCAACGAATTCGATCTCGGACAGTTCTTCCTGGAGAGGATCACTGCAGACACCATGGATTGTGTGTGTGTGTGACAAACCATCAGTTCTAAAACACATATGGATAGAGGGGTACTGGAGACGTTCTTCAGAACCTCCAAGATCAACTGGCGGTGGCAGCCGAGACCAACTTGTCATTTACAGGAGTGCAAATGACAAGTTGTTTTGCTGTCGGTAGCTAGCTATTAATATAAACTATTTTTTACACGAGCCAGTGTTGTTCAATACAGTGTCATTTTGTGATTGATTCGGCCCTAATGTGGCTTAGTACCACTACAAGTCAAGCTAGTCACGTTGAGCTAGCTAACGTTGTTTGCTATAGCCAAGAAGTACTGTAGCCTAACGTTATAGCTAACCTAGCTAGCCGAAGTGTATCTCATTAGGAGTAAAGCTGGAGAAATGTTTTGATGATGATGAGTAAAGGAATGGCTTTATGACTGATTACCTAGTCTTTGAGTGACTATACCTGTGTGTTGTAGCTAACTGAATAACGTGTCTGTGAGATGTGTAATAGTCGGCATCGTGCTGCTACAGTAGGAATACACACAGTACACAACGATAGCCCATGAAAGTCTAACAGCATTTTTGTCATTCTCTTACAGACAATACCGCTTCATTGCCTACAAATTATGTGGGGAGTTTGTTCTACGTGGGGAGAAGCTAGGCAATACCCTTGCTTGCGTGTGTTATTGGGGTTATTCAAGCAATTTATCCCTCACACGATGGACAGTATGTTGGATGAAAAGAAATTGATGACTCAAGAGGAGATGGGAGATTGTTGTCATGGAACCTTTCACGTTGTATCAAAGTGACTATGAACACCAGACTACACCCCCAAACACACCATATGAGAGTATTCCCTTTGTTGAACTGTAGTATTTATTGTAGGCGTTAGTAGTAGGTATATTCTTCTTCTACTGTGTATACACTCTGTATACAAAACATTAACACCTTTTCTTTCCATGACAGACTGACCAGGTGAATCCAGGCGAAAGATATGAACCCTTATTGATGTCACTTGTTAAATCCACTTCAAATCAGTGTAGATGAAGGGGAGGAGACGGGTTAAATAAGGATTTTTAAGCATTGAGACAATTGAGACATGGATTGTGCATGTGTGCCATTCAGAGGGTGAATGGCCAAGACACCAAATGTAAGTGCCTTTGAACGTGGTATGGTAGTAGGCGCCAGACGCACCTGTTTGTGTCAAGAACTGAGATGCTGCTGGATTTTAAGCTCATCCGTTTCCTGTGTGTATCAAGAATGATCCACCACCCAAAGGACATCCAGCCAATTTGGGAAGCATTGAAGTCAACATGGGCCGCATTGAAGTCAACGTGGGCCAGCATCCCTGTGGAACGCTTGTCACCTTGTAGAGTCCATGCCCCTTCAAATTAAGGTTGTTCTGAGGGCAAAAAATAAATATTACTGTTTAAACAGTAAGATTGTAGCTAGTTACTTCCAAATAATTTTCATGAATATCACAATGAATTGATCCAGAAGTTGAAGTCAACACTTTATTGCTTTCTGATGAAGCTGGAATCATTTAGTCACTTGTCAAATCAAAAATCTGATCAAATCATTAGAACACTTGTAAGAAATATTATATAAAACATTAACATCAAACTCCATTATATACATAAACAAGAGGTAGAAATATCTATACCGCAGTGTAGTTGTGAGCATGCTAGGTATTCTACAGTATATTATACTACAACTTCAATCTAACTGAATATGGATGTTGTGTTGGCTGAATGCTCCAGGCAGGGTCCTGAATATTCTTCAGCTGATGAACCTTGTGTTGGGCAATGGCAGCTGGTCTAGCAGAACTTCATGACCTCCATGACATTGAACTCGGACACTTTGGCTCTTGCCAGCTGTGTGCAGTCTTTTCCTCTTCTGAGTCTGATGATGTTGAGCTTGAGCTTGTTCCGGCTTGAAAGCCTTCATCCAATGGGTCTACAGGATCTGTACTACTAAAGTTGGTGTCAGTGTCATCATTAGGAGCAGCAGTTGTAGCCCATTTATAGGGTTTTTATTCTGAAAGGCCCCGTTCATCATCTCATTCATGAATCCACTGTCACGCCCTGGCCATAGAGATGCTGTTATTCTCTATTTTGGTTAGGCCAGGGTGTGACTAGGGTGGGAATTCTATGTTCATTTTCTATGTTTTGTATTTCTTTGTTGTTTGGCCTGTGGTTCTCAATCAGAGGCAGCTGTCTATCGTTGTCTCTGATTGACAAACAAACTTAGGTAGCTTTTTCCCACTGGGTTTTTGTGGGTAGTTTTCTGTTTTTGTGTCTGCACCAGACAAAACTTTTTCAGTTTCATGTCGTTCTCTTTGTTGTTTTTGTCATTCAGTGTTCTGTTCTATTAAATAATCATGAACACTTACTACGCTGCGCTTTGGTCCACTTCTTCCAACAGCCGTTACATCCACAAATAAAATGTGGGAACATTTCATACTATGCACCTTAGAAACAATAACAACAATTTTACTTTGGTAGTCTTAGCAAATGTTGAATGGGCACATTTTTCATTTTGTGTAGGATTTGTTAAATGGCCAAATTGTAATGCTAGTAGAAATGAAACACACCAGGCCAAAGGCTTCTTCGACTCAGTGAGGCGGAGGATGATGAAGACTAGACCCATAGCTAACTCCTAACCCCAGTTTAATTCAGGCTAGAGTCTGAGGTCGATCTCAGCTCGGAAGCTTCACGATAAAAATCTAGATTTTTCTTTTATTCTCTGATGAAAGATTAATTTAGTTCTGGATAACTGTTGTTTGGCCATTAAATTGACTTTAGAAATATTAACAATATTTATGCCCAAACCCACCTTTTCCCTTGCAACTTTCTGAGTGCATATTTTTTTACACTCCCATTCCTCTACCCACTCTCACATTTACTCCTCCTTTAAAATGTCTGATTCAATTTGTTTGATTCTAGGGTTTTGGCAGATAAGGCGTAGGGTGGCCTGGTTGTGCAATCTATATTTTAATTCCTTTGTCCATTCTTTGGAAAAGGTGGCTAAATACCTCACCCCTTTCATCCCGCACTTGTTTATTCCCCCTCTCTATTTATTCCCCCTCTCTCTATTCATTTTTTACTGGTGAGTTTTTGCAAGACGGGGGGTTCCGCTGCCTCACTCCACAAGTGAACTTTAGCTGCAATTCTCCAGGCACACATGCATTGTGAAACACAGATGGAAAAATAAATTAGTACTTTTTTCAGCACAAACAATTCTGTGCCTGCCTCTCCCTCTCCCACGCAGGGCTCAGCCTCTGTGAGTGGCGATACAGTTGCTCCAGGATGTGATTGAATGTGTTTTTCCTCTGTGATTGTAAAAGTGATGAGGTGTTTCATTGGTTTAAAGTTTAGTAATGAACTCCCTCAGCAGATTTCTGTGAGGCTTTAGTGTGGTGGTAATGAATATTCCATCATGCAAAATGCTTCATTCTTTTACACTTCAGTCAGACTTGCCTGCTCAGCTGTCATGTACACTTATCATGGCTAATATCTTGATTTGAAATTATCGTCAGTGTGATACCCATTTTGTGAGAGGGTTTGGCAGAGTTTCTAGAGGAAAATGTGTCCACTTCTGCCCTTGAAATGTACTACAAAGATTCTGTATTATATTACGCTCCATGTTCTAGTTGATGGATAGAAATAGGACCAGCTACCTATTTGATTCACTCTATATATTTTTCTCCTCTTCACCTCGTGTTGAGATTAGCCCAACAGTGCTAACAGCTAACAGGTCAGTGAACGGCAGGGATCCACTGAGCACAGCTAACCCTCCTGGAGAGAACAGAGTGGACATAGGCAAGAGAGATAGAGCTCGTCCACAGAGAAGGGAAGTTCTTCAGAGGAAAGATAAATGCATTTTTCCTCCAGGCCCTAACAACATTCTATAACATGCGCCTGGGTTCTACACAAGCATTTGGGAATCAGACACAGAAGATCAGAGGAAGGTTTTCAGAGCCTGTGGCTATCCTCCATACTATCCAACCACCTTTAAACCTCAATCCGCTTCCGCAATTCAATGGAGCTGCCCATGTCATAGCTTATGGTCAAGATCATATTTTTAAAGTTGATAGATGGATGAAGACCTGCTTTGGTTTAAAAAATGCTTGGGGGCCAAAAGCGTAGGCAGAACTTCAGGGCATTTGAAGTAGAGACACGTCCATTCAATAAATACGATTCACATCAATGTGTACTGATATAGCTACATTTAGATTTAGCAAACGTGACTTATGCTGGTGCTGTGCTTGATGTTGATGCTGCTGCAGATGTTGATGGAATTGTACTGTAAATAGAACACATAGGCCAGTCACGTTATCCTCTGCAGTAGTTAGTTAGCTAGCTATTGGTTAGATAGGTTACATTAGCTCGCAAAGTTACAAATCACATCGCCAGATAACAGCTGGCTAATTACATTGATTTACATAGGAATGTCTATTCAGCGTATTATGAAAGCTATCTAGCTAGATGTTGGTTTAGATAAATATAGTTCGCTAGATAGTTACGTTAGCTACAGTGCCTTCAGAAAGTATTAATACCCCTTGACTTACTCCAATAGTTACAGCCATAATTAAAAATGTATTAAATAAAAAATATTCTCACCCATCTACACACAAAACCCCATAATAATGAAGTGAAAACATGTTTTTAGAAATGTTTAGAAATGTTTTGAAAACAAAATACAGAAGTATCTCATTTGCGTAAGTATTCACACCTCTGAGTTAATACTTTTAGATGTACCTTTGACAATGATTACAGCTGTGAGTCTTTCTGGGTAAGTCTCTGAGACCTTTCCACATCTGAATTGTGCAACATTTGCACATTATTATTTAAAAAATGTTCAAGTAGATTTAATTCAAAACTGTAACTCGGCCACTAAGGAACATTTCCTTTCTTCTACCGGTGTGTCAAATTGGATGACCTGTTGTCCGGACCTCTGGCAGTCTCTATGGGGGCGCCACAGGGTTCAATTCTCGGGCCAACTCTCTTCTCTGTATACATCAATGATGTCGCTCTTGCTGCTGGGGATTCTCTGATCCACCTCTACGCAGACGATACCATTCTGTATACTTCTGGCCCTTGGACACTGTGTTAACTAACCTCCAGACGAGTTTCAATGCCATACAACTCTCCTTCCAAGGCCTCCAACTGCTCTTAAATGCAAGTAAAACTAAATGCATGCTCCTCAACCGATCACAGCCCGCACCTGCCCACCCGTCCAGCATCACTACTCTGGACGGTTCTGACTTAGACAACTACAAATACCTAGGTGTCTGGTTAGACTGTAAACTTTCCTTCCAGACTCACATTAAGCATCTCCAATCCAACATTACATCTAGAATCGGCTTCCTATATCGCAACAAAGCATCCTTCACGCATGCTACCAAACATACCCTCGTAAAGCTGACCAATCCTCGACTTTGGCGATGTTATTTATAAAATAGCCTCCAACACTATACTCAACAAATTGGATGCAGTCTATCACAGTGCCATCCATTTTGTCACCAAAGCCCCATATACTACCTACCACTGTGACCTGTACGCTCTTGTTGGCTTGCCCTCGCTTCATACTCGTCGCCAAACCCACTGGCTCCAGGTCATCTACAAGTCTCTACTAGGTAAAGCCCCACCTTATCTCAGCTCACTGGTCACCATAGCAGCACCCACTTGTAGCACGCGCTCCAGCAGGTATATCTCACTGGTCACCCCGAAAGCCAATTCCCCCTTTGGCCGCCTTTCCTTCCAGTTATCTGCTGCCAATGACTGGAACGAACTGCAAAAATCACTGAAGCTGGAGACTCATATCTCCCTCACTAGCTAGCACCAACTGTCAGAGCAGCTCACAGATCACTGCACCTGTACATAGCCCATCTGTAAACAGCCCATCCAACTACCTCATCCCCATACTGTATTTATTTATTTATCTTGCTCCTTTGCACCCCAGTACCTCTACTTGCACATTCATCTTCTGCACATCTACCATTCCAGTGTTTAATTGCTATATTGTAATTTACTTTGCCACCATGGCCTATTTATTGCCTGGTAAGTCCTTATCTTACCTCGTTTGCACTCACTGCATATAGACTTTTTCTTTTTTTCTACTGCATTATTGACTGTATTTTTTTTCCATGTGTGTTGTATGTGTCGAATTGCCATGCTTTATCTTTGCCAGGTTGCAGTTGTAAATGAGAACTTGTTTTCAACTAGCCTACCTGGTTCAATAAAAGTGAAATAAATGAAAATATATTATTGGTAAGGAACTCCAGTACAGATTTGACCTTGTGTACTAGGTTATTGTCCGGTTGAAAGATGAACTAATCTCCCAGTATCTGGTGGAAAGCAGACTGAACCAGGTTTTCCTCTAGGATTTTGCATGTAGTAAGCTCCATTACATTTCTTTTTTTCCCCTGACAAACTCCTCAGTCCTTAACATACCCATATCATGATGCACCCACCACTATGCTTAAAAATATAGAGAGTGGTACTCATTAATGTGTTGTATTGGATTTGCCCCAAATATAACACTTTGTACTCAGGACAAAAAGTGAATTGCTTTACCAAATTTGTTACCCTCTGTAGTGCCTTGGGGTCAGAGGCCCCATACCAGACAGTGATGCAACCAAGCTCTCGATGGTGCAGCTGTATAACTTTGAGGATCTGAGGACCCATGCCAAATCATTTCAGTCTCCTGAGGGGGAATAGGTTTTGTCGTGCCCTCTTCACGACTGTCTTGTTGTGCTTGGACCATTCTAGTTTGTTGGTGATGTGGACGCCATGGAACTTGAAGCTCTCAACCTGCTCCACTACAGCCCTGTCAAAGAGAATGGGGGCGTGCTCGGTCCTCCTTTTCCTGTAGTCCACAATAATTTCCTTTGTCTTGATCACATTGAGGGAGAGGCTGTTGTCCTGGCACCACACGGCCAGGTCTCGTCGTTGTCAGTGATCAGACCTACCACTGTTTAGTCATCGGCCAACTTAATGATGGTGTTGGAGTTGTGCCTGGCCATACAGTCGTGGGTGAACAGGGACTACAGGAGGGGACTGAGCATGCACCCCTAAGGGGCTCCCCGTGTTGAGGTTCAGCATGGCGGATGTGTTGTTACCTTCCTGGGGCGGTCCGTCAGTAAGTCCAGGATCCAGTTGCAGAGGGAGGTGTTTAGTCCCAGGGTCCTTAGCTTATTGATGAGCTTTGAGGGTACTATGGTCTTGAACACTGAGCTGTAGTCAATGAACAGCATTCTCACATAGGTGTTCTTTTAGTGTAGGTCGGAAAGTGCAGTGTAATAGAGATTGCACTGTGGATCTGAGGGCAGTATGCAAATTGAAGTGGGTCTTGGGTTTCTGGGATAATGGTGTTGATGTGAGCCATTACCAGCCTTTCAAAGCACTTCTTGGCTACAAGAAGAATCGTGTCTGTGAGTATAACAGAACTTATGTAGCAGACGAAACCCAGAGGAAAAACCATTCAGATTGATTCAGATCACTCTCTATTCAATGGGTTTTCATTGGGAATCCCGATTTCTAAGGGACCTTCTTGCAGTTCCTACCGCTTCCACTGGATGTCACCAGTCTGTAAAAATTGGTTGAGGTTTTTGCTTTGTGTAATGAAGAAGTAGCCCTGTTCAAAACGAGGGTCACTTGAAGTGTACTGTTAGATACAGTAGAGGCGCGTGACCAGAAAGGTAGCGTCAGGTTGTTTTCTTCCTGTATTGAAAACAGATCATCGAGTCTTCAATTGTATCGATTATTTACTTAAAAAAATATCTAAAGTTGTATTACAAAAGTAGTTTGAAATGTTTTGGCAAAGTTTACAGGTAACTTTTGAGATATTTTGTAGCCACGTTGCGCAAGTTGGAACAGGTGATTTTCTGGATCAAACGCGCCAAATAAATTGACATTTTGGATATATATCGATGGAATTAATCGAACAAAAGGACCATTTGTGATGTTTATGGGACATATTGGAGTGCCAACAAAAGAAGCTCGTCAAAGGTAAGGCATGATTTATATTTTTATTTCTGCGTTTTGTGTCGCGCCTGCAGGGTTGAAATATGTTCTCTCTCTTTGTTTACGGAGGTGCTACCCTCAGAAAATAGCATTGTTTGCTTTCGCCAAAAAGCCTTTTTGAAATCTGACATGTTGGCTGGATTCACAACACGTGTAGCTTTAATTTGGTGTCTTACGTGTGATTTCATGAAAGTTAGATTTTTATAGTAATGTATTTGTATTTGGCACTCAGCATTTTCACTGGCTTTTGGCCAGGTGGGACGCTAGAGTCCCACATATCCCAGAGAGTTTAACCTCTTGGTGTTAGGGGGCAGTATTTTAATTTTTGGGAAAAAACGTTCAAGTTTTAAATGGGATATTTTGTCAGGAAAAGATGCTAGAATATGCATATAATTGACAGATTTGGATAGAAAACACTCTAACGTTTCCAAAACTGTAAAGATATTGTCTGTGAGTATAACAGAACTGATGTTGCAGGCGAAAGCCTGAGAAAAATCTAATCCAGAAGTGCCCCAGGTTTTGAAAGCGCTGCATTCCAATGACTCCCTATATGGCTGTGAATGTACCATCAACGAGCTTACGCTTTCTACGTATTCCCCAAGGTGTCTACAGCATTGTGACGTAGTTTAACGCATTTCTGTTGAAGAATATCCGTATGGGGGCACATTGCGTAAGTGGTCACATGGTGGCTCCGAGAGAGATTATCGCGTAAAGTGCAGAGGTAGCCATTACTCCAATCGGTCCTAGAGAAAAAGGAATTGTCCCGACGGATATATTATCGAATAGATATTAGAAAAACACCTTGGGGATGGATTCTAAACAACATTATGGAGCTAATTTGGAATATTTTTCGGCTTTGTGGTGACCGCAATTTCTGGGCGATTTCTCAGCCAAACGTGAAGAACAAACGGAGCTATTTCGCCTACAAAAATAATATTTTGGGGAAAAGTGGACCTGGGAGTCTCGTGAGTGAAAACATCCGAAGTTCATCAAAGGTAAACGATTTAATTTGATTGCTTTTCTGATTTCCGTGACAAGTTTGCCTGCTGCTAGCAAGGCATAAACTTACACAAATGCTTGTCTAGCATTGGCTGTAAAGCATATTTTGAAAATCTGAGATGACAGGGTGATTAACAAAAGGCTAAGCTGTGTTCCAATATATTTAACTTGTGATTTTCATGAATAGGAAGATTTTCTAGGAAGATTTATGTCCGTTGCGTTATGCTAATTAGTGTCAGATGATGATAACGGTCCCGTTCACGGGCTGGGTGTCACTACAGGTTAACTACATGACCAAGGAACTTGAGTTCTGGCGAACAGAAATGAAACCTGAAGCCTTTAGTGTGTCGAAGACGAACTGTCTGTCTTGCAGATGATCAGCTACAGAAGAGGAGTAGATTATGATGTCATCCAGATACACAAGACAACTTCTTTCCCTCGGATCTCCCAGGACAGTCTCCTTCAACCTTTGGAATGTTGCTGGAGCATTCTTCAAACCAAAATGCATGACTTTGAAGGAGTACAAACCAGCAGGGGTGACGAATGCAGTCTTGTCCTGACTGGTGGGGTCCATTGCACCTGCCAATATCCGCTGTTCAGATCCAGATTACTGAAGATTGATGCTCCTGCCAGAGATTCCATTGATGTTCGGAAGAGGGTAGGCATCACTTTATGTTATGGCATTCAGCTTCCTGTAGTCTACACAGAATCAAAATACAGCATCTTTCTTTGGAATCGGGTAAACCGGAAAAAGAGGGTTCCACAACTCCATTATCCATTGAGAATTGCCAGTTTGGCAGAGGGATAGCCTGTAGGAACACTGCTTAAATGGGGTCTTCATGCCGGGTATAGATTTTGTGTTTGAAGACGGTTGTACGGCCGGGTGTAAGAGTACAGACCTCACTGTTCATCTCCAACATCTGGGAGAGCTGCCACCTCTCGTCATCTGACATACATGCCTGTTCTATGTAGAAATCAGCATCAGGTTTGCTTTTGCTCTCGAATAGAAGGGTACGGCTGTATTAACCTATTAACCGCTAACGGAACCCCTCGACAACATTCCTCTGAAAAGGCAGCATGCAAAATTCTAAAATATTTTCACACATTAACTAGTCCAATACAGCAAATGAAAGATAAACATCTTGTTAATCTACCCATCGTGTCCGATTTCAAAAATGCTTTACTGCGAAAGCACAACATATGATTATGTTAGGTCATAGCCAAGTCAAAAAAACACATCGATTTTTCCAGCCGAAGATAGGAGTCACAAAAAGCAGAAATATAGATTAAATTAATCACTAACCTTTGATGATCTTCATCAGATGACACTCATAGGACATCATGTTACACAATACATGTATGTTTTGTTCGATAATGTGCATATTTATATCCCAAAATCTTTACATTGGCGCCTTACGTGCAGTAATGTTTTGATTCCAAAACATCCGATGATTTTTCAGAAATACTCATAATAAACATTGAAGATAAAATATACAAGTGTTATTCACAGAATTAAAGATAGATTTCTCCTTAATGCACCCACTGTGTCAGATTTCAAAAATAATTGACGGAAAAAGCATAATCTGAGAACGGCGCTCAGAGCCCAAAACAGCCAGAGAAATATCCGCCATTTTGGAGTCACCAGAAGTTGAAATAACACCATAAATATTCACTTACCTTTGATGATCTTCATCAGAAGGCACTCCCAAGAATCCCAGTTCAACAATAAATGACTGATTGGTTCCATAAAGTCCATAATTTATGTCCAAATAGCCACTTGTTGTTAGCATGTTCAGCCCACTAATTCATCTTCATGAGGCGCAAGCACTTCGTCCAAACAAAAACTTGAAAAGTTCCCTTACAGTCCTTTAGAAACATGTCAAACGATGTATGGAATCAATCGTTAGGATGTTTTTAACATAAAACATCAATAATGTTCCAACCGGAGAATTCCTATGTCTGAAGAAAAGCACTGGAACGAGAGGTAACTCTGTCGGGAGCATGCGTCATGAGACCAAGGCACTCTGCCAGGCCACTGACTCAAAGAGGTCTCATGAGCCCCTCCTTAATAGTAGATTCCACATTCAAGTTTCTACAGATGGTTGACATCTAGTGGAAGCTGTTGGAAGTGCAACTTGACTCCATAGACACTGTGTATTAGGTGAGCCAAGCTTTGAAAAACTGCAAACCTCAGATGTCCCACTTCCTGGTTGGATTTGTCTCAGGTTTTCGCCTGCCATATGAGTTCTGTTATACTCACAGACATAATTCAAACAGTTTTAGAAACTTCTGACTTTTTTCTATCCAATACTAATAATAATATGCATATATTAGCATCTGGGACAGAGTAGCCACCACGTCTGTCTCGATTATTGGGCTTCTGTCCTTTCTGAGCTTTTTCTGAATCCTGACGCTGGCCATAGAGGGGGCAACAACCTGGAGGATGTTGGACTTTACATCTCCCGCACATCACTGGACTTTTGTAATTTTGGACCAGGATGAGGGAACTTGAAACTTTGCATTTTCCCTTGAACATCTTGTTTCAGAGAATCTTGCAAGTATTTCTGTCGATTTTCCTCCATTTGACGGGGGAGCCAACCTCAGCTGCACATCTTTCTGATGAGCCTCCGAGTTTGCGAATGGTATTCTCCTGCATTGTCAAACTATGGTTGGTGTGTGTCCATTATTGTTCCATTTGTCCAGTGAGCCCAGAGACACCTCTCACAGTCTGTCTGGGCAGGGTAACAGGAAGAGGTTGAGGGAGGGTAATGGTGGTGAAGTTATAGGTGAACCAGAAGCATGGGGATAAGGGCCAGTGCTCTCCAACTCATTACACAATCGAGTCCTTCCGCAACGACAGAATCACGGTCATAATTTCCATTACGTGTGTCCACAGCACCAATTCTGTAGAGGCTTTGTTAGAGAGGGGTAAAGATAAAGATATTGTTCAGGCGCCAGGCAGGTATTATAGTTTTTCTTGATTGCTTAAACAGAAAAACTGGTTCCTGTTGTACAAAAAAACATATCCTTACGTAATTCCCAAAAACACACACACACCCCCACACTTCCCATAACCGTAAACACTATTCACCTGTTTAAATATTTAAAACGCTTTCTGCAAAGACTTACATAAGTGGCCAAGCAAACACATTCTCTCACATTCTCTATAATTAACTTCATTCATCACAACCTAACTCAAAGAGCACACCTTTATCTAGGTGCAAACAATATGCCTCAAAATTCTTAACACACCAATCAGAATTACAGGATCAATAAATAGGGCCTGGAGGCATGTCCATGTGCTTTGAAACAATGGATCCTAACAATGCCGAAGTTGCGAGACAACGGAGAGGAAGAGGACGAGGATAAGGATGAGGATAACAACAACAAAGACAAGTAATCTCAAATGAAATCCGTGCCACCCTAGTTCATCATGTGCCCATACATGGGAGGACTATGAGAGAATCTGGACAGCTAGTGCAAACCAACCTAAGCCGTTACACGGTTGCATCCATTTTCTATACTTTCAGAAGGGAAAACAGGTGATTTGCCTTGTTACTGTGACAAATGTAAGTTGTTGTGCATACAGACTGACTCTCCATAGTAATGGATGACCATATGTCAGTAATGGTCAAATAAAAATTTTGCAGAACTGAGAGGCAGCCTTTGGAGGTAAACGGAGACATCTCACAGCTGAGCAAGAGACTGCCCTGGTGAATATGGTGATTGCCAATAATGCCATCCGTTAGAGGGAAATTTAAACCCAAATAGTTGAAGACCAGGTAGTCTTCCAAGGAATTGACAGCATCAGCATTTCCACCATTGACCGGATCGATCAGAAGAACCGCATACGGACGAAGCAGCTGTACCATGTACCTTTTTGAAAGGAATTCAGACAGAGGTAAGGAGCAGTAATTACAGTATGTAGAGTATGGCCCATCTCTCCAGAATATCAATGCAGTACTGTATAGTAATGTGTTACAGTAACTGCATTGCACAGTAACTGCATTGCACAATCTTTTACAAGTGTAAAGGAATGAATAAGAATATGTACATATAAATATATACATGAGCGATGGCCAAACGGCATAGGCAAGATGCAGTAGATTGTATAGAGTATATATGAGATAAGTAATGTAGGGTATGTAAACATTATATCAAGTGGCACTGTTTAAAGTGACTAGTGATACATTTATTACATCCATTTTTTTTATTATTATAGTGGCTAGAGATTTGAGTCAGTATGTTGGCAGCAGCCACTCAATGTCAGTGATGGCTGTTTAACAGTCTGATGGCCTTGAAATAAGCTGTTTTCAGTCTCTCTGTCGCAGCTTTGATGCACCTGCACTGACATCGCCTTCTGGATGATAGCAGGATAAACAGGCAGTGGCTCGGGTGGTTGTTGTTCTTGATGATCTTTTTGGCCTTCCTGTGACATCGGGTGGTGTAGGTATCCTGGAGAGCAGGTAGTTTGCCCCCGGTGATGCGTTGTGCAGACCGCACTACCCTCTGGAGAGCCTTGCGGTTGTGGTCGGAGCAGTTGCCGTACCAGGCGGTGATACAGCCCAAAAGGATGCTCTCGATTGTGCATCTGTAAAAGTTTGTGAGTGTTTTTGGGGACAAGCCAAATTTCTTCAGCCTCCTGAGGTTGAAGAGGCGCTGTTGTGCCTTCCTCACCACGCTGTCTGTGTGGGTGGACCATTTCAGTTTGTCTGTGATGTGTACGCAGAGGAACTTCCAATTTCTCCACTACTGTCTCATCGATGTGGATAGGGGGCTGCTCCCTCTGCTGTTTCCTGAAGTCCATGATGATCTCCTTTGTTTTAGTTGACGTTGAGTGTGAGGTTATTTTCCTGACACCACACTCAGAGGGCCCTCACCTCCTCCCTGTAGGCCATCTCGTCGTTGTTGGTAATCAAGCCAACCACTGAAGTGTTGTCTGTAAACTTGATGATTGAGTTGGAGGTATGCATGGCCACGCAGTCATGGGTGAACAGGGAGTACAGGAGAGGGCTGAGAACGCACCCGTGTTGGGCCCTGGTGTTGAGCATCAGCGGGGTGGAGATGTTGTTTCCTACCCTCAACACCTGGTGGTGGCCCATCAGAAAGTCCAGGACCCAGTTGCACAGGACGGGGTTAAGACCCAGGGTCTCGAGGGTACTATGGTGTTAAACGCTGAGCTGTAGTCGAGTGTACACGATTATAATCGAAGAGCAGAGAATTATCTTGGTAGATAATGTGGTCGGCCTTTGAATGTAAAGAATTCTAGGTCAGGTGAACAAAAGGATTTGAGTTCCTCGATAATCATAAGGCATACACCCCCGCCCTTCTTCTTATCAAAGAGATGCTTTTTTTCTGTCGGCGCGATGCGTGAAGAAACCAGGTGGCTGTACCAACTCTAACGTATCCCAAGTGAGCTATGTTTCCGTGAAACAAGAGAATGTTCCAATCTCTGAGGTCTCTCTGGAAGGCAATCCTTGCTCGGATTTCGTCTACCTTGTTGTCAAGAGACTGGGCATTGGCTAGTAGTATACTCTGGAGCGGTGGGCGATGTGCCCGTCAACGGAGCCTGACCAGAAGACCGCTCCATTTGCCCCTTCTGCAGTGCCATTGTTTTGGGTCGCCTACTGGGATCCGATCCATTGTGGTGGACCAAACAGAGGATCCGCTTCGGGAAAGTCGTATTCCCGGTCGTAATGTTAACGTTGCTCTTGTATGTAATAAGACATAACAGTGTAAGAAATAATACATAAAAAAACAAAATACTGCATAGTTTCCTAAGAACGCGAAGCAAGGCGGCCATCTCTGTCGGCACTGGATTTCTGGCACAATAGAGGTTTTGTGTGTTGTCTGAGGGCAAAGTTTGAATTGGGACCCCGAAGTTAGATGTTTAGATTTTAGAAAATGGTGAGTTGTTCCAGGAATTGTGTCTAAGCAATTGAGAAAAACAGTACCCCTGCGAAAGGAAAAGACTAGGATAGATCGAGTACCTCTACCAGACACACACCCACACACACATCAGCAGAAGAGACTGCCTAGAGTGTAGCCTGTTTGCCAGATAGCCAGTGAAGAGAAACGATAATACATAACTTACAAAACACACGTCACAGCACAGGGGTAACCCAAACAATAATATCTCATACAATAATAATGGCAGAGCAATTTAATTGCAACTTCATAGAATCAATTGACAAGAAAGAACCCAGTCATCAACATTAGAGGTTTTGCAATCATCTGGATTACCTCCCAGGGGAGCAGTGCAAGGGATATGAATTTGTGTGCCCAAAAATCTTCTCGCCCAGATGTAAATAGTCACACACGAAATCAATACAGTTCAAACAACAGACAAGAACTCACACAAATTTCCTTTAACTAAAATGTCACACCAAATACAATTGGCAGGGGACTGATAGTCCAACGACACTGAACATCAAAAGGAGCACAGAGAGAAAAAAGAAAGTCTGCTGCAGTGAAAAGCACTAGAGCAATTGAGGGAAAATGAGAGCGAGAGAGAGAGGTGGGGGTGGTCTTAGCTGTTGACTTCAGGCTTGCAGTTGCACTGTCTGTCCGTCTGATACACCTGGTTTGTTGGTTTGTTTTTCAAAGCTTCGCAACAATGTTGCTACTAGTCCATGCGAACAATGACAGGAGCGGTCCCAAAAGATTACAACCACGACCTAGAACAGTAATACTGCCGATCGACTTAAACACTTTACAATTGATCATGCTAAAATAGTGTTCTGCAGAGTTGCACACACTGTCAAACTGCCACGCCAACTGAGCGCTCCACACAGAGAGCCAGAATAACTATCTTTATTTCCTCCTTCCTGACTGCTGATGCACTCTTAAAATGGCAGGGCACGTTGAAGGCTCCGTGCAGGATTTCGCCACATACTCCTCAATGCCATCGGATGAAACATATTCCAGTCTGTGCCAGCAAAACAGTCCTGTAGCTTAGCATCTGCGTCACCACTTCCGTAGTGAGTGGTACTGGTACTTTCTGCTTTATTTATTGATTGTAAGCAAAAATCAGGAGGATATAATTTTTTGGGCTAGAGGGCAGTATTTTCACGTCCGGATGAAAAGCATGCCCTGAGTAAACTGACTGTTACTCTGGCCCAGAAGCTAGGTTATGCATATCATTAGTAGATTTGGATGGAAATCACTCTGCAGTTTCTAAATATGTTTGAATGATGTCTGTGAGTATAACAGAACTCATATGGCAGGCGAAAACCTGAGAAAAATCCAACCAGGAAATGGGAAATCTGAGGTTTGTAGTTTTTCAAGTGATTGCCTATCCAATATAGTGTAAATTTGGTCAGATTGCACTTCTTAAGGCTTCCACTAGATGTCAACAGTCTTTAGAAATTAGAAAGTTGTTTCAGGCTTCTATTGTGAAAGGGGAGCGAATAAGACCATTCCAATTAGGTGGTCAGGCTGAAAGCCTTTAGCTAAGTCTCACGCACAACCGTGAGCGCGAGATCCCTTTCCTTTCTAATGACAAAGGAATATTATTGAAGATGATTGATTATATACATCATTTGACATGTTTCTACGAACTGTAATGGAACTTTTTTGACTTTTCGTCTTGACTTTGTGCTCGCACCTTGTGCATTTGGATTGGTGAACTAAACGTGCAAACAAAAGTAGGTATTTGGACATAAATTATGGGACTTTATCGAACAAAATAAACAATTATTGTGGAACTGGCATTCCTGGGAGGGCATTCCGATGAAGATCATCAAAGGTAAGTGAATATTTATAACGCTATTTCTGACTTTTGTTGACTCCACAACATGGCAGTATGGCTTGTTTTGGTGGCTGAGCGCTGTACTCAGATTTTCGCAGGGTATGCTTTCGTCGTAAAGCTTTTTTGAAATCTGACACAGCGTTTGCATTAAGGAGAAGTTTGTCTTTAAAACTATGTGTAACACTTATATCTTTCATCAATGTTTATGATGAGTATTTCTGTAAATTGATGTGGCTCTTGGCAAAACATTACTGAACATAACGCGCCAATGTAAACTGAGATGTTTGGATATAAATATGAACTTTATCGAATAAAACATACATGTATTGTGTAACATGAAGTCCTATGAGTGCCATCTGATGAAGATCATCAAAGGTTAGTGATTCATTTTATCTCCTGTTCTGCTTTTTGTGACTCCTCTCTTTCACTGGCTGTTGCAATATCGATCCCGTTAGTGGGATCTAAGCCATAAGAAGTTATTCATTTAGATTTTGCGCACCAGCTATTATTGACAAATAGACTGCCACTCCTTGTCTTACCAGACACAGCTGTTCTGTCTTGCGGAAAACCCAGCTAACTGTATATTGTCCATTCTGTGGAAACATAAGATATTACCGTTTTTAATGTCCCGTTGGTAGGATAGTCTTGAACGGAGCTCATCCAGTTTATTTTCCAATAGGACGGATGGTAGAGGCAGGTTACCCACATGCCGACGAATTCTCACAAGGCACCCGGACCTTATCCATAATGGGGATTTGGGCCTGGTCTGATATCTGCAGTAAATCCTTTGCGTCTGACTCATTAAAGAAAAAATCTCCATCCAGTTCGAGGTGAGTTATCGCTGTTCTGATATCCAGAAGCTCTTTTCGGTCAAAACAGACCGTGGCAGAAACATTATGTACAAAATAAGTTACAAACAACACAAAATAGCAAAACTGGTTAGCCCGGTGCTATTCTTCATTATCTCAGGCTCCAACTGGAGTATAATATGCTGCTCATTTGTGTACATGGAAGCATTTAGAAAAAGTTGCCCTCTTCACCTTGCTTGGGTTAAAGCTGAAATTGATGGTTGTCACGGAAGTGAGTGCATGTTACATTGTGTGTTTGTGATCCCAGTGTGGGTTGACTACATCAGATAACATAATTGTTGTGGTAACAGGAGAAAGACGGTGGTTCTTATCACCCAGTGACAGTCGTCTGTTAGGTCTCTGTGTTGTGTCTTTTCTGGGATGTCTGGAACTTTCTCTCCGTTGGTGGCCGACGTAGGGAACTTACAGGAAGTTGAATATTGTGAACCGGCCATAGAAAGTTAAGCTGCTACCCTGTTCAGCCTACACACATGCACACTCAATCTCTCTCTCCCTCAAGCTCTCTCACACACATGCACACAAGCACGCACACACTCCCTCCCCAACCCCATCTGTAGTGCCGTGGCTCCAGTCCAGACCTCACGACTGCTGGATACAGGGAGCTTTTGTGAACGGACAAAGGATTTCCCAGTTAGACAACAAGCACCCAGTGGCTGAGAAACAAGGAGGGCAAGTAGATTAACAGTAGAGCGAGGGAGGGAGGGAGGATGGTGGAGAGGGGAGGGAGGGAGATGAATGGAGAAAGGGAAGGAGAAAGGGAAGAGAACGAGAGAGAGAAATCAGTATTGGAGAGATTGAAAGATGGACGGTATAGAGAAAGAGGAAAGGGAGAGATGTGGGATGGGGTAAAGGGGGAAGGGGCCATTTGTTCCTGAAAAGAAACAGCTTGGCTCCATTCAGCCAGAACATGGGGCTATTTAAATGTGACAGGCAGAAGGGTTAAAGGTCTGTTGGTGGTGCTGCTCCACGTTTCATATAACTACACAGACTCACCTCAGCCTAAGAGGATCCTGTGTGTGTGCGTGGGATATCCCTAAGCACTAAAAAAATATCAAGCTCATTATGTCACCCGAGTAAAATTCAGTAAACACAATCAACAGTGGCATCACTATTGTCCTAACTTCATTGTAAAACTTTTCCTTGTAAATGTACAACATTATACTGACACCACAAGGGGCAGATTAATACTGTAATTTTGCTTTACAGTACTATTTGCTTACTGTAAAGACACATTAGAGCATCCTTGCTGTAAATTTACAGGAATGCTGTAATGTACCACGATAATGCTGTACATTTTGTGAAATTCTACCTGAAATCTAAATGTAAGAAAAACAATAATTTTGTAGATAAAATAAATGTATTCAAATTGATAATAACATTAACAACAGAAGTGACAACAGAAGTAACAAGAAGTTAACACATATGGTACCAGTCAAAAGTTTGGACACACCTACTAATTCAATGTTTTTTTCTTTATTTTTACTATTTTCTACATGGTAGAAAAATAGTGAAGACATCAAAGGTAGTGGTGGCTATTCAGCAGCCTGATGGTCTGGGGTTAGATTTTATTTGCCAGTCTTCCTGTTTGTACAGCATGTTAGAGTAATGTTTACAGGAGGCTTCCGAATTACAGTCAATAACAGTATTTTCCAGTGCAATCTACAACATTAACGCTGTAAAACATGTGTTTTACTGTTGAAATGACAGAAAAGTCTTAGTGTTGGCATGTTAGGTTTCCTTATGACAGTGTTATGAAGGCTTCATAACACATGTGTCAGACACAAAGCCTGCAGGCTGAATCCGGACCATGACACATTTCCATCTGGCCTGCGCAATGATTTGGGTTGTCAATTCGTTTCGGCCATCTTCCGTACTGTCCGCGATGAGCTGCACTACAAGTCACAGCAAGCACTGCCGTCATTAGGCCTTCATTGTAAATAGGAATTTGTTCTTATCTGACTTTCCTAGTTAAATAAAGGTTAAATATAAATAAATGAAATTAAACTGCCAAACTGCTGAACGCAGTGAATTGCCACACACCCCCCCTCCCTGCCCCAGCCCCACACCCAGATATGATACATGGCACTGACCAAATCTTCTACCATATCCAATGTTTAAACGTGTTGTAGGCTAAATGTCTATGCCAAGTTTCGGTACCAATGAGTAATTGCTGTAGCCTACATATAACGTAATCTTGCTTGTCAAAAAGTTTGCTTTAAATAAATGCGGCCTGGTGAGATTGCGTTCCTGAACGCAACATCAATTGCACTGCTTTTCCTGTGTACGGTTTACAGCGTGCAGAGGAGGGAAAGTGTACAGACACAGTCCACAGTCCTAGCTAGGCTACTAAAATGTTGCAGTCTGGCTTTGGTATTTAAAGCTTGTCAATAAATAACCAAAATACAAAACCTGCAACAAAACGCCATGCAAATGCAGGCCTATTACAGCAACATTTGAGCAGTAGCCTAGGCTTGCTACTCAATTAACCTCTAATGACTCCCCATCCCTCATGAGGGAGCGTAATCATTGACTGACACTAATTACCATAACGCAACGGACATAGATATTCCTAGAAAATATTCCAATTCATGAAAATCACAAGTGAAATATATTGAGACACAGCTTAGCCTTTTGTTAATCACCCTGTCATCTCAGATTTTCAAAATATGCTTTACAGCCAAATCTAGACAAGCATTTGTGTAAGTTTATCGATAGCCTATCATAGCATTTTGTCCAGCTAGCAGCAGGTAACTTGGTCACGGAAATCAGAAAAGCAATCAAAGTAAATAGTTTACCTTTGATGAGCTTCGGATGTTTTAACTCACGAGACTCCCAGTTAGATAGCCAATGTTCCTTTTTTCCAAAAATATTATTTTTGTAGGCGAAATAGCTCCGTTTGTTCTTCACGTTTGGCTGAGAAATCGCCCGGAAAATGCAGTCACGAAAACGGCGAAAAATATTCCAAATTAGCTCCACAATATCAACAGAAACATGGCAAACGTTGTTTATAATCAATCCTCAAGGTGTTTTTCAAATATCTATTCGATAATATATCCACCGGGACAATTGGTTTTTCAGTAGGACCGATTGGAGTAATGGCTACCTCTGTATTTTACGCGAGAATCACTCTGGGAGCCACCAGTTGCGCAATGTAGCCGCTTACGGGTATTCTTCAACATAAATGCGTAAAACTACTTCACAATGCTGTAGACACCTTGGGGAATATGGAGAAAAAGTAATCTGGTTGATAGCCCATTCACTGCTCAATAGGGACGCATTGGAACACAGCGCTTTCAAAACATGAGGCACTTCCGGATTGGATTTTTCTCAGGCTTTCGTCAGCAATATCAGTTCTGTTATACTCACAGACAATATTTTTACAGTTTTGGAAACTTTAGAGTGTTTTCTATCCTAAACTGTCAATTAGATGCATATTCTAGCATCTTGTCCTGACAAAATATCCCGTTTACTACGGGAACGTTATTTTTCCAAAAATGAAAATAATGCCCCCTAGTCACAAGGTTTTAAAGACATTTTGAGTGCGCCATACAGCAATGCTGTATTAAACCGCACTGGTGATCCATGCAGTACCACAAAATGAAAAACATGTTTTAAGTTTAAATGTTACAACCCACCTAGCTAAGTTGTTGTTATTTGGAGTTATTAAATCATTTTTGATTAGCATACTATCTATCTGCAAGCATAGCAACAAAGGCTGGATACATATTATTTATCTCTTCTTTTGTTTTAATATGTTAAAATGCTATATTTTGCATCCTATCTACATCAGTGGACATTACAAAGGGCCATATTTTTTATATTAGAACAATGGCCAGTTTGCAGTTGTATGCAAGTTTTTTTTGTAAAAACAAACATCGAACCAGGATGTCTGTAGTGACTCCTCTAGCACTGAGATGCAGTGCCTTAGACCAGTGTTTTTTCAATGTCACTCTGTGCACTGATTGAGTTTGACATCCCTGCTTCATAACAACTTTAACTTAAAACAGCCTTAAGATTTCACAAGATAAACATTACTCTCTTATGTGGTACTGTTTTGTGACATCATGCAAGGCAGTTCAGATTACTGAGGTGTGAGAGAGGACATAACAGAATCTAGTGATAGGCCAACCAATATGGCTGATGAGAGAGAGAGATGATTTTAACAATAAAACGTAAACTGATCCTAGACAAAGCTCTGAAACCCAATTATTCGTGTAGCAAAAGGACAACGATATAATAACGACAGGCACCATAGCATTTAACCCATGCACTTCTGTTTCAGAAAACCATAGCATACAGTTGAAGTCGGAAGTTTACATACACTTAGGTTGGAGTCATTAACTCATTTTTCAACCATTCCACAAATGTCTTGTTAACAAACTATAGTTTTGGCCAGTCGGTTAGGACATCTACTTTGTGCATGACACAAGTAATTTTTCCAACAATTGTTTACAGACAAATCTGTAATTCACTGTATCACAGTTCCAGTGGGTCAGAAGTTTACATACACTAAGTTGACGGTGCCTTTAAACAGCTTGGAAAATTCCAGAAAATTATGTCATGGCTTGAGAAGCTTCTGATAGGCTAATTGACATTATTTGAGTCAATTGTAGGTGTACCTGTGGATGTATTTAAAGGCCCACCTTCAAACTCAGTTCCTCTTTGCTTGACAACATGGGAAAATCAAAAGAAAAATTGTAGACCTCCAAGTCTGGCACATCCTTGGGAGCAATTTCCAAATGCCTGAAGGTACCACATTCATCTGTACAAACAATAGTATGCAAGTATAAACACCATGAGACCAGGAAGGAGACGCACTCTGTCTCATAGAGATGAACGTACTTTGGTGCAAAAAGTGCAAATCAATCCAAGAACAACAGCAAAGGACCTTGTGAAGATGCTGGCGGAAACAGATACAAAAGCAAGTCCTATCTCGACATAACCTGAAAGGCCGCTCAGCAGGGAATAATCCACTGCTCCAAAACCGCCACGAAAAAGCCAGAATACGGTTTGCAACAACACATGGGGACAACAATCTTACTTTTTGGATAAATGTCCTCTGGTCTGATGAAAAAAAATAGAACTGTTTGGCCACAATAACCATCGTTATGTTTGGAGGAAAAATGGGGATGCTTGCATATGCTGAAGAACACCATCCTAACCGTGAAGCACAGGGGTGGCAGCATTATGTTGTGGGGGTGCTTTGCTGCAGGAGGGACTGGTGCACTTCACAATATACATGGCATCATGGGGTAGGAAAATGATGTGCATATATTTAAGAAATATCTCAAGACATCCGTCAGGAAGTTAAAGCTTGGTCGCAAATGGGTCTTCCTTATGGACAATGACCCTAAGCATACTTCCAAAGTTGTGGCAAAACAGTTTAAGGACAACAAAGTCAAGGTAATGGAGTGGCCATCACAAAGCCCTGACCTCATCCTAAAGAAAATTTGTGAAAAAGCATGTGAGAGCAAGGAGGCCTACAAATCTGACTCAGTTACACCAGCTCTGTCGGGAGGAATGGGCCAAAATTCACCCAACTTATTGTGGGAAGCTTGTGGAAGGCTACCCGAAACGTTTGACCCAAGTTAAACAATTTAAAGGCAATGCTACCAAATACAAATTGAGTGTATATAAACTTCTGACCCACGTGGAATGTGATGAAAGAAATAAAAGCTGAAATAAGTCACTCTTTTTTATTATTTTGACATTTCACATTCTTAAAATAAAGGGGTGGTCCTAACTGACCTAAGACGAGGAATTTATTGTCAGTATTTGTGAAAAACTGAGTTTAAATGTATTTGGCTAAGGCGCATGTAAACTTCCGAGTTCAACTGTATTTAATCCTCTCTGTATCATAGGCCTATAGCCTACTGTAGGTGTGTAGCACAGATCTACTGTAGGTGAACGTTTGTATGGACATTGGAAACTTGTCCACGTTTGATTTTACACATTCATTGTGCACATCTTTTCCACCCAATGAATTGGAATCTTAACATAATTTACAAACCATGTTAAATTGCAATATATCCATGTATTAATTAAATTATTTAAAATGTCATGGAATCATAAACATGTTTCATTTAATTGACAAATACAACAATGAAAAACGGATTAATTTAGACAGAGGTTCCAAAACGTTCAAAAAAGCAATAATGTGTCCCATACGCAAATAGGCTGCCTCTCTACAACTCTGCCTCACCGTGCACATATCTTGTTATAGCGCAACTTTGACATTAAGAAATCTGAGGACAAGGTAGGATCCCCCTCTACGCAATAAGTAATAGCCCTCTCCTTCCTTCCCCTGCAGTGCCGCTTCTGTTTGTTTGCACTCACTTGATCCCGAGCGGAAATTCCTTTCCGTTTTTGTGAATGACAAACTTATTAACAATTCATCAACACAGTTTCTTCCATCCGGCCCCGTTTCCAGGGTAATGACTGCTCGGCGCCCTCTGATTGGCTGGCGGATATAATGTATCCATTGAAACGCCTCGAGTTTGTAACCATTCACTAGCTTGGCGCTGCGGAAAGCACATCATCAACGAACCAGCCTCGACAACAACAAAAGAGGCTTATTCACAACGAGAAGGTTGGGAATAGACGACAGAAGAATAAATTGATTATTGGAAATTGGTGACAAATGCTTTGAAACTGTCCTGCAGTCAATCCGTTTAAGTTAGATTTTTACAGAATAATAATATTTTCTACAGCAAAAGCCTGAGTTATATAATACGAAGACAACGTCAGTGCTGACTAGTGAGTCATTGATAAATACATGGACATTCTTCCAGCCGCTACATGAATGAATGCTAGTGTATAGGCAATCTGCAGTAGGATATCTAAGAAATTCGTGTTTTGCTGATTTTCGGGAGAAATGAAATAGCCGATATCCGTTTTCATTTCTGCAGTTATTCCAGAATATATTTTTTTATCGACCAGTGTGCGCTGCCATTTCCTCAATGCTCCAGTCGTCATAACGTTGACGGCTTTTTTGCTGTAGCCTACAGGGACCAACCACATAATTTTCCTGCAGTGAAGTGAACATATTTGTTTTGCTAAATGCTTGACAAACCCAAGCCCGCTCAGTTCGAATCGGTAATGGCAATCAGCAAGACCGTGGAGTGGCTGCAAAAGCAGCTCCAGACGCGCAAAGACTGCCTATTGGTAATGGACTGCAGAGCGCTGGAGCTATACGAGTCCTCGCACGTCGAAACGGCGATTAACGTGGCCATCCCAAGCCTGATGCTCCGGCGGCTGAAGAAGGGCAATCTTCCCATCAAGTGCCTGCTCTCAAACGGCGAGGATCGGGAGAGATTTGCGCGGCGGTGCAAGACGGACACTATCGTGCTGTATGACGAGTACAGCAGGGAATGGAACGAAAATGTGGACGGGGGCTCCGTGCTGGGCTTGCTCCTGAAGAAGATGAAAGACGAGGGCTACAAGGCGTTTTACCTTGAAGGTGAGTGTTGTTGTTTTTTCCAGAAGCGCACATTTTCTACTAAAATGTTGGCCTAATTCGGTAAATACATTAACAACGAATAAGTGAATATTTGGATGCATTTGCAGCTAAAAACGTATATGATAATGCAAATATATTAGGTCATCACATTGTGTAGCCTCTGCCTGTTATATCAATGGATTTGTCTAACAATATTATTTCCTTCATCTTACAGGTGGTTTCAATAAATTCCAAGCCGAGTTCCCAGCCCTGTGCGAGACCAATCTTGATGGCTCTTTCAATAGCAGTTCTCCCACTGCCCAGGTGCTCGGCCTCGGGGGTCTGCGGATAAGCTCCGACTCATCCGACATCGAGTCCGACATCGACAGGGACCCAAGCAGCGCCACAGACTCAGATGGCAGTCCCCTGTCCAACCCCCAGCCCTCCTTCCCAGTGGAGATCCTCCCGCACCTCTACCTGGGCTGCGCCAAGGATTCCACCAACTTAGACATTCTAGAAGAGTTCGGCATCAAGTACATTCTGAATGTGACTCCGAACCTGCCCAACATGTTCGAGAACGCCGGGGAATTCAAGTACAAGCAGATCCCCATCTCTGATCACTGGAGCCAAAATCTGTCACAGTTCTTCCCGGAAGCCATTAGCTTCATAGGTAAACGCAATAGCTTACATTCAAGAACATGGATAGCTCTCCTATTCTAATTTACGCACAGGGTTAATAAATAAAACAGGTCTATTTTATAGTTGTTGTACATGTACGCTTATATTGGCCTAACAAGTGAAAACCATGGGCTCACAGTACAGGAACTGAAACGTATTAATAAGATATCTTATCACCAGGAAGTTATTTAGTTGTTATTGTGCAATTTGGATTATAGGTGTCCTAGAGTACTTTCTTATCAGTCAGAGGGAACCAGATTTAGTCCATTGTGCCAAGCAGATACATTTTATTCTAGTTCTATGCCCCATAACAATGAACTACTCCCAAATTACAATTATTAAACTTCAATGGAACACTTCCTGTGTCTGCTTTTTTGGTCTGCTGCCGGGGCCTAGCTTACCTCAGGCTTGTGTAATTGTAGTACAAAGGCCTGTGTGGAAATTGGAGAGGGGTAGAACGAGCGGAGGGAGGGGGTAATTTGAGCACAACAGGAAGGAAGCGGCCATTGAAAGTAATCTAGGACAGCCCAGCGATGTGTTCCCTTCACAAAGAGGGCCATTTACAGGCTCTGTTGACATCCTGTTAGCCCTGACAGGGTGCCCTCATAACTCCTACGTTTATACGCCCTAATGGCACCATTATCAAGTAACTCGGGCAGCCTGATAGAGCGTTAATTGTCAATTTCCAAGTCGTGGTACTCCAGGCCAAATTAAAGAATGTCTGCTCTGTTTATGCTCAGAGTACCACAACGGTTTGTTGATGGATGTGTCTGGGCCTGAGACTGTTATGATCATTTCAGACTTCCGCCGCTTAACCGTGGAACTGGTTTAGTCAGTGTTGACCACAGGCACTGTTTTATCTGGTTGCCCTTCCACAGCCTAAGTTTATTTTTCAGTATCCAAATGTTCAGAGCAATTGTTTTTGTATCGCTGTGTTTTCTCAGAATACACATGATGCATATCTGACTAAAGTCTATAACATGTTCCTCCTCTTTTTTCCCCTCCTTCTCAGATGAGGCTCGCAGTCAGAAATGCGGCGTCCTGGTCCACTGTCTGGCCGGCATCAGCCGTTCGGTGACAGTCACTGTGGCATACCTCATGCAGAAGCTCAACCTGTCCATGAACGACGCCTACGACATTGTCAAGATGAAGAAGTCCAACATCTCGCCCAACTTCAACTTCATGGGCCAACTCCTGGACTTTGAGCGCACCCTGGGCCTGAAGAGCCCCTGCGATAACCGGGTGGTGGCCCCCACACAACCACTGTACTTCACCACCCCCACCAACCACAACGTCTTCCAGCTGGACCCTCTGGAGTCCACGTGAGGCAGCGCCATTGTCGCCCCCTACTGGCTTGGAGATTTAATGAAACCTGAAACGCTGCAATGTTTCTCTACTTTATTTCCGTCACCTGTTGTGACATGATGACATCCTGCCGTTATTGACACAGTTGGCTTGAGGTTACCAGCTGCCAAGAATGGCTGCTGAAGGGGCACGTGGTCGGTCTGCCAAACGGCTCAGAAGCAGCTGCTCCAAAAACAGGGACAGAGAAAGAAAGAATGAAAGAGAGAAGATGGGGAAGAGAGAGAAAAAGAAAGCACATTAACTTTCTAGAACCCTATATTAATTTTGGACTGGACTAGGTTTTTGCCTCAATTTTTTTTCTGTAAACACGTTGAAAGAGAAGTAAAGTGATCTGGTGGTCAATTGTACGTTTAATTTCACGATGAAAGGCTGGTGTGCCAAAGAGACATGATTGTTCTATCTGAACATGCATGTATATATGACTATAAATACCTTTTTGTTTTTTGGGCTAGCACATGCACCTCCAATACTTTTGTTTTGGGTGCATATTACATGTCTTCTGTGAAGATTTGCCTGTTTAGGGTAAAACACCCCCGGTTAAGACGCCACAGTATATTGAACACAATTTTACATGTGTGGAGTCATTTGAATCATTTATACATGTGTATATTTCTTAATATAAAAGACAAAGTATAGCCTTGCTCTAGTATACCCTTTGCAACAAGTGGGTGCTGAATATTTTTTTTTGTGTTCATCTTCTACTTTATTTAAGCAAACCAACTGTTTATTGATCAGTATGTTTAAGTTTATTATGCCAACAAAAAAAAATGTAGTGTGGTTTTCCAAGAATCGTTAATAAATGTATATGTGTAATATATTTCATATATTTGCTTTATATGTGAATTCAGCCTGACAGGCCATTTTTGCACCCACCCTCACACAAATCAGAGTCACATTGGTTGTATGCCTTAGTTCTGGACATAGATGTGTTCTTGTGCATTAACCCTCAAAGGACTTTGCCCAAACTATGCTTTCACCACCTATCACAATTCTACCAAATTGAGCCACAGCAAAATGACTGTTAAAAATAATTTTACAACAAATCACTGAAACTGTCTGTCGGTGCATGGCTATGTTAAGAAACTTGATTTGTTATTCAGTTAAGTAAGGTAGAAATAGCTTTATGGAAGCCAACTTAAGATTGCTACGCTCTGTTTATGTTGATGTTTAGTGGGGAACAATGGGGGTTAACATAAGTTCATTCTTATCTGTGGTCAAGGCTTTTCAAAGTCTGGGAGATGTTGACAAAGCAGTAGGCCTTGCTCACCTTGCCTCTGTGAAATTTAGTTTTTTTGTTGGTTGAGAAGAAAATCCTGATTATGGGATGATTTTGTTGTCCCTCCCTTCTGAGAGAAGGCCTGTCTATGGGGGAAGAAAGACATTTTGGTTTCAACACCCACCACTCCTCGAGTCGACACTCCTCTCTTACGAATGTAAAGAAATGATAAGTTATTAATAAATTCATATTTTGTCTACTTCTACCAATGTCTTTTTTTCACAGTGTCCACACGTTGACTTTATGTACTTTAAGTGGACTCTCCAACTCCTCGGTTCCACTTTAACCATCGCACATTGTGTGTGTGTGTGCATGTGACAATCATCAGCCAGATGACACAGAAGGAGCCATTCACAAACAAATGGGTGTTCTTTAACCACATAGGTTGATGCAGCTCTCAAACACAGCAATTATCCAATACAAATAACACTTAACACATTGTCACACCACCAGTGTTGTATAACATGATGTGTCTCATTGGCACATTATGTTCCTTTGGGAACTTGTCCAAAATGTTACTAAACTTGTGCTGTACATAATTAGAAGTACACACAGTGATTCCGGTCACACTAACAGATTGCATGACTGATTGACTGAATCTCTGAAGGACTGGTTTTTCTAGGTTGGGACACACACACACACACACACACACACACACACACACACACAGTCCCTGAGGCACTTCCTGAAGGTGATTGCCTTTGTTTGAGCAAAGCAGCCCGTCAAAGGGAACTTAAAGTCCTTAAACATAGTGTTCCCTGACACTGTGGATGGTGTGGTGCGTACTTGTTAAGACCTGGAGAGCATTGAGAGACAATCCTCACGGCTAAACAGGAGATCATGTTCACACTCAATGCTAACAGCTGTTCACACATTTAAATAATGCCATGTCGGTGAAGTGACTGTGACACATGTACATGTGTCACACGCATATATTAGTACATATAGGCTATTGGAGTGTGTTAGTGTGTTAATGCTTTGGTGTGACGTAAAAGCAGGACTATCTATAGGCCTATAGTACATGCAACTCCGTAGATTAGCCAATTGTTTTCAGATGGTGGACCTAGGATTTCCACATGCTATGACACAAAGAGACATAATTAAAGGGCTTCACAAAAAAGTGTTTACTTCATACCATGACAAACCAAACACATTCAAAATATAACTGCGAGCACCAATGAACTGGGTTCACAGGTTGACAGAAAGGACACAAGATCAGTTGGATAACAAAGCACTCTCTATCATCTAGGAACTACAGTAGCTTATGTGCTAACGTGCATTTATTACGTACAGTGCAGCCATATTTAAATGCAGCAACAAGTTAAAAAAATATATATAAAGACGATTGCAGATGATTCTGAGCATTATCACTGCACATGCAAAGAATGAGTTGTTAATAGTTTACTTGTTTTTTGAGAGATTAATACCAGTGGGGTTCATCTTATGAATGTCCATGATTGCGATGACAAGTTTCAAGTTGATAGACCACTGTGCAGTGGATTTACGGTGGTTTAGAATATCACGTAAAATCGGATTTTGATTTGTCAATAACTTAGCCATCTTCTTTTAGACTAAGTTATTATGATGCACCATGGACCTACATTACAAAGTTGGTGTCATTTCGTTCTATGGTTCATGAGAAGAATATTTTGAATGTATTTTTAGCATATGTGCTAATTCGTATTATTTAGCAGTGAACCTCTAATAAATTATCAATAGTACTTTGGAACCAACAGCCAACACTGTGCCAGAGAGAATATAGTGCAGACACCGTACCAGAGAGACTATACTATATTTAGTATCCCCCTGATGTAATGTTGGGTTGGACTGTTGATTGACAGCTGGGGGAATGTGTGGTACGCCAGGCTCTCTGGGCCTCATGCTGGCTCTTCCTGTCCACTGGCCTGGCCTTTGCTGTTTTAATGCCCCGTATTACAGGGCACAGGAAACTACCTCTCTATATTTAGAAGGGCATGGGGATGTGGAGAGGGACTGGCAACCTCACACTCACTCTCACGGAGGCACCTCTTTTGGGACATGACAGACCATACAGGGCACTGGAGGGGTGGGGTGAAGGTAGTTATGTATGTGTTTGTGGAAAAGAGAAAGCTTTTGTATGTAGACAAAATGGTGTGTAGACAGAGTTACTTCAAAACAATTGTAACATATTGTTTGTCTATAATGGGTGCATTTTTGGCAATTGTTTATAACCAGGGGTCAACATAGTTGTTCTGGAGCTGTGCTCAATAGTCTCACATTCATTTCAATACAAACTCACATACGTTGTTTGATATTATCCACACAAACTCTGTTTGATCCCAGCTGCTCTTGTAGCTAAATGTCTGACTAAAGTCAAGTAGTTGAGTCAGACCAAAAGCTAGCTGGCTCCTGACAGCTCTTGGTTGTCCATTGACTTCCTGTGAACAGCCCCTAGATCAGATCAGTGAAGGCAGGAGCCAGCTGGCTGTGACTTGAAGGGGGCACGCCACACAGGCATTCCATTCCTCAGCTGATATGAGTGGCCTGTCATTCAGAGCTCTGGGAGAGCTATGCTATTGATGCGGGTCGTCATAACCCCTGTTGGAACATGGCCATATTTTGTGGGCAGGACATTTGAAAATATCTTATTTTTTAACCATGACAGTGGTTTTGGATATCAATGTGTGATATATGATTGTGAAATATAGTGCCTTGAGAAAGTATTCACACCCCTTGACTTATTCCACATTTAGCTGTGTTTCAGTCTGAATTCAAAATGCATTAAATATATTTTTTCTCACCCATCTACACAAAATAGCCCATAATGACAAAGTGAATACAAATGTATTGAAAATGAAATACAGAAATATCTCATTTACATAACCATTTACCCCTCCTGTGACAATACTGTGTAGAAGCACCTTTGGCAGTGATTACAGCTTTGAGTCTTTCTGGGTAAGTCTCTTCCACACCTGAATTGTGCAACATTTTTCCTAATATTATTAAAAAAATATTCAAGCCCTGTCAAATTGATTGTTGATCATTGCTGGCACACAGAGTGCTGGAAATCCATAACTACTTAAATGGCCATGACAGTCATTCTGACCATTTGATATTTCAATTGTATAAACAATAATACCTCAGGAAACCAAATGCAAATCAGTCAGAAAATATTGATTGATGCAGAAGTGCATAGACTGTAAATTCTAAAATAAGATAATAGTGTATTTTCTGGAGACAACAGTTTCCCGTCCAGCTGGCCCACCCAAACACACCTACACTATATTTTAACTAATTTCACACATAAAATAACAATAATAATAGATGTGACTGAAAGTCATGATGAAAATGACAACAGTCTGATGGGTGACATTATTATCAATTGTCGAATAGAGAATAAAGAGACTGATTACCTGTGCAGCTTGCATTGACAGTGTGCATTAACAAAGAAACTAGGAGCTTACCAAATAGCACTTATTCCATATCATCCTGCAGAGGTCAATGCAGGTCAGATGTTTTGATTGCTATACGCTATCGGAAAGAGCAGATTCCACGGTTTCTAATGAACCAACTATGAAACAACAAATATAACTTTTCTAGAATAACCATGGCTCCATGCATTCCTCATGTGAGTAGGCAACTGGTGACTATCAGCAATAGCAATTTGGGATATTTCATTATGTTCTTACTGTAAAATATGTGTGTTCTATTGTGGTAGGGCAGGGCCTGTGATGTCTGCTAAACAAACAAGTTGATTTCATTGGCATGGCGCAGCCATAGACTTGGCTACTAAGCACAGATACAGTGGGGCAAAAAAGTAGTTAGTCAGCCACCAATTGTGCAAGTTCTCCCACTTAAAAATATGAGAGAGGCCTGTAATTTCCATCATAGGCACACTTCAACTATGACAGACAAAATGAGAATTTTTTTTCTCCAGAAAATCACATTGTAGGATTTTTTATGAATTTATTTGCAAATTATGGTGGAAAATAAGTATTTGGTCACCTACAAACAAGCAAGATTTCTGGCTCTCACAGACCTGTAACTTCTTCTTTAAGAGGCTCCTCTGTCCTCCACTCGTTACCTGTATTAATGGAACCTGTTGGAACTTGTTATCAGTATAAAAGACACCTGTCCACAACCTCAAACAGTAACACTCCAAACTCCACTATGGCCAAGAACAAAGAGCTGTCAAAGGACACCAGAAACAAAATTGTAGACCTGCACCAGGCTGGGAAGACTAAATATGCAATAGGTAAGCAGCTTGGTTTGAAGAAATCAACTGTGGGAGCAATTATTAGGAAATGGAAGACATACAAGACCATTGATAATCTCCCTCAATCTGGGGGCTCCACGCAAGATCTCACCCCGTGGGGTCAAAATGATCACAAGAACGGTGAGCAAAAATCCCAGAACCACACGGGGGGACCTAGTGAATGACCTGCAGAGAGCTGGGACCAAAGTAACAAAGCCTATCAGTAACACACCACGCCGCCAGGGACTCAAATCCTGCAGTGCCAGACATGTCCCCCTGCTTAAGACAGTACATGTCCAGGCCTGTCTGAAGTTTGCGAGAGAGCATTTGGATGATCCAGAAGGAGATTGGGAGAATGTCATATGGTCAGATGAAACCAAAATATAACTTTTTGGTAAAAACTCAACTCGTCATGTTTGGAGGACAAAGAATGCTGAGTTGCATTCAAAGAACACCATACGTGGGGTGGAAACATCATGCTTTGGGGCTGTTTTTCTGCAAAGGTACCAGGACGACTGATCCGTGTAAAGGAAAGAATGAATGGGGCCATGTATCGTGAGATTTTGGGTGAAAACCTCCTTCCATCAGCAAGGGCATTGAAGATGAAACGTGGCTGGGTCTTTCAGCATGACAATGATCACAAACACACCGCCCGGGCAACGAAGGAGTGGCTTCGTAAGAAGCCTTTTAAGGTCCTGGAGTGGCCTAGCCAGTCTCCAGATCTCAACCCCATAGAAAATCTTTGGAGGGAGTTGAAAGTCCGTGTTGCCCAGCAACAGCCCCAAAACATCACTACTCTAGAGGAGATCTGCATGGAGGAATGGGCCAAAATACCAGCAACAGTGTTTGAAAACCTTGTGAAGACTTACAGAAAACGTTTGACCTCTGTCACTGCCAACAAAGGGTATATAACAAAGTATTGAGATAAACTTTTGTTATTGACCAAATACTTACTTTCCACCATAATTTGCAAATAAATTCATTAAAAATCCTACAATGTGATTTTCTGGAAAAAAAATCTCATTTTGTGTCATAGTTGAAGTGTACCTATGATGAAAATTACAGGCCTCTCATCTTTTTAAGTGGGAGAACTTGCACAATTGGTGGCTGACTAAATACTTTTTTGCCCCACTGTAAATACAACTCAAAACATGCTATTCTGTTTGTTTTAAATAAATTGCCTTGTATCATGTTTTTATATGACCTTCCAAAACAAAATATTAATGCATTTATTTGTGATTGTGTTTATTAACACTAGAACGGCAGAGAGCATCATAATGACACAAAACGAAGTGAAATGTTGAATAACTCTGTCATTTTTAAATGTCACACCTGCTCCCGCGGCAGGCTGCCTTTCATTACGCACACCTGTCACCATCATTATGCGCATCAGCGCTCCTTGGACTCACCTAGTCTCCTTGTTTGTTCCTCGTGTCAGCATTATTGTCGTGATGTCATTTTGTTCCCCCTGTCCAGACGCTGTCTGTGTTTTGTTTGATGTCCATTTTCCATTAAATGTTCACCCCCGTACTTGCTTCTCGTCTCCGGCATCGGCCCTTACATGTCCCCCTTATCCTTGACTTTTCCTAGTCGTTGTTCAAATCTTAATGTCACAAACAGAACTGGAGTTATAACCAGTTTCAGGAGGGCATGTCATTTTTGGATTGATTTATCTGGGCCTGCTCTGCTCCTTCTTCAATTTGAATGTTCCATGCTCAGTTGACAATCACCCCGATAATTGCCTCGAAACTAAACCTAAACTAATTCCAATACAATATATAATAACAACAGATTAAATAACTGAAGTATAGTTTGATGGAGGAGAAAAGGGGAGAATGGGTGAGTTGATGAGTGAACTATGCATAATTATGCCTTCTAAAAAAATGCTGGGTTAAAATTGACCCAATTTTGGTCATTTCTATAACCCAGTGCTGGGTTACTATAGTACATACTGTACCCAGCACTGTTTCGTTGTGTGAATGACACGACATGCTGGGTTACTTGATTTATCCCCCCCAAAAATGTTATTTTGACCCAGCAGTTGGGTTGTTTATTACTCTTTTGCTGGGTTATTGTTACTCATGTATTCACGTATGTCACGAATCCCGCCGAAGATGGTTCCTCTTCCTGTTCGTTCGGCGGTCGTCGTTGCCGGCCTACTAGCTGCAACCGATCCCCTTTTCTGTTTCTGGTTTGGGTTTTGTTTTGGGCTATTTAAACCCGGTAGGACCCCCTGCTTTTGTGCGGGCTTGTTTTTCTGTTCATGGTGTGTGGATTTGCGTGGATTCCTTGTTTCGTCCTGTTTGTTGGACTTGGTATTTTATGCGCCCTTATGTTTTGGCGTGACCGTTACTCTGTTCCTGGAATAAAGACCCACATTTGAACTAACCCTGCTCTTTGCGCCTGACTCCTCCACCCACTACTCCTAGAAGCCGTGTCAGAAGCCTGCACCACGACATGGAGTCAGCAGGAGCAGCGATCACCCCTCTTCCATCGGATAGGTTCGGCAATGGACCAAATGATAGGGAGGATGGAGCGATGGGAGAGGAGTGGTCTCCTGACATCAACCCCAGCTCCCCCACAGACGACGCAACCCACTCCTCCTCCGGCGGTGTCCGGTCCCAGCGCGTTGCTTCTCGCGCCCCCGAGGGAGTACGATGGAGCGGCGGCTGGGTGCCAGGGATTTTTGCTCCAGCTCTACCTGGCTACCGTTTGTCCGACTCCCTCTGGTGAAGAGAGTGGGAGCCTCCTCGTCTCCTGCTTGATGGGTAGAGCCCTGGAATGGGCCAACGCAGTCTGGAACGGCCCAGACTCTGCTCGGGACCACTACCCGGAGTTCACCCGCTGTTTTCGGGCCGTGTTCGACCACCCTCCTGAGGGCCAAGCGGCGGGTCGCTTGTTTGATTGCCTTGAGGAGTGAACAGCTACACTGTTTATAGTCAGCCATATTTCCATGGTTAAATGTGGTGGTTCGTGCTTTCAGTTTTGCGCAAATTCCGCCATTCATTCACGGTTTTTAATAGTCACAGTGAGTAAAACATCTCCAATGCACTTCCTTAAAAACTCACTCACCGAGTCAGCGTACAGATCGATGTTGTTCTCTGAGGGTGACCGGAACATATCCCAGTCCGCGTGATCAAAACAATCTTGAAGCGTGGATTCTAATTGGTCAGACCAGCATTGAATGGTTCTAGTCACTGGTACTTCTTGTTTGAGTTTCTGCCTATAAGACGGTAGGAACAAAATGACGTTGTGGTTGGATTTTCCAAGGGGAGGGCTTTGTATGGATAGCGGAAATTAGATTAGCAGTGATCGAGTGTACTACCCCCGTGCGTAGTGCAATCATAATGCTGATAGAATTTAGGTAGCCTTGTTCTCAAATTAGCTTTTTTTAAATCCCCAGCTACAATAAATGCAGCCTCTGGATATATGGTTTCCAGTTTACATAGAGTCTAGTGAAGTTCCTTGAGGGGGAATGTACACAGCTGTGATGATAACTGACGAGAATTCTCTTGGGAGGTAATATGCCCGCCATTTTTGTTGTAAGGAATTCTCGGTCGGCTGAGCAGAAGGACTTGAGTTTCTGTATGTTGTTATGATTATACCATGATTTGTTAATCATGAAGCATACACCCCCGCCCTTCCTCTTCCCTGAGAGGTTTTTATCTCTGTCGTGGCGATGCAATGAGAAGCCTGGTGGCTGAACCGATTCCGACATCCTATCCCAAGAGAGACATGTTTCCATGAAACAGAGAATGTTACAATCTCTGATGTCTCTCTGGAAGGCAACCCTTGTTCAAATTTTGTCTACCTTGTTGTCAAGAGACTGGACACAGAGTAATATACTCAGGAGCGGTGGGAAATGTGCACGTCTACGCAGCCTGACCAAGAGGCCGCTTCGTCTGCCCCTCCTGCGCCGCTGTTGTTTTGGGTCTGCTTCTGGGATTAACAACAGTCAAGACACTCTTGCACAAGCCCGCTCATGCACAAACACAAATTGTGGACTTTCATATTGCTCAGAACATGCTATACTCTGATACAGTCTATTGATATGTGAAGGAAGTTGAGTCCAGACACTGTGCGTGATTTGCAGCAGGGGTGGGAAGAGTGCTGAAAAATCCTACTCAAGTAGAAGTACATTTAAATTTAATTAAGTTACTTTAAAAATAAAAACAATGACCATGACAATTAACAAATTTTACTAAGATTAATTGAATGTTACACGTGATTTCTTTCCATGCATTGATTGAAAATGAAGGGGAAAATAATGTACAGTAGGAACTGTATTTATTTCATGAGTTGGAACAAGGCACATCTTTATGTAGTAACAACTGAGGAATTTTCAAAAATATACTACTAAAATGTTAAAATAAATTAAAAATCAGAGGTTAAGAGTATTGAAATATCCTACTCAAGTAGAGGAACTTTTACTTGAATGACATTTTACTCAAGTAGAAGTAAAATTAAAATAGCACTCACAGTCTTCCATCAGAATTAGACGTTCATCCATGTTCGCAAACTTTCCATTTTGAAGTTGTTCCAAACGTCAAATTTGAAAGTGTTTAAGGTTAAGTTTAGGCATTACCTCCTGAATGATTAAGGTAAGGGTTAAGGTTTAGGATTTAAAACTTTCTCTCTCTGGATTTGAACATGGAACCAGAGGCAGATGCTTAAGGCCAAGTGCCATCCCTGTCCACAATGCCCTAGCAAAACCGAAACCTACTTTCAGGTAAAAGCTCTCACTGGTGCCTCCCAACGTCCTCACACATGGGTGAACGTTGAATACTGACTTGTATCACGGGTGGCCTGCCTGGTGAAATGACTGACTGAAAAATACAAAAAAAATGTAAAAGTACTTGGAAAAGCTAATCAATTACAGTACAGAGAGTATTTGCAATTAGTTACTTCCCACCTCTAGTTTACAGCATTACATATTATATAGTGTTCAATACTCCACATATACACTTAAGCTACAATAAGACCACAATAATAAGTCTCATCAATGCTTGGGCGGGCAGTCTTCTTTCCAACTCATACACTGGTGGTGGGAGAAACCACACATGTTGTCTTTAGTATCTGGGAGACAAAGAAATAAGAAGGTTTTAGGAAACAGTCAAAATGGATAAATGTAGATAAACATTTGAGACACTACTTTCATTTCAATATGTAGCTACCTGCACTAGGTACACTGGTGGTGGGAGAAACACAGTCCGGGCAATGCAGCCTCAAGTACAGTCTATTCGGAAAGTATTCAGACCCCTTGACTTTTTTGACATTTTGTTGTTACAGCCTTTGATTAAATAGTTTTCTCCCCCTCAATCTACACATAATAGTCCATAATGACAAAGCAAAATACGCTTTTAGAAATATTTTTTTAAATAAATAAATAAGCTAAATATGACATTTACGCAAGTATTCAGACCGTTACTCAGTTCTTGGTTGAAGCACCTTTGGCAGTGATTACAGCCTTGAGTCATTTTGGGTATGACGCTACATGCTTGGCACACCTGTATTTGGGGAGTTTTTCCCATTCTTCTCTGCATATCCTGTCAGGCTGGATGGGGAGAGATGCTGCACAGCTATTTTCAGGTCTCTCCAAAGATGTTCGATCGAGTTCATGTCCAGGCTCTGGCTGGCCACTCAAGGACAATCAGAGACTTATCCCAAAGCCACTCCTGCATTGTCTTGGCTGTGTATTTAGGGTAGTTGTCCTGTTGGAAGGTGAACTTTCGTACAATTTGAGGTCCTGAGTGCTCTGGAACAGGTTTTCATCAAGTATCTCTATGTACCTTGCTCTCTTCATCTTTCCCTCAAACCTGACTAGTCTCCCAGTCCCTGCCTCTGAAAAACATCCCCACAGCATGATGCTGCCACTACCATGCTTCACCGTAGGGATGGTGCCAGGTTTCCTGCAGATGATTGGCATTCAGGCCAAAGAGTTCAATCTTAGTTTCATCAGACCAGAGTCTTGTTTCTCATGGTGCGAGAGTCCTTTCAGTGACTTTTGGCAAACTCCTAGCATGCTGTTATGTGCCTTTTACTGAGGAGTGGTTTCGGTCTGGCTAGTCTACCATAAAGGCCTGATTGGTGGAGTGCTGCAGAGATGGTTGTCCTTCTGGAAGGTTCTTCCATCTCCACAGACGAACTCTGGAGCTCAGTCAGAGTGATCATCGGGTTCTTGGTCACCTCCCTGACCAAGGCCCTTCTCCCCCGATTACTCAGTTTCGCCAGGTGGCCAGCTCTGGGAAGAGCTCTTGGTGGTTCCAAACTTCTTCCATTTAATAACGATGGAGACCACTGTGTTCTTCGGGACCTTCAATGCTGCAGACATTTTTGGTAGCCTTCCTCAAATCTGTGCCTTGACACAATGCTGTCTTGGAGCTCTACAGACAATTCCTTCGACCTCATGGCTTGGTTTCTGCTGTGATATGCACTGTCAAATGTGGGACCTTATATTGACAGGTGTGTGCCTTTCCAAATCATGTCCAATCAATTGAATTTACCACAGGTGGACTCCAATCAAGTTGTAGAAACATCTTAAGGATGAGCAATAGAAACAGGATGCACCTGAGCTCAATTTCGAGTCTCACAGCATAGGGTATGAATACTTATGTAAATAAGGTTCTGTTTTTTATTTGTAATAAATGTGCACAAATTTTGAAAAAACTGTTTTTGGTTCATCATTAAGGGGGGGATGTATATTTAAGAATATTTTGTATTTATTTAATCAATTTTAGAATAAAAGCTGTAACGAAACAAAATGTAGAAAAATTCAAGGGTCTGAATTATTTCTGAATGCACTGTATATGGGGACAAAGACATAGCGTTAACACACTAAGTGGAGAGTCAAAATGCTAGCTAGCTAACACATAGAAACAGGCTAAAAAACATACAGTATTTTAACCACAATAAAAGCATGAGTTAGAACCTTGCAAACTAGCTACAACAATGTTAAATTATTTAGAGACAGGGAATAGTCCTAGTTAGCTTAATAAAATCTACAGGTCTAGCTAGCTATACCGGGTGAGAAACCTAGTTTGAGCTAGCTAGCTATGTTAGCTAATTAAGCTAAGTTATCTAGCTAGCTACCTGACGTGAAAGGCAATGCACCACACAGTAACATTAAAGTTAGGCTCACAGAAGACACACTTTTTATAGCCACTGCTAACAAGATCTAAAATTGTCACTGACTGAGATAATTATGATAGCAAGGTCTATTTAACCTCATGTTAGCTAGCTTTTTACTCACCAGTTCTATGTCAGCCACAAAGCCTTGCCCATTGGTCTGTTGAAAAGTAATTCCATTCAGCGCTGGCTCCACTGTGGTAGACTTGCTACAGCTGCAACAATCCTCATTCAGGAGCTTGACAGATAATTTTGATTGATTTAACCCAGCATTAACAACCCAACTAAGTGACCCAGTACCTGCAACCCAGCAAATGGGTCATCCAAACAACCCAGAATTTGTGTTGAGTGTGTAATCATCCATTTTGAATGAAGAACAGGGTTGGTCATTCTATTGTATTAATCTATTCTAAATAAAATCTCAAAACGGTGTGCCCTCTATCAGTCCACCAAATCCAAGCAGTTTTATTAGTCTACTCCAGGCCTACTTGGAGAAGGCTACACAGTGAGAGCGTGCATCATTTACAATGGCAAGACCAAGTCGAATGGAATGCACATGCTGCATTAGTGTTGCTACAAGATCTGAACGAAAACAACTCAGATGGCAGGGAAGAAATTAATCATGAAACCTCTGACAACTAATATTCTGATTCATGCTGAATGGCTTTCCATATCTGGGAAAGGATCCATATCGGTCAGCAGGTGAGCGAGTTTCGGCTAATGTTTCGGATCAGATAACACGGCTGTACTAGCTGAAAGGAGGAACTTGCCGCTGGCCTGTTGCTGTGTTGAACAGCATGCTTGACTTGGCTACTATCAACGCACACGTGTTGTTCAAGCAATGAATGAACAACACCCATGAGCAGGAGAGACTTCATCATGAGTCTGGCACACGGGCTACGTGAGAGACATGAGGCTCAAGGCACCAGCAAAGAACTCGGACACCTGTTTCAGATGCAAGCAACTTGTTTGTGGGATAAAGTTTTTTTTTATTTTTACCTAGGCTAGTCAGTTAAGAACAAATTCTTGTTTACAATGACAGCCTAGGAACAGTGGGTTAACTGCCTTGTTCAGGGGTAGAATGACAGATTTGTACCTTGTTAGCTCGGGGATTCGATCTAGTAACCATATAGACACATTCATAATAATACCAATATTGCTTTGGTGCTGATTTTCACTATTCACAAGTGGACCTAGCGCCGATACCAATGTTTATGCTCACAGATATTTTCTTCATTGACAGCGTGTCTTGTGGTTGGGTATTTTTATTTGTTTTGTCAATATAAAAATAAGGTTGTATTGTGTGTCAACGCACATGATTTTTGTTTCATAGTTGTAACAAAGCCATTCCATATACTTTACACTTGAAATTCTGTGTTTTTGGTGTTTTTTTTACATAGCCTAAAGTAACATATACTAATGAAAATGTTATTATGTTCATTCAAATCTTTACATTTCTTATTCTAATGTTGACTAACGCCTTCATAAACACAACCAATGACATTGGCACTAAGGGGGGGTCCTATGAGGCCAAGTTGTTCTATTGAAATTGGTTTATTAGACTGGTAGCTATTGGAGGCCCGGCTATTCTACTGCTAAATATGCATTTGTCATGGTGCTTTGAGGATGAAATGCTACGAAAGTTTTTGTCTTTAATGATATTTTTCTGAAAGTACTGCTAGAGTGTAAAATACACATATTTAGGACAAGTCAGAGACAGGTGGGTTCAAGGTTTTTATTGAAAATAAGTTATTGAAATTACGAGACTGACCATCTTGGCGGTTCTGGTGCTCGACACCCATTTCCAGGTCTTGCCTTGTGCTTCATCTGTAAATTGGGAGGTGCCTGAACAAAAGTGAGCCTAGAGGGGTGTGAACTGGAGGTCTCTGAGGTACCTGAATCACCTTAATAATAAAGAATTGCATTCATTATCATTGCTCTTGGGTGCTGTCAAAGTGCATTATAATAAAGGTACTTGCAGAGGTTGCACACATGAATCTACATCAATTTAGACGACTGGAGACTAGCAGAATATTGTTTAATACCTCACAAATGATCGAAATGACAGGCTACTTTGGACACCGAGAATCTGAGATCAATAAAAAATTACCTTGTCTTGAATCCATCAATGTCCTAGGCCGAGGTGTGTGGAGACACACATATTGTACAATATGAGGATGAATATAGTCCTAAAAAACTTTACAGTTTCACTGATTCACCCAATGATGCGTAGCTCACTCACTGGCAATGGCCAAAAGCCTACCTCTCTCTTGTTTTACTTTCTAAAACATTGATTTTCGCTCAATAGGCTTATTGGAAAAATGATAACATATTTGGTAGCCTGCAGACAGATTAGCCTTCTCTTTTCTGCTTTCCGACCTGTTTTTTTTCCCCGAGAATGTATTTGAAATATTTTGAAAGGCCTGTTTTGGCTGCATTCTGTTCACTGACAGATTTTCTGCACGTTCCTGACTGTAAGCATGCCTTGTGATTGGGCTACACTCACCATAAATAATGAGGTGCAATGCTATCAGAGTAGAGGAAGGGAGCGAGATCATAGAAAATTTATCAAATTTTAGTTCTGTGAGAGATACAGGTGCAAGCTTCTCAACACAGCAATGTCTACCATGTTACACAAACCAAATTAACTGCGGCCCAACATGATTCAACTCTTAGAGTATCAGGCACATTTTTTAAGGGACATAAAATTACACAGGAGGCAACTTTAATGAACTCTGATTGCTTATTATTTTTTACGTTGCAACAGTGAAAATAATGTTTAATGTCATGAGAGGTACAGGAACCTGGAAAATGTGTTCCAGAGCGAAATAATGCAAAACTGAGAGGTACAGGATCCTGTTCCAGCAGGATCTGACTCAAATTAAGCACTGTTCTTGCCATAGATTTTCAAGTTCAATTAAAGTCAACACTAACTCGGCCACTCAGGAACATTCACTGTCTTCTCGGTAAGCAACTATTTGTATTTGGTCTTATGTTTTAGGTTATTGTCCCGCTGAAATCTGAATTAATCTCCCAGTGTCTGGTGGAAAGTAGACGGAACCCAGTTTTACTTCTGGATTTTGCCTGTGCTTAGCTTCGTTCTTTTTCTTTTTATTCTGAAAAACTCTTCTTTGCGAGGCATTGGTAAACCTCCCTGGTCTTTGTTGTTGAATCTGTGTTCGAAATTCACTACTCAACTTACAAATAATTGTGTATGGGGTACAGAGATGAGGTAGTTATTGAAAAATCATGTTAAACACTATTATTGTACCAAGTGTTAGTCCATGCAACTTAGCATGTGACTTGCTAAGCACATTTTAATTTCTGAAGTAATTTAGGCTTCCCATAACAAAAGGGTTGAATACTTATTGACTCAAGACAAAATAATTCCACTTTGACTTCATGGGGTATTGTGTGTAGGAAAGTGACACAAAATCTCAATTTATTCCATTTTATGTAGGATTCAACACAACAAAATGTAGAAAAAGTAAAAAGTCATGTGAATACTTTCTGAAGGCACTGTATATTAAAGTGAAACTACGTGAACGTTTATTTTGTCACAGGCAGAGTTACAGTCTTGCTTCATGTGTCTGTCCACATTCCTTTAGACTATGGATCGTTGGTCTTTTGGACCTGTTCTTTGTTCCAGTGTGGGATCACAGGAGAGCAGAACCTGATATTGTAACATCTGACAGTCAGGTTCTTTAACACCTCAACATTCCGATGATCTGGATCCGTAAATGGATGCTTCCTGACCTGAGTACTATTGCCCCAGTTCCCAATGTCCCCATCCCCCTTGCCTTGTGGCCCTCCCTTCTATTTTAAATAGTCTTTAAGCAGTGAAAATAAACCCAACAGGCCATTGTTTATGAAGCATGTGACAAATAAAATTAGATTTGATTAATTGGTTCATGTCCCTGTCACCCTCCAGTGATAGTAAACCAATAGCTACCTACACCCCACAACCCCTCGTACCCCTGTCCCCCCATTGCCACAGCACTCCAGAAATGTCCTGTTCTAGTGCAGATCATGTTCCCCATCGGATGCCTCTGCACATATGCACACACAGACACACATGCACACATACTGCCCTTGCATGCATTCCATGCTCTCTTGTCCACTGCGCGCTCTCTCTCTCTCTCTCTCGCCAACAACACACACACCTCCCTTGTGTACGAATCCCCTTCTAATAGTGTCCTTGACCCACTCCAGGGCTTGTTATCATGTAATGAGGTGGTGGTGATATGAAAAAGGGTAAGGGAGGAGGTGGTGGGGTGACACACAAGCACATTTGTGGAACACCGCATTCATTTAGGTGTGTGTGTAATGGTGGTTGTGTCTGTGTCTTGGGACAGAGGTAAATGTCTCCTAATTGAGCTGCAGAAAGACTGCTAATTAAAAAGGCTTGCAGTGGTTTTTCATTTCCCCTTTAATCTGCAGCGCAGTGGGAACCTATTTATTCCTTTATTAAGTCATCTATTAATTCATTCATGCATGTATGCCATTTAGCAGACACTTTCATCCAAAGCGACTCACAATCACGTGGCACACATCTTTTAACTGTAACCTCATATAAATATTTTGGAATAGTAATTGATGACGGCCTCTCTTTTAAATTGCATATTCAACAACTTACAAAAAAATTGAAGCTGAAATTGGGATTTTATTTTAGGAATAAGGCCTGTTTTTCTTTTGAAGCCAGAAGGAGGCTGCAAAAAAACGGAGAAACCCTTACGCACCACTGCATTTTGTATACCAGGGTTGGCTGGCCTTCTCGAGTCACTCGTAGGCTCAGTCACTGGTGTACTTTTATTTACGAAGCCATTTGGGGTTGATTACCTTTTTATTTGGGCATTTTTATTGTTCAGAAATGTGGTGGGTAGTCTCTTCGCTGGACTTTATCCTGCTAACGGTTCCAAATGTTCGAACTGAATTTGGTAAAAGGGATTTTATGTCCTTCGTCTTGGAACACCTTACAAAATACTTTTAAACTGGAAGAACTTGTCCCGATTGGTATTTTTAAATCACTGATGAATGATTTTGAGACTGATTCCCTGACCTGTCAATGTTTTTAATTTGCTGTTTTATGATACTCTTGTGAATTCTATGGTTTTTACTAGATTGTTTGTCTGTAATTTTTGTAATGACTTGGTGCTGCCAATCTTGGCCAGGACGCTCTTGAAAAAGAGATTTCAAATCTCAATGAGCCCTTCCTGGTTAAATGAATGTTTAATTAAATCAAAAAATAAAACAATTGTTTACTTAACCAGCAACAACCAGATGAAACCAAACCTACATACAGAGTCAATGACAGTCAGGAGGACTGCTAAGATTATCAGTCTGACAAAAGACCTTATAGGGACTTGTGTTCCACCTCTCAGCTCTCTCATCATGGCCTAACCAGACATAGAGGGCTGTGGCTGTTGAGTAAAGATACTTTTTTATGGGTACTGAGAGGGCTGCTATGATACTCAGCTATCAGCGCCTCTCCTATCTTGCTCTCCTCCCCTCCCCTTCTCTTTCCAGAACCACCCACATAGAAAGATAGCTTGCCGGGCTAGCCAGCACTCACCACCACCGCCGGAACTAATAATCTCCTTCCCTCTGTGTGAGCCTGGTTTTCACTCTGTCTCTGTCTGACCCTCTAGCTTGCTATCTTTCTCTGTCTGTTATGTAATTCTGTCTGTCTCTCTCTTCTCCCTCTCTCTCTCTTATTATCTCTTCCTCTCTGTGTGTGTGTGTGTGTGTGTGCACACCTCTCTTTCTCTGTCTGTATGTCAGTCTTTCTCTCTCTTTATTACATAAAAGAGCTGAATGTAATATGGAGAGGGAACACTTTCAATACTCTGTCAAAGCAATGTGTGCATATGTGTGTGTTCCTTTAACGTACAGCCTCTGAGTGACACTGTTAAAACCATCACATGCTCTGTTGACTGACCCCTGACCCCACTTACGCCCTCTGTAGAACTGTGGAATGCTGGGGTGGAATATCTCTAGAGTACTACGGGGGAGTGAGGTCAGAATGAACAGCTTTGTTTTGGAACTCAGTGTTTTGTTGGTTGTTGCTCTCCATGGCCACTGGTTCGGACTTGTTGTTGTGGAATACACTGATTTCTCTATTACAGCCCTGCAGCCCACTCACTTTTCACAGCACGGCAGAATTTTTTTTTGTCAGAAGGGCCCTGTTGACTGTAATTGTCGGTTCTTTACAGCTTTAGCGAAAATTGTTATTCACCAATTTTGTCTATTTTTACCGATAACTCTGGCAGAGGGCATGGGGAATTGACTTGTAACTTTCCTGAGAAGTTTACTGACTCAAAATGTATGTCAGGTTGCGTTGGGAATATGGAAATACAATGTTTAATGCCTAGTATTCACTGCCATGATAGTGTTTTCTGAGCCTCTGGTGCAGAGAGATGTCACCAGTCTGAGAGATGAACAGACCCAGTCTGTCTGTCTGTCTCAGGGGTTGCTCTTATGATAGAAATACATACACCTGTGAAAAGATAATGTCACACTTGCTCCACAGAAGGAGGTAATATCTGGTATTGGTATTTAACCTACCTAAGGGTGTGTCTTCAACACCCTTCTTTCCTTTCAGATCTGCTTTCATGAAGGAAAGAATATGGAGGAAATGGAGGCTGTACCTGGGATGACATGTCTTATTTTCGGTTCAAATAAACCCTCGAAACATCTTGACAACCTTGGATCGACATCGGAATACCTGAGACTCTATGCAGCATCCTTGAGCTGCCTGGGATGCCATTTCTTTTACATGGAGAGAGGCGGGGGCAGAGAAAGAGAGAGATGGAGGAAGAAGCAGGTAAAGAGAAAGCGAGGTAGAGATGGTTGACAGAAGGCAAGTTCCTGTGTCTCTATATAGCCCAAGTGGAGGGCTTAGCTGAACAGGAGTATACACAACACTGTGGAGAGAAAGATATGAGAAAACATCACAGTCAAGTGGAGCCCACACACCCTTCAATAGATCTTGTGTTTGACCAGACTATAAATCACTAATGTATTTCCACGCTAATGGAACTTCACGCTCTCCATCTTTCTTTTTATCTTTTCACTCCATCTACCCCTTTGTCTCTATAGTCTCCCCATTTATCTTTCCCCACTTTCTATCTCTTATTATGATGTTTTGATTTTCTCTCTCGTCATCTTCTGTCAGCCCACTCCAGGCCGTTGGCACATACTGAACAGGAAATTAGTGGTTAGGGCAGTCAGACTCAGGCTCGCCACCCACCTGCCCAATACATCCGCTCCATGGGTGAGTAATGCTATTCACACAACACTGCTAAATCATGCTACTTCAGGGAACAACCATACACAGAGTGTGAGTGGGGGAGAGAGAGGGTCTGAAAGGAAGACGAGAGAGGCATTGATGTGTTAGCATGACTATGTGCAGAGTTTTATACATCTTTTTCTAAAAAGGTTTCTGGGTTTGGTGAGCGCTGACTTTCACCCCAAACCTGGTTTAGAGGAGAGTCTAAATGGGTGAGATGCCAGGACATCCCTGCTCAACTTTTTCATTGTCCTCAAAAAGCCTGTCACTAATAATCCTTATTTAGAGAGAATAATTAAATTCGGGGCATAACCATAACCCTCTACCCTCCCTTTTTTTGGTCTGCCTTCATAACAAGCAGTAGCTGTTTGATTCAACACAATGCGCAGTTGCTATGCCAACAGCGACCTAAACAAACAAACATCCAATCCGAGCGACAGTCAGCCCGGCGGACGTTTGGAAAGCAACAAACAGAAAAAGAGAAAGCTGTGGCACGACCAGACCTCGAGAATGAATGAGCTCTCACTCTGCCTGTGAATGAGTGGCGCCAGCTAAGCAGTGCAGGGAGGCAGAACCCAATTGGCATAGGATTTCCAGGAAAAGTTGCCTACTGTCAAGGAAGGAGACTACTGCAATGCTGCGTCCCCCCAACATTTACACGTTTGTCTGTCTGTTTTCCTATCTTGCCTGCCTGTCTCTGTGTGTGTCTGTGTGTCTCTATCACCCATTAGCAATATTTTCTCTGTGTTTTTGATGAATACGTAACGTGCACACCAGGGTTTTGATGGGGGGGGGGGGGGGGGGGGGGGATCCATTTTCCCTGATTCATATCTGCTCTGAAGTTACACACAGTAACAGCCCTCCCTTCCACCTTTCCATATCCTCACATGATTAACGCCGGAGGCTGCCTAACCTAGCAGCGTTCCCTCTGTAAGGCGAGAAGTGAGGAGAGGTAGCAGTGTTATAGGAAGTCTATTAATGAACAGTGAGGCAACTCTGGATGCTGGATTTAGAAGAGGATGATAAGGACTGGGGGCCTAGCAGAGCTGATAGAGCCTTGTAAATATTTTAGTGTCTATAATGTAATGTTTTCTCACTTTCTCCGTAGAGCTGCAGCTGAGAACAGACGGCCTGGCCTCTCATCTCTATCGCACTTTTACTCTCTCTGTAACATTCAATGAGTGTATAGGTGTGGAGTCAGGCGCAGAGAGCAAAAGGATGCGGGAAAAACACGCTTTAATGTCCAGAAATAAATCACAGGAACAAATAATGTGAAAAAATAAAGGACAGCGAGAACCCGAAAAGCAAACACAAACCACTCAAACAAATACATATGAACAAGCCCGCACAAACAGAAGCGGGCTGAACTAACTTATATAACCCCACCCAAATAACCAAACAAGAAACAGGTGAAACCAATTAGACAAAAACAAACGAACACAGAACAAAGGATCGGTGGCAGCTAGTAGACCGGCGACGACGACCGCTGAGCGCCACCCGAACAAGAAGGGGAGTCACCTTCGGTAAAATTCGTGACACTCTCAGTGGATGAGGGAAAGATTGTACTTCTGAAAGGAAGTGGAGAAAACACCAACCAAAGAGAACTCATGGATGACTTAAGCTCCAAAAGCAGCCTTTCACCCATCCAATGTGCCCTGTTTTTTTTGCACGAGTCTTCTTAGATTCACAGACGGTGGGACGCTGTTCCTCCTACAGAATGGAAACAACTTGGGGATAAAACTTCCCGAGTAACCTTTGAACAACAATGTACTATCACTTTCATCCTAAGAAGTTTTTCCACCAACTTTACCATACTGCCATTTTCCCCCCGCTTTTTTCTTATGTCTGAAAGGTATTGCAGGTACATTTTTATTTACGTGGTAAACTTCTGCCTATGGCTTAGTATGAAACGTAGCCGTAATGCTAAAGGTGACATTGGCACGCACGCTCTTTAACTCTTGATGGTTGCTAGGCAGTGGTAGTTAACCATTCTCCAGCAAGTTCTGAACTTTGCAAGGCACGTCACTTCTCAAATCTCTTCACAAAGCCCACCACTAAGCATGCACTGTTTTCTTAACCACAATTGGACGGATCCATAAAGAATTACAGTGGGAATAAATATCACAAAATTATGAAAATATTGGAATCAAGTACGATAATGCAATTGATGGCATGTATCAAATTGTTTGAAGCAATAGCCTACCCGTGTGTGGTCAACTAGATGATAATTTCAGCACTGTTTTGATTGGGACAGCACCATCGCTCTCGAGTGGTGCAGTGGTCTAAGGCACTGCATCTCAGTGCAAGAGGTGTCACTACAGTCCTTGGTTCAAATCCAGGCTGTATCACATCCGGCTGTGATTGTCCCAAATGGCTGAGCACAATTGGCCCAGCATCATAAGAGTTTGTTCCTGACTGACTTGCCTAGTTACATAAAGGTTACCTAAAAAAAAATATGTAAATGGCGCTGCTTTGAGACAAGCGTGGGGAATTGTCTTAATCAATCAATGCCAGATTTTTGTTTTCACTGGATATTAGTTAGGCTCAGTGGCGGCACATGGGTAAAATTACTGGGGATTTCATCTTGCTTTGTTGGCTAATTTATTTGAACATTTTGACAGCATGTTAACAAGTGGATTATTTTACTCTTCACTCGCAATCGTTTACTATCCTAGGTCTACTCCTGACCAAAAGCCTTTGACTTCAGTGACTTGTGGAGTGGTGAGTGTGTAACATCACTGGGAAAGCCAGTCAAAAAAAGCTATATTACTTACAACCTGTTGTGATATTTGCTCTATAACTCATTCATTCATACGCCAGCATGATATACAACAATAACAGTGGCGCAATAAATTCAAATACACATGCGTTTGTTTCATCACAAAACCGGAGAGCAACATATGTCCATTGAAGTCCACAAAGCTATTGCATGTCCCGAACAGTTTTATGACCTGCAGCATGGTCAAGCAAGTCAATGTTTCCGACAACTTACTAAACAACTACTGATTTAGAAGCATGGAGATATCGCAAGTCAGCACAAAGACAACAGGCACTGCCTCTGCTCTTCCTGCACCATTTCAACTTTAAACATTTAAACATCATAAAATCAAGAAGGCTGTAGATACTGAACAAAAATGTAAACACAACACGCGACAATTTCATTGATTTTTACCGAGTTACAGTTCAAATGAGGAAATCAGTCAATTGAAATAAATTCATTAGGCCCTAATCTATGGATTTGACATGACTGAGAATACAGATATGCATCTGTTGCTCACAGATGCCTTTAAAAAAAGGGCCTCACAATGGGCCTCAGGGTCTCATTGCTGTATTTTTAATTGTATTGGTCACATACAGTACACATGGTTAGCATATGTTAATGCGAGTGTAGCGAAATGCTTGTGATTCTGGTTATGACAGTGCAGTAATATCTAACAAGCAATCTAACGATTCCCCAACTACCTAATACACACATCTAAAAGGGGTAAATGAGAATATGTACATATAAATATACGGTTGAGCGATGGCTGAGCGGCATAGGCAAGGTGCAATAGATGCTATAAAATACAGTATATACATATGACGTAAGACATGTAAACATTATTCAAGTGGCATTATTTAAAGTGACTAGTGATCCATTTGTTAAAGTGGCCAGTGATTGGGTCTCCATGTAGGCAGCAGCCTCTCTGAGTTAGTGATTGCTGTTTAGTAGTCTGATGGCCTTGAGTTAGAAACTGTTCTTCAGTCTCGGTCCCAGCTTTGATACACCTGTACTGACCTCGCCTTCTGGATGGTAGCGGTGTGAACAGGCAGTGGCTCGAGTGGTTGTCGTCTTTGATGATCTTTTTTGCCTTCCTGTTACATCGGGTACTATAGGTGTCATGTAGGGCAGGTAGTTTGCCCCCAGTGATGCATTGTGCAAACCGCACCACCCTCTGGAGAGCCTTGCAGTTAAGGGCGGAGCAGTTGCCATACAGCCTGACAGGATGCTCTCGATTGTGGATATGTAAAAGTTAGTCAGGGTTTTGGGTGACAAGCCAAATTTCTTCAGCCTCTTGAGGAGGCGCTGTTGTGCCTTCTTCACCACACTGTCTTTATGGGTGGACCATTTCAGTTGGTCGTTGATGTGTACGCCGAGGAACTTAAAACGTTCCACTGCTGTCGCTTCGATGTGGATAGGGGGGTGCTCCCTCTGCTGTTTCCGCCTTTGTTTTGTTGACATTGAGTGAGAGGTTGTTTTCTTGACACCACACTCCAAGTGCCCTCACCTCCTCCCTGTAGACTGTCTCGTCGTTGATGGTAATCAAGCGCACTACTGATGTGTTGTCTGCAAACTTGATGATTGAGTTGGAGGCGTGCATGGCCACGCAGTCCTCGGTGAACAGGGAGTACAGGAGGGGGCTGAGCACGCACCCTTGTGGGGCTCCAGTGTTGAGGGTCAGCGAGGTGGAGATGTTGTTTCCTACCTTCATCACCTGGGGGCGGCCCGTCAGAAAGTCCAGGACCCAATTGCACAAGGCTGGTTTAAGGCTGAGGGCCTCCAGCTTGATTATGAGCTTGGAGGGTACTATGGTGTTAAATGCTGAGCTGTAGTCAATGAACGGTATTCCTCTTGTCCAGATGGGATAGGGCTGTGTGCAGTGTGATGGCGATTGCATCATCTGTGGATTATTTTGCTTGATTGCTTATAGGCAACTCCAAAAGATTTTTAAAGGTTGTGAAATATTAACAGGAGGCTCACATGCTTTTGAAACTAGGATTGCTATTATTTATATAGGTATCATGATGAAGATACTCTGTGTAAGACCCTAAAAAAGTGGAGTAAGGGTAGGAAAGAGATGAAGACCTTGGGCTCTGTTTCAAAATTGACTTTTTTTTTAAATGACAGCGGTTTTGTCTTCCCATGACACATTGTGTGGGAAATTCTGTTTTATTCCATTATATTCTTACATAATAATACACAGAGTGTAAAAACATTAGGAACACCTTCCTAATATTGAGTTGCACCTCCTTATGCCCTCAGAACAGCCTCATTTCATCGGGGCATGGACTACAAGGTGTCGAAGGCATTCCACAGGGAGGCTGGCCCATTTGGACTTAAATGCTTCCCACAGTTGTGTAAAGTTGGCTGGATGTCCTTTGAGTGGTGGACAATTCTTGATACACAAAGAAAACTGTTGAGCGTTAAAAACCCAGCAGCATTACAGTTCTTGACACACTGAACTGAAACCGGTGCACCTACTACCATACCCCGTTCAAAGGGACTTAAATATTTTCACCATCTGAATGGCACACATACATTTAATTTTTTATTTTTATTTAACCTTTATTTAACTAGGCAAGTCAGTTAAGAACAAATTCTTATTTACAATGACGGCCTTCCGGGGAACAGTGGGTTAACTGCCTTGTTCAGGGGCAGAAGGACCTTGTCAGCTCAGGGATCCAGTCAAACAATCCATGTCTCAATTGCACACCACTACTACCCCTTATATAAAAGGCGTATGCAGACAAGAACTTGGTACAAATGGGCCTCTGTAAGGGGGTCATATAAACACTGCCAATTTTTTTTTTTATTAGGCAAAATACCGTAAATCCTATGTGAAAGCATTGTAATGTAACAGGGAATGGTCTGACATATGAAACGCTATGCAGCACCAGGATTTGAGTCCCTGTGTGCATCCCAAATGGCAAATAGCATCCTATTTCCTACATAGTGCACTACTTTGACCAGACTCATAGTGCACTATATAGAGAATAGGATGCAATTTGAGACAATTTGAGAACAAGTTCTCTTCGCGAGACTGACACAGAGGTGAAAGCTAAGAACAGGAAGCATCCTGTAATCAATATCCCCATTGTTGAGCACTCACCTCTCTCTCGCTCTTCCGCCACAATCCAGACATGTTAAACTGCTAGTGAATAGATTTAGATTGGTTTTGCATCGTAGAGCTACAACCCTGACAGACTGAGAGGCCTCTCTTGGATAACGTGCGGGTTACATTGACATGAAAGCGAAGCATCGGTTTATTCTTAGAGCTCTCTTTTTGACAGTGATCAGGGATGTCCAGGATAAATATCCAAGCCCGTCTTCGGTGAAGAAATGTTTATGTTCACATGAGGTCGAATCAGGAGATATTGAAATGGGGTTGATGTGAGTGCATATCTTCTAGGTGACACTATCAGATCATATCCAGCAAGAGACAGTAAGTGGGCTGGTCCATCTGTTACTCTAATCAATATTTTACTGACTTATATTTTCTGTGCTGGATGGATAATCGAAAATCCTGATTGAATTTTATCTCAGGAAAAACGTTCGTAAGTGTTTTTCTGTTCAACCACTAAAATACCACCTGTTATTATATTAATAGCGGGGTTAAAAACATTGCTACAGTCAGTGTCATGGCAACCAACGGACTCCCGAATAGAACGGACAAACAAACTCACTGCTGTGGCAGTAGGCTCTAGGATCTATGCAGGCTGCACAACACAATCTCCCTGGGTATTGCTGTTCTGGCCACCATGAAACACTCGACTTTAGCCATTATTCCCCAATTCCTTCTACACCCTCCCTCCCACTTCCCCTCCTTGGCCTGGCCCTGGAGACTGGAAGTAACGGCTGTGTAGACTCCCCTTCCTCACCCTTCATATACAGTACCTCCCCCCTACCTCTCACCCTACTTTGTGCTGATGTTTACTAATGCTACACTCTGCTTCCTGCTCCCTCCCCTCATGTCCACTGTCACCCCCGGAATGCAGACGGCCCCTGCTAAATTGATCACCAACTGCCCAGTCTATACACATTAAAACCAGTAGATAGCGCTGACATCATCCACGTTTTCCTATGGAAAACTCCCAATGGCGCATGAAGTTGGTCGTATTTGAATTTGAAGCACGCCATATTGCTGAATTGGGTTGAATGGCACCAAAAAATCGCTAAGGTACGTGGTGAAAGATCACGGTGAAAGTGGCTGTAATTACCTTTAGGATCATGGTCAATGTAGTTTTCATCTTGTCTGAGAGGGTCAACCTAAATGTCTACGGAGCCTCTAGTCGTCACTAGTTAACATAGCCACAAAGACCCTGACTATTTCTTCAATTTATCTTCTTGAAATGTGATTTCAAACCTAATTCTGACCTTAAACGTCCCATTAATTATATCCTTAATAACGCTGCTAACCATATGCCTAGCCTAAAAATAAATTAAGACATTTTAGTTATGAATTTTTACGATATTGTCAATTTTTACTTTGTGGCTGTGCTATATAGTGGCCCTTCTGCCAATCGCAATTTACATATGCTTTCTATGCCAGAGCATGTCTTTTGGCACCGCTAGTTTGCTACACAGTAGCCGACCAGCAGAGCTTGTGACTTCACGCTTCAGATGCGACACTGGGTGCCTGGTCGTGTCATGACACCCGCTCGTCACCCCTTCCACCCTCTCACAATGCAGTGGTGTTAAATTACCTTGACCCTTCATTCAACCCACCCCAAATTGACTCTGAGGAGTGAGCTGGATAGGTTGGCGATGGATAGAGTTCAGTTTCCATAGTTTTTTCTGGTGGGAGAGGTGAAATTGGGGCGGCAGGATAGCCTAGTGGTTAGAGCGTTGGACCAGAAGGTTGCAAGTTCAAACCACTGAGCTGACAATGTACAAATCTGTTGTTCTGCCCCTGAACAAGCACCCACTGGGCTGTCATTGAAAATAAGAATTTGTTCTTAACTGACTTGCCTAGTTAAATAAAGGTAAAATAAAATAGCCAATGCGTTAGCTTGCTGTTGCTACTCTATGGTTGGCTGGCCTCAGAGGAGGAAAACTACATTGACCATGATCCTAAAGGTAATTACAGCCATTAGCCTAGCGTTAGCCTGCTGTTGCTTTATGGTGGGCTTTCACATTCAAACCTCCTTCCACCAAGAAGAGAGAACCAGACCTCAAGCTGAGCCTTGAAATTGAATTACTTTTAAGACTTATTACAAATGTAATTTCCTTTCCTTTATTTATTTATTTTGCTCTCCCCACATTGGTTGTGCTCGTTTGGGTCACTGCGGGGGTCTGTGGGAGTCTGTCTCGCTGTGGGGTGCTATTCTCTCACTCCTGCGATTCATTAATGTGACCTTCACTGCACCGCTGTGACAATGGCCTTTTGGAAAAAATATTTATTAGAAACCAATGCCCCTGTTGTGATGTCTTAGAACTGCTACCACTATCCCGAAGAGTCTATTACATTCCTTAAGAGTCTATCGATGAACCCATGTGTCAATCTAAGTAACATAATAAAATAATCCCCATCAAAATATATGTTTTTTGCATGGGCTGCCTCTCAATATAACGCATCCGCATATGTCGGCCTTTCACATCTGCAGTGGAAGGTGGCCGAGCTACAGCGGTGTTTGTCAGACCATGAAACATCCTGAAAAATCGGTATTCTCACAAAAACATCTGTAGCGTCCAAACGGTTTGGCCTACAAAGTATTATGAAAAGGGGAGCCTCTCACGAACAAGATGGTGTTCTCCGTTTTGCTCTACAACCCCCACAAGCCCCACAGGACTCGTCTGATGTCGGTAACGTTGATGTGCCATTGTTTGACTGTAGCGTCCAAACCTTTTTGGTCTACAAACTAACATGACAACACTGTTGAAAGGGGAGACTCTCACGAAAACAATGGTGTTCTATGCTTTCCTCTACAACTCCCACAAGTGTCACAGGACTTGTCTGATGGTAACCCATATACAAATGAATGGAGGTCGTTTTGTGGAAAGAAAAATAAGGGGTTAAATATGTATCCAAAAAAAAGAACATATTTCCTGAGCGTTCTTATATTGCTTTCTTATATATCTTAGATATAGGACTGACAATTCTTTTAGCCATTTGTGAATGTGTTATTCAATGCGTTTCCACCGGCTATATTTGTAAATTCAACAGCTTACCTTTTTATCAGTTCTATGGGTTGGGTTTGTAATGCCTTTTTCATATGTATTTGGTCAACTTCATCCGTAAGGTTTTACAAATTCAGAGAAAGAGAGAGAGATATATAGGGAGGGATAGAAGCTTTGACAACACCTACAGTATTTTAGGGATTCAACAAAGCCCCCTCTAAAATATCCCCCTATACTTACTCCTTTCCCCTGCCTTTCTCTCCCACCATCCATCCCTCCCTCCCTTCAGGGCGGGTAACACTGAACTTTGAGGGACAGCTGCATTTTAACATCCCCTGGCGGGGGCAAGGGGTTGGATTGTACCGATGGAGAAAGGGGTGACGAAAGGAAGGAAGGAAGGAAGGAGGAGAAGATAAATTCTTTCCAAATGAGCAGAGGCCAGTTTGTGAGAGAGGTCAGCAGGTCAATGTTGTATCACCCCCCCCCAACCATTCAGTCGCACACACAGCCACGTCACAAGCCACAAGAACACACTGATGTGTTGGTGCTTGCTTGAGTAAAAACACTCAATGACTACTACTAGGGGCGACCTATAGTGAGTCAGTTTGGGATGGGAACTTGGGTTCCATGACCATGAGCATGTTGGGTAACAGGAAATGAGCAACCTTTGAGTCAGAAGGTGGTTGTTTCACTCTCACTAACCCACCATCCGGCTATTGTGATGGTGCTGGAGGAGATGGCTGCCGTTTTACGGGCTCCTAACCAATTGTGCTATTGTGTGTTTTTTTGCGATATTTGTAATTTATTTACTACATTATGTTTCTACCAACGTCTCAACGTTACCAAAAATAACTTCTGGATATCAGGACAGCGATTACTCACCTCGTACAGGATAAATATTTTTTCTTCAACGAGTCGGAAGCTAAGGATTTACTTCAGACACCCCACAAGGCCCAAATCCCCATCCTTCGCATAAAGAAGAGGCAGAGATATCGGGGGCGTAGGTCGGGGAGCCTACCATCAGTCCTATTAGCCAATGCGCAATCATTGGATAACAAAATGGATGAGTTCCGATCAAGACTATCCTACTAACGGGACATTAAAAACTGTAATACACAACCGGTCAAAAGTTTTAGAACACCTACCTAGGGTTTTCCTTAATTTTTAAGAAGGTACAAAGGTGACTGACCTTATAAGGCAAGTTGAGATAATGCCAATGGTGTGCAAAAATGTCATCAAGGCAAAGGGTGGCTATTTGAAAAAAATGTATATATTTTATTTGTTTATCAATTGTTTGGTTACCACATGATTCCAAATGTGTTTTTTCATAGTTTTAGATGTCTTCACTATTATTCTACAATGTATAAAATAGTAAATATAAAGAAAAACTTTTGACTGGTAGTGTGTCTTATGTTTCACCGTGTCGTGGCTGAACGACGACATGGATGACATACAGCTGGCTGGGTTTTTGGTCCATCGGCAAGATAGAACAGCTGCCTTCGGTAAGACAAGGGGTGACGGCCTGTGTTTATTTGCAAATAACAGCTGGTGCATGAAATCTAATATAAAGGAAGTGTTGAGGTTTTTCCTCGCCTGAGGTAGAGTATCTCATGTAAGCTGTAGACCACACTATTTACCAAGATATTTTGTATCTATATTTTTCATAGCTGTCTATTTACCACCACAAACCGATGCTGGCGCTGCATAAGGCTATAAGCAAACAAGAAAATGCTCATCCAGAAGCGGAACTCCTAGTGGCCGGGAATGTTAAATGCAGGGAAACTTAAATCCATTTGATCAAATTTCTACCAGCATGCTAAATGTGCAACCAGAGGAAACAAAACTCTAGACCCCCTTTACTCAACACACAGAGACACATACCAAAATCTCCCACACCCTCCATTTGGGAAATCTGACCATAACTCTATCCTCCTGCTTCCTGCTTGCAAGCAAAAACTAATGCAGGAAGTACCAGTGGCTCGCTCAATAAGGAAGTGGTCAGATGATGCAGATGCTCAGCTACAAGACAATTTTGCTAGCACAGACTGGAATATGTTCCCGGATTCATCCTATGACATTGAGGAGTACACCACATCAGTCACTGGCTTCATCAATAAGTGCATGGATGACGTCGTCCCCACAGTGACCGTACGTACATACCCCAACCAGAAGCCATGGATTACAGGAAAGATCCGCACTGAGCTAAAGTAGTAGCAGGACTCTAACCCAGACGCATATAAGAAATCCCGCTTTGCACCCCAACGAACCATCAAACAGGCAAAGCATCAATACAGGACTAAGATTGAATTGTACTACACCAGCTCTGATATTCGTCAGATGTGTCAGGGCTTGCAAACTATTATGGACTACCAAGGGAAGTACAGCCACAAGCTGCCCAGTGACACGAGCTAACCAGACGAGCTAAATAACTGCTATGCTCACTTCAAGGCAAGTAACACTGAAGCATGCGTGAGAGCATCAGCTGTTCCGGATGACTGTGTGATTACACTCTCCGTAGCCGATGTGAGTAATAGCTTTAAACAGGTCAACATTCACAAGGCCGCAGGGCCAGACAGATTACCAGGATGTGTACTCAGAGCATGCGCTGACCAACTGGCAAGTGTCTTCACTGACATTTTCAACGTGTGCCTGACCGAGTCTATAATACCAACATGTTTCAAGCAAACCACCATAGTCCCTGTGCCCAAAAACACCAAGGTAACCTGCCTAAATGACCACTGTAGCCATGAAGTGCTTTGAAAGGCTGGTCATGGCTCACATCAACACCATTATCCCAGAAGCCCAAGACCCACTCTAATTTGCATACCACCTCAACAGATCCAAAGATTTCCCTGTTCACCCATGACTGCATGGCCAAGTGCAGAGGGTCGTGAGTACGGCCCAGCCATCCAGGACCTCTATACCAGGCGGTGTCAGAGGAAGGCCCAAATAATTGCTGAAGACTCCAGCCACCCTAGTCATAGACTGTTCTCTCTGCTACAGCATGGCCAGCGGTACATGAACGCCAAGGCTTCTTAACAGCTTCTACCCCCTAGCCATAGGACTCCAGAACAGCTAATCAAATGGCTACCCAGACTATTTGCATTCCCCCCCCCCCCCCCCCCCCCACTCCCATTTTTCGCTGCTGCTATTCTCTGTTTATTATCCATGCATAGTCATTTTACCTCTACCTACATGTACATATTGCCTCAATTAACTCGACTAACCCCGCACATTGACTCTGTACCGGTATCCCCTGTATATAGCCTCGCTACTATTATTTTATTGTTGCTCTTTAATTATTTGTTATTTTTCTATTTTTCCTATTTATTATTATTTACTTCAGTTTATTTTAGTAAACACTTTAACACCTTTTTCTTAAAACTGCATTGTATGGTTAAGACCTGTTGTATTCGGCACACATGACAAATATAATTTGATTTGATTTGATTTGCCGCTACTAGGTCTGTCTAAGCTCTAGCAGCAGGCTATCGATCTGCACAAAGGGTTTATGGGGCCCTGGGGCAGGGCGGACCCATGGAGAATGGAGAGAATTCATGAAAGGAGTGAGGGGTAGTAACGGACGAGTACCCCCACCTCTTTTTCAGGGGGAAGATTTCACGCTGTCTGAGAAGGGAAGGAGGGAAGAAGGGCGGGGGGTATTGAAAGGTCTTAAATATTTTTGTGAAGGGGTAATGGAGGAGGTGGACGGGGTGAGGCAGTGGTGGGATTCGTGGGGGACAATGTGGGGCAGTAGTCTTTTTTCCATCACCCCCTCCAAGCCTGTTCCCTAGGGGGGGGCATTGCTTTCTCCTACCTATTTGTCCTTCTGTTTTTATGTGATTGTGGATAATAGATAGAGGGCTAGAGAGCAGGACAAGGATAGTGAAGTTATGGGGTGATGTGTGTTTAAGCCCAGGAAAGTGGATGTACGGAGGGCTAAATGGAGCAGAATATATTAAATGTATTGTAGTGGCCCACCAGGGCTATCATGTCGGGTGCTCATGGGGAAAGTATGGGAGGAGGAGTTGCCCCTAGTTGCCCCCTCTGATGGGCCAATACGTTTGGATTACAGTCGCTACGGTATTTAAGCCTGGTGTAGTGTTTGTTTTCAGAGTTTAGAATTATGTATTTATTTGTCACTCCACATTGATGCAATAATACACAATACAGATTATTTACATTTTATAAAAAATTGTGGACCACTCAAATTGATTTATTTAGACACTAAAAACAATCATGTTCAGACATGGAACAGGCGTCATCTATACACGTATGCATAAACACAAAAAATGTAATACTGTAGGTAAAATGACAATTAGGCACTTGTAAAGCAACGTCTCCTTTGGAGTATAAATTGGCAGACTTTGGCCCAGGCATTTACATTATTGATACCTGGTAACATTTCACTCAATTTATTATTTTCATCTAGACCGTTGATGAAAAAGATCCCTAATGTCGTTGTATACTCTACGGTAAAGATTTTGCAATAGAGCACCAATATTGCTCGGATAAAGTTGTACGTACATGGCGGTCTAAAAAAGGAATAGTTTGTTACTCTAGGGTTTGTTTATAAGTTGGTATAACTCCCTAAAAGTGCTGATGTAAAAGCATTTCGGTCATTTCTAGAATACACTTTGTCTGTATCAGTGAGCTGATCCATATAGGTGCAGTTAAAAATGGCTTTGACATGGCATGGCCATTCATTTGGCATGCTCCAAAAAACATAGCCACTGGTGTTGCCATAGAATTTTCCAGCCCATAGTGCCTTGAATAGCAGCATTTGGCATGCATTCATCCACATTGAGGTAAAATCTGCAGGCACGATGTGTGTGTGCGAGCAAACGTGTCTGATTCTGCGTGATTGGGGAACGATGTGGAAAAGTGGGCTGGGCAGCTGTGGAGTGGTCATAAAACGAGGTGGGGGTTAGGGGTCAGGGACTTCCTGCAGGATGTAAGGAGTGAGTTTCCTCTCGACCCCATTCACACTGTTGCTGGTGGAACAATGGGGTCACCACCCAGTCAGAGAGGTCACCTTTAATATGACAGAGTGAGTGAGTAAGACAGCGAGAGATGGAGGGAGATGAAAAGATAAATGTGTCCGGTCAAGTGCAGTATATGCCACAGAGGGAAAAGGCCACCTTTGAAGCTTTTATCTAAACTTTCCTCAACACATGCACACACCACGCATGCACGCCACACTACACCACGCCACACACAGGTCCAGCAGTCCTGCCCCGAACACCCCAGGGGTGTTTACATGAACCATGCTCAACCTCAGTTCTTATTAAGCGTATCTACTTTATAACTACTCAGACGGGTATAGTCTCTTCCTCTGTTTGCATTCTTGTCTGGATTAGCTGGACAGGAGAAAGCTTTCCCTTGTGTAACACACATGTTCTGGATTCTACGCGTTCTACAGATTTTACATATTTTAGAGTCTAGAGTTAGATCGGTGCTACCGTAAAGGTGTCGAGGAAAACAACAGCAAATAATAAGGTTGTCCTTTTGACCGAACAAGCCTCTCTGGCATGCTACATTCATTAATAATTGGCTCTATATTTCTACATAACTATTATGTATAATTATATAAATCAAATGAGGATGCTTCATTTGTGCATCAGGAAAGAGGCCCAGAAGAAAAGGTAGCTAGGTGAGGCAGAGAAAATAATCCTAACTAGAACTACACGTAACAAAGAGCACATGCAATCACACCACCAGCCGTTGGGGTCAGACAGAGGTGTACTGGGACCAGAAATTGTCCCTGGCATTTCTAACAAACCTGCCCGTTGATGCTCCAACACCGGCCTATTTTTTCATCCGAGCCCCCCACACCGGTCAAGTATTTTCCATTAGGTCCCCATTATTAGCTGTGATGATCATTTTGTGCAAACAAAAAAAAAACAAGTTAGACAGCTTCACAGTAAATAAATCAGGAGGTCAGGGTGCTGCTGGCCTGTATGCCCATGGAGACTTTAGGTTCGTGATTTGTAATTTTTCAATTATACACTACACGACCAAAAGTATGTGGACACCTGCTTGTTGAACATCTAATTTATTTAATTTCTATATATTTTTTTTCTTCTTCTTTGTACACCAGTATCTGTACTTGCATATTCATCTTCAGCACATCTATCACTCCAGTGTTTAATTGCTAAATTGTAATTATTTCGCCACTATGGCCTATTTATTGCCATACCTCCTTTATCTTACCTCATTTGCACACACTGTATATACAGTGCCTTGCGAAAGTATTCGGCCCCCTTGAACTTTGCGACCTTTTGCCACATTTCAGGCTTCAAACATAAAGATATAAAACTGTATTTTTTTGTGAAGAATCAACAACAAGTGGGACACAATCATGAAGTGGAATTACATTTATTGGATATTTCAAACTTTTTTAACAAATCAAAAACTGAAAAATTGGACGTGCAAAATTATTCAGCCCCTTTACTTTCAGTGCAGCAAACTCTCTCCAGGAGTTCAGTGAGGATCTCTGAATGATCCAATGTTGACCTAAATGACTAATGATGATAAATACAATCCACCTGTGTGTAATCAAGTCTCCGTATAATTGCACCTGCACTGTGATAGTCTCAGAGGTCCGTTAAAAGCGCAGAGAGCATCATGAAAAACAAGGAACACACCAGGCAGGTCCGAGATACTGTTGTGAAGAAGTTTAAAGCCGGATTTGGATACAAAAAGATTTCCCAAGCTTTAAACATCCCAAGGAGCACTGTGCAATCGATAATATTGAAATGGAAGGAGTATCAGACCACTGCAAATCGACCTGGCCGTCACTCTAAACTTTCAGCTCATACAAGGAGAAGACTGATCAGATATGCAGCCAAGAGGCCCATGATCATTCTGGATGAACTGCAGAGATCTACAGCTGAGGTGGGAGACTCTGTCCATAGGACAACAATCAGTCGTATATTGCACAAATCTGGCCTTTATGGAATAGTGGCAAGAAGAAAGCCATTTCTTAAAGATATCCATAAAAAGTGTCGTTTAAAGTTTGCCACAAGCCACCTGGGAGACACACCAAACATGTGGAAGAAGGTGCTCTGGTCAGATGAAACCAAAATTGAACTTTTTGGCAACAATGCAAAACGTTATGTTTGGTGTAAAATCAACACAGCTGAACACACCATCCCCACTGTCAAACATGGTGGTGGCAGCATCATGGTTTGGGCCTGCTTTTCTTCAGCAGGGACAGGGAAGATGGTTAAAATTGATGGGAAGATGGATGGAGCCAAATACAGGACCATTCTGGAAGAAAACCTGATGGAGTCTGCAAAAGACCTGAGACTGGGACGGAGATTTGTCTTCCAAAAAAACAATGATCCAAAACATGAAGCAAAATCTACAATGGAATGGTTCAAAAATAAACATATCCAGGTGTTAGAAAGTCAAAGTCCAGACCTGAATCCAATCGAGAATCTGTGGAAAGAACTGAAAACTGCTGTTCACAAATGCTCTCCATCCAACCTCACTGAGCTCGAGCTGTTTTGCAAGGAGGAATGGGAAAAAATGTCAGTCTCTCGATGTGCAAAACTGATAGAGACATACCCCAAGCGACTTACAGCTGTAATCGCAGCAAAAGGTGGCGCTACAAAGTATTAATTCAAGGGGGCTGAATAATTTTGCACGCCCAATTTTTCAGTTTTGATTTGTTAAAAAAGTTTGAAATATCCAATAAATGTTGTTCCACTTCATGATTGTGTCCCACTTGTTGTTGATTCTTCACAAAAAAATACAGTTTTATATCTTTATGTTTGAAGCCTGAAATGTGGCAAAAGGTCGTAAAGTTCAAGGGGGCCGAATACTTTCGCAAGGCACTGTATACTTTTTTCTCTATTGTGTTATTCCATGTGTAACTCTGTTGTTGTTTGTGTCTTTTTACAAATTTGAGTTTTTCTTCCACGTTGACATTACAGTATTTTTCGCAGATCGTTGACAAAATTATTTTTTTTGATCCCACTTTGTAATACAACAGAATATGGAAAGTCATCATGGGGTGTAAATCATTTCTGAAGGCACTTTTGGTGTTCTCCTGGTTGGAAATTGACTGGAAAAAGCTGACTATCATCTTTAATCTCGCATTCTAAATGCCTGTGTTCAAGATGAGAACACTTATTGGCAAATCTAAATGCCTAATGTTTAAGTTTTTATCAAATGAAATCTAATTTTATTTGTCACCTGCGCCGAATACAGCAGGTGTAGACTTGACCGTGAAACTCTTACTTTACAAGCCCTTTCCCAAAAATGAGTTAGAAAGTAAGAAATATTAGCAAAAAAATAAATAGTAACACAATAAATAAATAACAATAGCAAGGCTATTTCCAAGGAGTACCGGTACCAAGTTAATGTGCAGGGATACGAGGTAGTTGAGGTAATATGTACATGTACTATGTAGGGGTAAAAGGTCATCTAGATAAATAATAAAACAGAGTAGCAGCAGCGTATGTGAAGAGTGTGAAAGTGTGTCTGTGTATGTATGGCGTCAATATGCATGTGTGTGTCTGTTTTTGTGTGTGTAGTGAGTAGGAATGTGGTGGTCATGAAATTGTCAGCCATTGATTGCTAGGCAAATTAACTGCCGGACTGTTAATTAAAATAAACACATTTAGAATCTCCTGGCTTCCACGCATAGCCTGCAAGCCACTGGTGCAGACCTCTATGACCATCTACATTTTAGTCAAGTCAAATAAGTCAAATAGTCAAATAAATCCATGTAATATATAGCCTATACCACCACTGTCACGCCCTGGTCTTAGTATTCTGTGTTCTCTTTATTATTTTGGTTAGGCCAGGGTGTGACATGGGTGATTTATGTGGTTTGTTTTGTCTAGGGGTTTTGTAGTTTATGGGATTGTGTTTAGTTGGAAAGTCTATGGTTGCCTAGAGTGGTTCTCAATCAGAGGCAGGTGTTTATCGTTGTCTCTGATTGGGAACCATATTTAGGCAGCCATATTCTTTGGGTATTTCGTGGGTGATTGTTCCTGTCTCTGTGTTTGTTGGACCAGATAGGGCTGTTTTAGTTTTTCACGTTTCTTGTTTTGTATATTGTTCATTTTTCATCTTTCATTAAAGATAACCACCCTGCATTTTGGTCCTCCTCTCTTTCACCAGAAGAAAACCGTAACAACCACAATATATCCATTATTTATTTTAGACTGGTCTGAAGAAAATATATATTTCAGAAGAACAGAGTATCATTCTCTGAGTTGTCCTGATCTGGCTATGCCATATGGCTGTGGGCCATTAGTTCATATAGCAGACAAGATTTATTAAGAATTCCATGGCATTATTTCATAGTATAAAGACTTCAATTGAACATAGCTCAATAACATTTCTGAAGGAGTTCGTACATGCGGATATTCTGTGTTGAACGGTTAACAAAGAAACACTTGTGCTTAATTTAGAGTGAACTATACAACACTATTTGTAATACAAACCTTGGGCAATATGTTTAGATTTGTAAAACATTTTAAGGCTGCATGATGCGACTCTAATGAGGCATGACCTCTGCTTTGTTTCGTGCACAGGCTGCACAAACTTCATCAGTCTCTCATTCACAATTTGAGAAGCACTTGATAATGCCTCGAATATCCCAGCGGCATCCCCCTTGTGTGGCCATAATGCCCCTTAAGAAATCCATGCCTTTTGCAGCCACTGTCCGTTGTGCCCTTGGGCTGAATATAATAATTAGAATTCCCTTCTCCCGGCTTCCAATCACAGTGCTCCGAAGCACCTCTCATTCACATGGCTCTCTCAGATATCTCAGTTCTTATTAGCCAATGCCCATAAGAACTGAGATATCTGAGAGACCCATGTGAATGAGAGGTGCTTCGGAGCACAGTGATCTCAGGCATCTCAGCTCCGAAATAGGCTACAAGTGAAGACAAACACATCTGGGATGCAACTGCGTGTGACCTTATCGAATTTCGAGGTGCCTATTGAAAATGTTAGAAATCTATCCACATTTACTTTTCGTTGAGTAGGCCTAATGACAGAAAAAGCACTAGCCTATGACAATCTACTATCCACGTAGTACAAAAAGTGTAACTATTCTATTGGTCAACTTGTCCTTCTGTGCGAGAAAGAAGAATTCCAAACATAGTCTGGGACAGTTGTGAGATGAAATAGATCCCAAAATAACACAACCACTTGCATCAAAAAAAATGTTTTTTAAACAATGAGGCTGAAGCAACAGATCAGAAAGTTTAGCTTAAAATGTTGATAAACTATTAGGCTATTTCTTTACATTATAAGCTCAGTAACGCTATAAGCATGAATCTTCAAAAATGCAATCAATTAGTGGGACAATACCATTCTCAAAAGTGACTGTAAATGCGAATACACATGTAATACTTTATTATAAAGGTGCATTTTTATCGTTAAATTTATCTTACCCCAAACATATTCAATCAATCCCTATACCAGTCTGCTGTTCCCACATGCTTCAAGAGGGCCACCATTGTTCCTGTTCCCAAGAAAGCTAAGGTAACTGAGCTAAACGACTACCGCCCCGTAGCACTCACTTCCGTCATCATGAAGTGCTTTGAGAGACTAGTCAAGGACCATATCACCTCCACCCTACCTGACACCCTAGACCCACTCCAATTTGCTTACCGCCCAAATAGGTCCACAGACGATGCAATCTCAACCACACTGCACACTGCCCTAACCCATCTGGACAAGAGGAATACCTATGTGAGAATGCTGTTCATTGACTACAGCTCGGCATTCAACACCATAGTACCCTCCAAGCTCGTCATCAAGCTCGAGACCCTGGGTCTCGACCCCGCCCTGTGCAACTGGGTACTGGACTTCCTGACGGGCCGCCCCCAGGTGGTGAGGGTAGGCAACAACATCTCCTCCCCGCTGATCCTCAACACTGGGGCCCCACAAGGGTGCGTTCTGAGCCCTCTCCTGTACTCCCTGTTCACCCACGACTGCGTGGCCACGCACGCCTCCAACTCAATCATCAAGTTTGCGGACGACACAACAGTGGTAGGCTTGATTACCAACAACGACGAGACGGCCTACAGGGAGGAGGTGAGGGCCCTCGGAGTGTGGTGTCAGGAAAATAACCTCACACTCAACGTCAACAAAACTAAGGAGATGATTGTGGACTTCAGGAAACAGCAGAGGGAACACCCCCCTATCCACATCGATGAAACAGTAGTGGAGAGGGTAGCAAGTTTTAAGTTCCTCGGCATACACATCACAGACAAACTGAATTGGTCCACTCACACAGACAGCATTGTGAAGAAGGCGCAGCAGCGCCTCTTCAACCTCAGGAGGCTGAAGAAATTTGGCTTGTCACCAAAAGCACTCACAAACTTCTACAGATGCACAATCGAGAGCATCCTGGCGGGCTGTATCACCGCCTGGTACGGCAACTGCTCCGCCCTCAACCGTAAGGCTCTCCAGAGGGTAGTGAGGTCTGCACAACGCATCACCGGGGGCAAACTACCTGCCCTCCAGGACACCTACACCACCCGATGTCACAGGAAGGCCATAAAGATCATCAAGGACATCAACCACCCGAGCCACTGCCTGTTCACCCCGCTATCATCCAGAAGGCGAGGTCAGTACAGGTGCATCAAAGCTGGGACCGAGAGACTGAAAAACAGCTTCTATCTCAAGGCCATCAGACTGTTAAACAGCCACCACTAACATTGAGTGGCTGCTGCCAACACACTGACACTGACTCAACTCCAGCCACTTTAATAATGGGAAATGATTACTTTAAACACTTTAAACAATGCTACCTTATATAATGTTACTTACCCTACATTATTCATCTCATATGCATACGTATATACTGTACTCTATATCATCGACTGCATCCTTATGTAATACATGTATCACTAGCCACTTTAACTATGCCACTTTGTTTACATACTCATCTCATATGTATATACTGTACTCGATACCATCTACTGTATCTTGCCTATGCTGCTCTGTACCATCACTCATTCATATATCCTTATGTACATATTCTTTATCCCCTTACACTGTGTATAAGACAGTAGTTTTGGAATTGTTAGTTAGATTACTTGTTGGTTATTACTGCATTGTCGGAACTAGAAGCACAAGCATTTCGCTACACTCGCATTAACATCTGCATGTGACAAATAAAATTTGATTTGATTTGATTTGAACTTGAAACTCACACACCGCCTATGTATGCTAATTAGGATCTACACCGGTTGTAAAGCAGATTAATGTGCTTAATTTTAAGAAGTTACTTGGCCATTTTAGTTGTGATACAAACCTTATCAAAACATATAGGTCTATGGGCTAGGCTACATGAGGTGTGCAACTATGATTTTAAAAAGTTGCAAAAAAAGGCATGTGCTGTTTCTTGCCTTACTGCACACAAGCTGGGAATCATTCACAAGTGATAGGCTTATATTGTCACCCATCAGACTATTCATATTCTTCTTTAATCTTCTTGTCTTTACATATAAAAAAAATATGTGTGAAATTAGTTTTGATTTAGAATGGACCATTATCATGCACCTGTCTTAGAACAGGGGCAGGGGAAAATAATACATGTCATCTATGCACTTAATTAAATAGCGAATAGAGGACACCTTCCCATGGTTAATTTTCATTCCAGACAGTTAGGTTATACTCCTGTTGTATAGCGAAGCAGTGTGCTTAATACTAGGAAAGCTGAGAAATAAATATAGTAGGCCTAGCATATAGAAAGTTGATGGGATCCTCCTCTTTTTAACAGAGCCCATCTCAACTCTGTCTCACCAAATTGCATAGCCTATAGAATTGTTGTTAAACATGAGCTCATGGGCTCTCATGAAGTGTTCGATTTGATTTCCGATTACATTTGCATTGATGTCAGTGAGAAGAGGGACAATAGAGTGCTGAGTACCAGGCAGTTAGCAAGTTTGGTAGGCTACTAATGACCAACAGCAGCATCAGAGCTTGGAGAAGCCTAGTTACCGTGACTAAACGGTCACATGGAATTTGACTGTGGTCATAACTCGTGACCGCCGGTGTGGTGGTAATATGGTCACTGTAACAGCCCTACCTATGTAGTGTGTGTGTGTGTTTGTGTGTGTGTGTGTAAAGAGCCAGTGTAAGAGAGTCAGTGTAATAAAAGGGGGTCAATGTAAGCGTCAGTGTAATAGCAAAAACCATAGGCAGCTCATGAGTTTAACATTTGGGGAAGCTTACAATTTATCCTACATTTCAACCAATCTGTGTACCAGTTATGACTATTTTAATATTTCCTTGGAACAGTTTCATTTCAATAATAACATTTCCGTTTTTCAAAATCATTGTCACGTGGTTAATCATAAAATTCTGAATTAAAATGACAAAAATCTAAAATTTCAAATTCACCTATGGCGAGAGCACTAGCCTCTGTCATACGGACACATTGACATACTGTGATCCATTGGCGGCTAAAGAAATGAGAGCATAGAACTCAGAGATAGCCTATAGGCCAATGCAGCAGTTGGCCTATAACGTTCATCATCGACTAAGTAAAATACAACAGCCTAAAGCCGACAAATTAAAAACAGTAGAAAATATCCTGATGAAAATTAATTAATTTATATTTTTCACCTGTCTGCCATCCTTTGTATCTGCCTTGACTTGAGCTTAGTGAAATTCAACATTGTATCAAATTATCGCAGGGTCCGGCCGAAGCTGTCGCTAACCAACTTGCATTGTATCAACTAGCTTATTCCGGGCCCTCAATGTTTCCTGCATCATTTAATGACGTTTCCACTGCATATATGATATCATCAGATCATGATATTTTGTTTTGTGATGATTGAGGCCGGAAGTGTTGGAAAAAATGTTCAAATACTGAGGAACAATCATTCGCAGTGGATGTAAAGAAAAACAGACTTTATTGACTTGTGTGAGGTGAAGAAAAAAATGTGTGGTGTACGTGGTGAGTTAAGACAATCAGAAATGAGACATTGTCAAGTGGGCACTTGATGCACCATATCTTCTCCACAACCCCCACCTCTTCATGATGCAACATTTGAAATTATACTCCAGACACATTATCTTCACTGACAGCCACAACTCAAACAGATAGAACTATTGCCACAAGCAGTTCCCAAACACACGTGTGATTTGAAGCAATCCACAGCAATGTTTTGAAAGAAGATAATGAAGCTATGTGGCTAAGTCATGCTCCCTGGTGAGGTATTTTGCATTATTTTATATAGACAGGAGTAATTATTGTAAGGTTCTGTATTTGTTTTCTTAGTCATCCTTGTGTTCTTGAACGTAGCCCACAGGCCTGGGACCACAATTCCTGCCTTCTGCACCCGCCTTTTTCTTTTCCAATTCTCAAGAAGCTGAAACCAGAGATCTGTATATGACGAGATCAAATCAAATCAAATTTTATTTGTCACATACACATGGTTAGCAGATGTTAATGCGAGTGTAGCGAAATGCTTGTGCTTCTAGTTCCGACAATGCAGTAATAACCAACAAGTAATCTAACTAACAATTCCAAAACTACTGTCTTGTACACAGTGTAAGGGGATAAAGAATATGTACATAAGGATATATGAATGAGTGATGGTACAGAGCAGCATAGGCAAGATACAGTAGATGGTATTGAGTACAGTATATACATATGAGATGAGTATGTAAACAAAGTGGCATAGTTAAAGTGGCTAGTGATACATAAGGATACAGTCGATGATATAGAGTACAGTATATACGTATGCATATGAGATGAATAATGTAGGGTAAGTAACATTATATAAGGTAGCATTGTTTAAAGTGGCTAGTGATATATTTACATCATTTCCCATTATTAAAGTGGCTGGAGTTGAGTCAGTGTCAGTGTGTTGGCAGCAGCCACTCAATGTTAGTGGTGGCTGTTTAACAGTCTGATGGCCTTGAGATAGAAGCTGCTTTTCAGTCTCTCGGTCCCAGCTTTGATGCACCTGTACTGACCTCGCCTTCTGGATGATAGCGGGGTGAACAGGCAGTGGCTCGGGTGGTTGATGATCTTTATGGCCTTCCTGTAACATCGGGTGGTGTAGGTGTCCTGGAGGGCAGGTAGTTTGCCCCCGGTGATGCGTTGTGCAGACCTCACTACCCTCTGGAGAGCCTTACGGTTGAGGGCGGAGCAGTTGCCGTACCAGGCGGTGATACAGCCCATCAGGATGCTCTCGATTGTGCATCTGTAGAAGTTTGTGAGTGCTTTTGGTGACAAGCCAAATTTCTTCAGCCTCCTGAGGTTGAAGAGGCGCTGCTGCGCCTTCTTCACAATGCTGTCTGTGTGAGTGGACCAATTCAGTTTGTCTGTGATGTGTATGCCGAGGAACTTAAAACTTGCTACCCTCTCCACTACTGTTCCATCGATGTGGATAGGGGGGTGTTCCCTCTGCTGTTTCCTGAAGTCCACAATCATCTCCTTAGTTTTGTTGACGTTGAGTGTGAGGTTATTTTCCTGACACCACACTCCGAGGGCCCTCACCTCCTCCCTGTAGGCCGTCTCGTCGTTGTTGGTAATCAAGCCTACCACTGTTGTGTCGTCCGCAAACTTGATGATTGAGTTGGAGGCGTGCGTGGCCACGCAGTCGTGGGTGAACAGGGAGTACAGGAGAGGGCTCAGAACGCACCCTTGTGGGGCCCCAGTGTTGAGGATCAGCGGGGAGGAGATGTTGTTGCCTACCCTCACCACCTGGGGGCGGCCTGTCAGGAAGTCCAGTACTCAGTTGCACAGGGCGGGGTCGAGACCTAGGGTCTCGAGCTTGATGACGAGCTTGGAAGGTACTATGGTGTTGAATGCCGAGCTGTAGTCGATGAACAGCATTCTCACATAGGTATTCCTCTTGTCCAGATGGGTTAGGGCAGTGTGGTTGAGATTGCATCGTCTGTGGACCTATTTGGGCGGTAAGCAAATTGGAGTGGGTCTAGGGTGTCAGGTAGGGTTGAGGTGATATGGTCCTTGACTAGTCTCTCAAAGCACTTCATGATGACGGAAGTGAGTGCTACGGGGCGGTAGTCGTTTAGCTCAGTTACCTTAGCTTTCTTGGGAACAGGAACAATGGTGGCCCTCTTGAATCATGTGGGAACAGCAGACTGGTATAGGGATTGATTGAATATGTCCGTAAACACACCGGCCAGCTGGTCTGGGGATGCCGTCTGGGCCTGCAGCCTTGCGAGGGTTAACACGTTTAAATGTCTTACTCACCTCGGCTGCAGTGAAGGAGAGACCGCATGTTTTCGTTGCAGGCCGTGTCAGTGGCACTGTATTGTCCTCAAAGCGGGCAAAAAAAGTCATTTAGTCTGCCTGGGAGCAGGACATCCTGGTCCGTGACTGGGCTGGATTTCTTCCTGTAGTCCGTGATTGACTGTAGACCCTGCCACATGCCTCTTGTGTCTGAGCCGTTGAATTGAGATTCTACTTTGTCTCTGTACTGACGCTTAGCTTGTTTGATAGCTTTGCGGAGGGAATAGCTGCACTGTTTGTATTCGGTCATGTTACCAGACACCTTGCCCTGATTAAAAGCAGTGGTTCGCGCTTTCAGTTTCACGCGAATGCTGCCATCAATCCACGGTTTCTGGTTAGGGAATGTTTTAATCGTTGCTATGGGAACGACATCTTCAACGCACGTTCTAATGAACTCGCACACCGAATCAGCGTATTCGTCAATGTTGTTGTCTGACGCAATACGAAACATGTCCCAGTCCACGTGATGGAAGCAGTCTTGGAGTGTGGAGTCAGCTTGGTCGGACCAGCGTTGGACAGACCTCAGCGTGGGAGCCTCTTGTTTTAGTTTCTGTCTGTAGGCAGGGATCAACAAAATGGAGTCGTGGTCAGCTTTTCCGAAAGGGGGGCGGGGCAGGGCCTTATATGCGTCGCGGAAGTTAGAGTAACAATGATCCAAGGTCTTTCCACCCCTGGTTGCGCAATCGATATGCTGATAAAATTTAGGGAGTCTTGTTTTCAGATTAGCCTTGTTAAAATCCCCAGCTACAATGAATGCAGCCTCCGGATAAATGGTTTCCAGTTTGCAAAGAGTCAAATAAAGTTCATTCAGAGCCATCGATGTGTCTGCTTGGGGGGGGATATATACGGCTGTGATTATAATCGAAGAGAATTCTCTTGGTAGATAATGCGGTCTACATTTGATTGTGAGGAATTCTAAATCAGGTGAACAGAAGGATTTGAGTTCCTGTATGTTTCTTTCATCACACCATGTCACGTTAGCCATAAGGCATACGCCCCCGCCCCTCTTCTTACCAGAAAGATGTTTGTTTCTGTCTGCGCGATGCGTGGAGAAACCCGTTGGCTGCACCGCCTCGGATAGCGTCTCTCCAGTGACCACGTTTCCGTGAAGCAAAGAACGTTACAGTCTCTGATGTCCCTCTGGAATGCTACCCTTGCTCGGATTTCATCAACCTTGTTGTCAAGAGACTGGACATTGGCAAGAAGAATGCTAGGGAGTGGTGCACGGTGTGCCCGTCTCCGGAGTCTGACCAGAAGACCGCCTCGTTTCCCTCTTTTTCAGAGTCGTTTTTTTGGGTCGCTGCATGGGATCCGCTCCGTTGTCCTGTTTGTAAGGCAGAACACAGGATCCGCGTCGCGAAAAACATATTCTTGGTCGTACTGATGGTGAGTTGACGCTGATCTTTTATTCAGTAGTTCTTCTCGACTGTATGTAATGAAACCTAAGATGACCTGGGGTACTAATGTAAGAAATAACACGTAAAAAAACAAAAAACTGCATAGTTTCCTAGGAACGCGAAGCGAGGCGGCCATCTCATATCTCCACCCTAACAATGGGAGTCTTTGTCCCAAAAGCGGGAAGGCAGGTGACAAGCTGAGGTCTTCATATTGCTTCCATAGAAATGTATTGGGCTTGTACTGGATAGATTCTGGCGAGAGTGAGCCCTCTCGCTTCACCTCTTCCTTTCTGCTAAAGATATATCACTGGAGAAAGCATCCAAGCAAGCGAAACAGCACCCCTCTACATGTAGCCTGTGTATCTGATGTTGTCTGGCCAGAAATAGTATGACATGCCATGCCATTGGTCCAGACAGCATCAGATACATGGTCTACACATACTGAGACAGAGGGGCGCTGTTTTGCTCGCTCGGATGCTTTAACTGAGATTGATGCCTTTCTGTCGATGTACGTCTCGGTCAATTAAATGATCAATATTTGAATATTTTATTTGCATGGGCAAGGAGGTACGGTAGGGTGGGTCAGGCCCCATAAAATCTGCCTATAACGCCGGCCATGGCCTTACGGCAGTTGCCATACCATACAGCCAATCAAGATACTCTCAATGATGAAGCTGTTTAACTTTGAGGATCTGAGGTCCCATGTAAATGATTTCAGCCTCCTGAGGGGGAAGATGTGTTGTTGTGATCTCTTCATGACTGTCTTGGTGTGTTTGGACATGAAGCTCTTGACCTGCTCCACTACAGCCCTATCGATGGGAATGGGGGGCGAGTTGACGTTTAGGTTATAGACATGTTTTAAAGTTTTCCAGTGTATGAGTCAAAGAAGAGTCTAGGTGCTTTTTTGAGCTCTCCTATCTGCTGTTCAGGAAATTAAGCAAGCACGGTTTTAGTTGTTTTGTTTGGAACACAGTGCTGCATCTATGCCATCTATGCCATCACAATCCAAAAATGGCCCATTATAAATTGCAATCTGGTTCAGGTGGGCATCATTTCAAACCTTGTTCTATTGCCAACATGAGCTAAGTTATAATTGTTTGTATATATCTAGGCAAGTCAGTCAAGTACAAATTCTTATTTACAATGACGGCCTAGGAACAGTGCCTTGTCCAGGTGCAGAGCGACAGATTATTAACCTTGTCAACTCGGGGATTCGATCTAACAACCTTTCGGTTACTGGCCCAACACTCTAACCACTAAGCTACCTGCCGCCCCATATGCTCTTACAGTGTTAGGCTTTTACAGGCCAATTCAGAGAAGCAGATATACATTTTGGGACACATGGAAAGGATTCATGTGTGCATTCAGTTGCGTGTTCCGTTGCGAATTTTCTACACAATAGACAAACATTCTATTCAGAACAATCCAGGGTATGACGCCATGTCATCTTGTAACTGTACATCAAACATAGTGATCATAAACGTTGACACTATATATGAGTTTTATAATATAGAAATGTGAAGTGCACATTTGGACTCATGGGTGTTTGACTTGCTTGTAACATCAATTCGGTATTTATTATAATTTCCAATGTCTCATCTTTCAAAATACATTTAATTTACAGCATTTTCTTCACTCAGACAATTTTTTGTTGTTGCAAAAGTTGCCCAATTAGCAGGAGGGGTGGGGGCTTGATATGTGCGGTTCTCATGTTCAGAACGTCTTTCAGTCAAAACCATACAGTGCTGTGAAGCGCAGAGCCTGAGCTCTGACGTAATGCATAGCATGTTACTGTACAGCCACTGCTTTCCAATTTATAAGCTTATCAGTGCCCAAATCGGAAATGTTTAACCCTTATATTGGTTATGAGTGTAAAGGGTTAACCACTAGGAATAAATGCCTAAACGGTTAACCATAGAGTTGTTTCTGTTTTAATCCTGTAACCAAGCTGAATCCATAATACCTCAAATTTCGAAGGGAAACTGAGATCTTGTGGCAGGACACACACATAGACTCTTTCCACCCTCAGATAGGGCGGCCGTGGCGTGGAGTGGTGATAATGAAATGGCGAGGCTTGGCAGGACCAGATGTGTGTGTGTGTATGTGTGAGGTTGGGTAATGGTTGAGCGCTGCGGGGGGAAGAGGACATCAAAGAGAAGCTGTTTAATGTGTAGAGAGGCTGCACTGCAAGTGGTCCCAAACAACTTCTTTTTTCTTTCCTTTTTGTGCTTTTTCTTTTCAGTTTAATGGCTAAACTGGAATGTCGGAGGTGTTGTCTACAGTTTAATGAGGGTTTTTTAGTGCTTGCAAGTCCTACAAAACTAACTAGAATGGCCTGGTGTGGCAGGGATGCATTTGGGGTAATTAAAAAAAGACCCTACAGCTTAAAAAATAAAGACTACATGTTCACATAGCAGACATTGGGCCTAGGGCCTTCGTCTATTACAGGCAGGTGCTGAGGTAATGGCCCAGAGAAAGGGAGAGAGAGCGGAGAGAGAGAACAAGAGGCGAGACAGACACACACAGAGAGCAAGAGAGTCACAGAGAGAGCGAGAGTGAGAGAAAGAGAAAGAGGGAGAGAGACAAAGAAAAATAGAGAGAGGAGAGCGATTGAGACAGAGATAGAAAGTGAAAAGGGGAGAGTCAGAGAGAGAGAGAGAGAGAGAGAACCGTTAGTCCCTCCTGTGTTATTAAAAGGCAGGTTCATTCATGTCAACAGGAACTTCCTGCCTGGCTCGGTTTGATTCATCACAAGGGATACGCCAGGCAAGGCGCCTGCTACCTTAGTAGACTGAGTAACCAGAGAATGCCAGGCTGGGCCAAGGGAGTCTAACCACTCATCCACACCACACAGGATGGAACACACCGAATGTGTAGGGGTTACATAATTTAGCAATGTAGTCTTGGGGCTCTATTTTAACAACCTAATGCAATGGTAAATCTAAGCGCAGGCTTAGGTTCCGGGGTGTGACAGAAATATTGTTGCTATTTTCACTATCACAATTATCCGCACACTTGCTGGCATTGGCCCTAGAGGGCTGAGTTTTGATGAATAAACAAGTTGTAGGTGTGTTGAGGCTTGGCCCCTCACTGTCCAATCAGAATGTGCTCTATGACAAAATAGTGTATTTGGTTGCTTCAAGTTGTGTATTCATGGTCTTTTATGTATTGCCCTGGAAACAACTCAAATTCCAATGTTAGTCCGATATAGTTTGTTAAGTGGCTTACAGAAACGAAATAACAAAATGTAGACCTATCTTTGCTAAACACATTAACTTGGACCTATTTGAGGTCCACATTGTGGCTTCAATAGCATTCACACTGATATAGGGGCTAGGCCTACTGTAAATTGCATTATGGCTGAGCATGGACATGCATTGTCAACAAGCAAGATTAAGCACAGCACCCGTCGAAAAACCAGCCATCATGAACCGAACTGAACATAGAAATAGTCACACACAACTAACATGGAGGAAACAGAGGGTTAAATACATTAACATGTAATTGGATAATGAAAACCAGGTGTGTAGAAAATAAATACAAAAACCAAAGACAAATGAAAGATGGATCAGCGATGGCTAGAAGACCGGTGACGTTGACCGCCGAACGCCGCCCCGTACAAGGAGAGGGACCGACCTCGGCGGAAGTCGTGACACTATGTCACACTTTCAGGCACCATAATTTCTCCCCGTGGGCATATAATATTAAAACACAGATTATGGATGGTGTTATGCAAATCCAAACTTTTCACAGTAACTGGACAATGATCCAATATAAAGATAAAGGGAGAATGTCCACTCTTCGTTAACTGCTCCCAAATAGGCCTATGTTTTATGAACATAATCGGAACCATTTTACAGATACCGTCACATTCACACATCTCCAGAAGTTGCATTGCAAGCGCGCCACGGACATTGTCCCCATAATACCAGTAAGGTGAATCATTCTAATACGTTTTGTTGTAAAAAAATTGCACAAAAAAACAAGCAATTCAGTTGTATATATTTTTGGGGAGGGGATTTTATTCCCGTCCAAATTGGGACCTGCATGCAGCTAAAATAATGTGGGCCTGCCGACAATGTAGATAAAAAGGGAATTTTTTACTCCTCTCAAACTTGATATTTTAATAAAGCTTTGGTGATTATTTCCAAGGGGTATCAGGATCCAAACCCTTAAATCGACAGTCTTGACTACTTCACAATTGTATTGGGCAGACAAAAAAAGCCTTAATTTAGAGGAGGGCATTTTTTAAAATCAAATTCAACTAATTCGATTTTAAAAATAGTTTTTTATGTTTCTAAACACGAAGTATACAGGCATCGAAAGCACATTAGGCGACTCTTGTTCCATGCGCCTATGGGAAGTGTGCGTCACGGCTGGATAGGCTGCGTTTCCACTGTCAAGAATAATGAAATAACCAACTTCGTTGCCACTAAAACATCCCTATTTAAAAAAAATGCCAACCTTTATTTAACTAAGCAAGTCAGTTAAGAACAAATTCTTATTTACGATAATAGCCTACCGGGGAACAGTGGATTAACAGATGTTTATGTCATCAACTCAGGGATTCAATCCAGCAACCTTTCGGTTACTGTCCCAACACTCTAACCACTAGGCTACCTGCCACCCTGGGTATACATGCAAAAGTTAAGGAGTGGGGAGTTATTCAGGATAAAAAAGAAACAGAATGAAGTTCAGCACAGGCACAATCCTAGAGAAAAACTTGATATAGTCTGCTTTCCACCAGACACTGGGAAATAAATTCACCTTTCAGCAGTACAATAACCTAAAACACTCAAGTGTTGGGAAAATTACTCAAACGTCATACTTGAGTAATAGTAAAGATATTTTCTATTAAGGTGACTCAAGAAAAAGTGAAAGCCACCCAGTAAAATACTACTTGAGTAAAAGTCTTAAAGTTTTTGGTTTTCAACATTCTTAAGTATCAAAAGTAAATGGAATTGCTAAAATGTACCAAGTATCAAAAGTAAAAGTAAAAGTATTAATAATTTCAAATTCCTTATAATATGCAAACCAGACAGCAACATTTATTGCTTCATTTTTAATTTATGTATAGCCAGGGGCACGCTACAACACTCTGACATTAATTTATAAAAGACCAACATCTTCCCGGACCCTGGGTTACTAAAAATGTTCCCAATGTGTGCAGCTTCTATAGGTGCCTCTATTCTACTGCTCCATGCCAATGCGCAAATGCGATGATATGCATGCAATGCTTTATTATAAAGTGATTTTTTCCCTCTCATGCGTTCCGGTTCCTCAGAACTCACCAGGTCAATCCATTCTCGTGCTCACTTTTTGGATTTACAAATTTAGCACTGTGCATAGGAAACGCTCCAGTCTGGTTTTAGACCCCATCATAGTACTGACACTCAACTGTTGAAGGTGGTAATTTGCCTTTTAATGCAGCCAGACCAAGGCTTTGCGTCTGTCAGGGCCAGATCAAGGGTCTGCATCTGTCCTCGTGCTCCTAGACCTGCTGCTTTCAACACCATCAATCAACACATTATTTTGGAGAGATTGGAAATCTGGTCTACCCTGACAAGTTATTGCCTGGATTAAATCTAATCTGTCAGTTCATCTCTGTAGATGGTTGGGCCTCTGACAAATCAATGATACGTTTCAGTTTTCCTCAAGGTTCCGTTCTAGGACCACTAGGTTAGCAAAATTTGAAATTGTGTTTTTTACAAAAGTAGTGACTCAGAGCTAGAAAATGGTTTAGCATTTAAACTACATACAGTTAAAGTATGAAGCTTACATACACTTAGGTTGGAGTCATTAAAACTCGTTTTTTTCAACCACTCCACAAATTTCTTGTTAACAAAATATAGTTTTGGCAACTTGGTTAGGACATCTACTTTGTGCATGACACAAGTAATTGTTCCAACAATTGTTTTACAGACAGATTGTTTAACTTATATTTCATAATTCCAGTTGGTCGGAAGTTTACATACACTAAGTTGACTGTGCCTTTAAACAGCTTGGAAAATTCCCGAAAATAATGTCATGGCTTTAGAAGCTTCTGATAGGCTAATTGACATCATTTGAGTCAATTGGAGGTGTACCTGTGGATGTATGTCACGACTTCCGCCAAAGTCGGTCCCTCTCCTTGTTTGGGCTGTGTTCGCTGGTCTACGTCACCGATCGTCTAGCCATCACTGATGCATTTTCCATTGGTTTTGTCTTCCTTCACACCTGGTTCCAATCCCATCAATTACATGTTGTGTATTTAACCCTCTCCCATCATGTCCTTGTCGGAGATTGTTTGTATGTATGTTCATAATTTATGTTTTGGTGCGCAATGGGTTATTGTACCCACTTTTATTTATGTTGTATTTTGGTTTAGTTTATTAAACTACTCCATTTATACCAAGTTTGATTCTCCTGCGCCTGACTTCCCTTCCCATATGTACATAAAAATATATGAATGAGTGATGGTACAGAACGGCATAGGCAAGATGCAGTAGATGGTATCGAGTACAGTATATACATATGAGATTAGTAATGTATGTAGTATGTAAACAATGTAAACAAGTATGTAAACATAAAAGTTGCACCTACACCTACAATGTATTTCAAGGCCTACCCACACACATTGTTACAGAATCTCCGACCACCTATGGAGTCAGCAGGAGAAGCTACCCCGGCCATGGAGGTGGAGGAGCGCGGTAAAGCTTCACCATCTGGCCGCCGCCATGGATCGCGTTGTCCAGACTATGGACCGCTGGGAGAGACGGGGAGTTCTTCCAGCACCTCTACCAGCACAACCGGGGTCTCTCTTGAGCGCCCCTTTACCGCCTGAACCCAGTGGGATCCGTCTCTCCATGCCACAGGAGTACGACGGGAGTGCTGCCTACTGCCAGAGTTTCCTCCTCCAACTAAACCTCTATCTGGCCACGGTCCACCCAGCTCCATCGGACCGTGTGAAGGTGTCCGGCCTCATCTCGTGCCTCACCGGGAAAGCCCTGGAGTGGGCCAGCGCCGTGTGGAGAGAGGGAGATCCGACGTTGGACCATTTTGAGGAGTTCACCCGCCACTTATATTTATGTTGTATATTGGTTTTGGAGTTTTTGTTAAGTTTATGAAATGACTCCATTTATACCAAGTTCGATTATCCTGCGCCTGACTTCCCTGCCACCTACACACACGTTGTTACAATGTATTTCAAGGCCTACCTTCAAACTCAGTGGCTTTTTGCTTGATATTATGGGAAAATCAAAAGAAAAATCAGCCAAGACCTCTGGTTCAACCTTGGGAGCAATTTCCAAACACCTGAAGGTGCCACGTTCATCTGTACAAACAATAGTGCGCAAGTATAAACACCATGGGACCGCGCAGCCGTCGTACTTTGGTGGGAAAAGTGTAAATCAATGCCAGAACAGCAAAGGACCTTGTGAAGATGCTGGAAGATGCTGTTTGGCCATAAAGACCATTGTTATGTTTGGAGGAAAAAAGGGGGAGGCTTGCAAGCCAAAAAACACCATCCCAACCATGAGGCACGGGTGTGGCAGCATCATGTTGTGGGGGTGCTTTGCTGCAGGACGGACTGCTGCACTTCACAAAATAGATGCCATCATGAAGTAGGAAAAATGCTGTGGATATATTGAAGCTACATCTCAAGACATCAGTCAGGAAGTTAAAGCTTGGCCGCAAATGGGTCTTCCAAATGGACAATGACCCCAAGCATACTTCCAAAGTTGTGGCAAAATGGATTAAGGACAACAAAGTCAGGGTATTGGAGTAGCCATCACAAAGCCCTGACCTTAATCCCATAGAATATTTGTGGGCAGAACTGAAAAAGCGTGTGCGAACAAGGAGGCCTACAAACCTGACTCAGTTACAACTTATCTGTCATGAGAAATGGGCCAAAATTCACCAAAATTATTGTGGGAAGCTTGTGGAAGGCTACCCGAAACGTTTGACCCAAATTAAACAATTTAAAGGCAATGCTATGAAATACTAATTGAGTGCATGTAAACTTCGGACCCATTGGGAATGTGATGAAAGAAATAAAAGCTTAAATAAATATTTCTCTCTACTATTATTCTGACATTGCACATTCTTAAAATAACGTGGTGATCCTAACTGACCTAAAACAAGGAATATATGGGAAATTCATTCTGTTTAACAATTTGATAAACTTGTAACACCACTTTTGATAAAATGTCCTTTTGAATGTTTTGGTAGATGTACTGGAGAGCTCTTCTTTGTCTACATCCATTCAGCATCATTCATTCACTTTAGCCTTAGCCCAAAACAGTCCAAAATAGCATAACTGGTGTATTTTAACACCAATAATCCCATCCGTTTAAAAATGAATATAGTATATGTCAATCTAGTTGCAACTAAATGCAACTTTCTAAACAATGTTTTGATTCTGTTCTACCTTGTTAGCTAGCTAGCTAATGTTAAGTTACTAAACTTAATTTAGGCTAAATTGTATTCATTATTACAGGAAAATAAACTCACAACAAGCTAATCATTTACAAGTTAATGGCAAGCTAATTAGAGAAATAGCTAACCAACATTAGGCTATAACTAGCAATGCAAATGGCTCTGAGACACGAATAATATTACTACACAGATCATACAGGTAACGTTATCTATCGAGCCAGCCAGCTAATATTAGCTAGATAGCTAACAGTACGCTTTAGCTTGCAATGAAAACAATTTTCAGATTTTTTTTTAAATGTATAAAATCTAAAAATGTAGCTATCTTGACGCTTTTCCCTCTCTTTCACAGATACCATGGTTGCCCTTAGTTTGAAGATATAATCCGGAGACTAGCGTTTTATACAACAGTTTTCTGTGTGTTCTCTTTTCGACTCCCTGTGCATATTTGCAATCAAACGGCAGAATATTCTTTATCTCCTCAGCTATCATACTCTGCTTCCTCCGGGCATTCCACTGATTTCAAAACTCTGTCTTCCAGAAAGTGGAACACTTTTTCAGTTATTTGTGATATCTTAAAAAAGCAGCTTTAGAAAGGATTACCTACACATACTGAGCAGCCCTTTGTTATAAACAGAAGCGTGCTACAGTGGTTGCTCCTTTAAAAGTTACGTTATAATGCAGCACACATTTTTTATGTTAATGTAAGTTAGTGCTAGTTTGACCACCAGAGGGCTTCTTTGAGAAGCATCTGGAATTACCAGAGAATTTAAAAACTTTTTTGTAATAACAAAGTATATGGGATTGATTTTAAGAAATTAGGCTTAATTAATTTGATTAATTTTATGGTGTTTCTATTCCTAGAAAAATGAAAAACGGAACACGGAACCCTCAGAGTTTCCGTTAGGATGGAATGGAAAATGTGGTGCTGTACAATGTGACGATCGGGAGTAGGCTACAGCACAAGAAGATTGGAGGATTCTAAATTGTTTGCCTTCATCAGACAACTTTGTTCCAATATTTCTGTAAATCAGTTATATTTCTTCCCATAGTAATTCGTTATGACTAAATCAACATCTGCATTTTGAAAGAGTATTTTATCATTATTTTATTAACAAAAGCATAAAGATGCTGATGAAGAAATGTAGAACTGTACAGTATATGCTTTAACATTTGGATAATTAAGCATTTAAAGCATTTTGAAGATATAATCTACCTGGATTTGTTTTAGGCTGCTGTGTAGAAAACATTAACAATTAAGAAAAATCCTGGAATGAGTAGGTTTGTCCAAACTTTTGACTGGTCCTTGCTTAATTAATTGAGCGTTCTGGCCATACAACGGCAGTCAAGCACCCAACGTTGGCTAGCTACCTCCAGACACAAATGAGACCACTCTGACCATTTTACTCGCCCTAGAAGAGCTGGATAGGCAGTTTTCATGTTAACTTATCTAGGGTCTGTGGGACGCTTGTTAATCCAACCGCTGTGTCAGATTTCAAAAAGGCTTTACGGTGAAAGCATACCATGCGATTATCTGAGAACAGCGCCCAGCAGACAAATCATTACAAACGGCTACCAGCCAAGTAGAGGAGTCAGTAATAGCGCTAAAATTAATCACTTACCTTTGATGATCTTCATATGGTTGCACTCATAAGACTCCCATTTATTCAATAAATGTTTGTTTTGTTCGATAAAGTCCCTCTTTATATCCAAAAACCTCAGTTTTGTTAGTGTGTTTTGTTCAGTAATCCACAGGCTCAAAGGTAGACAAAAAATCTGAAAAGTATCAGTAAAGTTCATAGAAACATGTCAAACGATGTTTATAATCAATCCTCAGTTTGTTTTTAGTCATAATAATCAATAATATTTCAACCGGACAATGGCTTCGTCAATATACAAGGAAAACAAGAAAGAAGTTCTCTCCGTCACACGCAGGAAACAGCTCTGGGGACTTTCCCAGACCAATCATTCAGAGTGGTCTTACTACCTCATTTTTCAGAATACAAGCCTGAAACAATTTCTAAAGACTGTTGACCTCTATTGGAAGCCATAGGAAGTGCAATTTGAGTCCTAAGTCATTGGAATCTGTATAGGCCGTCAATGGAAAACTACAAACCTAAAAAAAAAAGATTTTTCTCAGGTTTTCGCCTGCCATATCAGTTCTGTTATACTGTTAGACATTATTTTAACAGTTTTGGAAACGCTAGAGTGTTTTCTATCCAAATCTACCAATTATATGCATATCCTAGCTTTTGGGCCTTAGAAACAGGCAGTTTACTTTGGGCACGCTTTTTATCCGGAGGTGAAAATAGTGCCCCCTACCCTATTGAGGTTAATCAGAGCATTGGTCATTGTAACTGTGCTGCTGGAAACAATTTAATTACGTTTTTTTGCCAACATTTACTGACACCGGCCATATTCAACGGGTGTTGAGTGCTCTGAAATCGGAGTAGATAGCCAGAGCGAAATTACAAAAGCACCCAGATGTCCATTGAGAACGCACAACGACTATACCATTTAGCGAAACTAAAAATGGGAATAATCAAGTCAATAAACGTTGGGTAGTTAGATAACTATAGTTTTTATACTGTCAAGTTCGATGTATAATACTAACGTTAGGTAGATAGCTAACATACAGGTACATACTGCTGTAATGATAAGCTATGTGGTTCATGAGGACAGCAGAGCTAACAAATTGTCAGCCAACATAACATGTAAGGTAACTTATTTGAAAAGTCATTACTTTATTACATTGAGTAGCAATCTACCACGAGGACGCTCTCTATCGACTGCTTTTGGTGCACAGTCGATAGCGCGCTGGACTTCGGGCAAGAAGGTTGAGGGCTCAAAACCTGCTCCCTGCTTGTTTCATTTGAAGTCATGCACAATTATCCATGTATTATTTGGTTTATATTGCCCATTCATTGTCAGTTACAGACACAGTAGTGCATTGGGACCCAAAAGCATAATCAATGCTCTAACTCCCCTTTGGCTGTTAGGGCAAACCTGGTCTGTGATAGGATGGGGGGTTTTCACACCTAGCTAGGCTATTAGACTATTCTTTAGTAAAGGTTGAATAGTCTATTGTTCAGCTATTAGCCCCCTCCCCAACTTGCAACACATTTTTGTTACTTCCATCTCGTTCCTCGCCCTCTTCCACTTGTCATTCTCCGTCTGAGTGTCTAGCTTGTGGGCGTGCTGGCAGGATTATGGCAACACCTTCTGTGGTACATCAAGAATTTGCATAGCAGGTTTGTATGAAGGTCTGGATATTCACAGGCAAATTGTTATACGCTATGGAGGTACATCTGTGTCTTTTTGTTGAGAGCAAAGCTTTTTATTTTCATTTTCAATCAAAAATAAATGTTCTGATAGCAAAAACAAGGCTTCAAAGTAAAATACATTTTTTGTAATAGAGTGTAAAACTTACATTTTATTTCCCATTTTTTGAAAATAAAAAATGTATTTGAAAACAAAACAATTTAAATTTCGCAATCAAACAACCTCCATTTTGGCAATTTTTTTGAGTGTCAGTTTGGCTACAACCAATACTGATCAGCCTTTCTTTCCGACACAAAGGAAGTCATAGCGGACGCCTACGAAGGACTGTGTGATGACGGCATCTCAGGTAAGCAGCGCTGGGCGTTCTTCCGTCCAACTTCTACATAGCTAGTAGCTAGCTCCCACGATTCAGTGTCGGTTCACAACATTCTACTACTATATTACATACATACCGTAGAATGATAAATCATGCAATTATTATTCTCAAGCTAACCAAAAACATTAGCTATGAACACCTGTTCTTGCCATTTTCAGTTGAATTCATCTAACTTTCTTTCATGGCAACTCAGAAGCAGGCCATGTCCTATTTGTTTCATAGTCGATATATAATCATATTTCATGACAGTGTAACGGTTAGCTTTCTTTTACAGAAGGATGAAAGAACACAATATGTCTGTCAGGGAATGCTATTCTGATATGTCAGATGAAGAGTTAGTCCAGAAAGTCAGGGCCATTAAGGCAAAGATGCCTCATAAGGGCTTTAGAATGGTCAAAGGAAGTCTCCAAGCAATGGGCCATCGTGTACAATGGCGAAGAGTTAGGGAGTCTTTGCAGCGTGTAGATTGTGCAGGTATCATTGCCAGAATGATCCAGCTTTGTTGTATTGCTCGGCAAAGATACTCTGTTCCTGCTCCCCTGTCTCTCGTCCACATTGATACAAATCATACATTGATAAGGTACTAAGATGTATAAATGTCTCCATGAAATCTAAGAAGTTATTTGAACTTTTTTAATCTTACTTATTTGTCGACAAATTTTCAATGATGTTTTGGAGTTGTTCTTCATCAACCTTTAGGTTAATAGGTTGAACATTTCACTTCTTATTCCAATGCTTTTTTTCAAGATACAACATTGTCATCTTTGGCGGTATAGATGGATTTTCAAGGAAGGTCAGTATATTATTTTGTATACATATTGCATATTTCCTATCACCTAATGAACAACCACAATACCAGTCTGGTGTTAAGCGTAGGCTACCTCTTGTATAGATGTTCTATCTTGACACTGCGGCCAATAACAAAGAAGCAACTGCTTTTGGACACTTTATGGTTGTAGTCGGCGGAAATGGATGGCCTTCAAGGTAAATATTGATATAGTAGAAAGAAAAAAATGATTACTTGTATTATGCATATTGTATACAGTTACTTTCTGTATAAAAACCCTTGACATCTTCTTCATCAAACCTTGTAAGATTGCGTTCTGTGCTGTATTGACGTATCCTGAAAATGACATCTGCTGTTTTAGATTGAACGGTCATATCTCAATTCTTGTTTTCATATCTACAAAAAAATAAACTATTTTCTTTACTTTCAGAGTGTGAGCTGATCAAGGGGTCGAAAATATAGATATTGCCAGATGTATGTTCACTGTCTGAGAAACAGACCGTGGAAGCTTTATTACTGGCAAAAGTGTCCATAACCAGAGGTAATTAAACTGTTCCATTTTCTTTTTCTCCCTTCCTCTCTGCCTGTCTTGTTGTACGTGGAACCTGTCTCACATGCATTAAATAAAATAAATAAACCACATAACCACTCAGCCATTTTCACTGGACTATCAAGCCCCTGTTGCTGTCATGATTTCCCTGGGGGTTAGCCTTGCAATAACCAAGTGGTGAGACACATAGCCCTCTATATTTAAATGTTTCAGGTACACTCAGATAGGTGTCTGCGTCACTTCAGTCAGTAACCACTCACAATAGGCACACACAACTTGCATTTCTATAACCTCGGACCAACTTCACTGTTCATGGAGGGAGACCACAAGACCACAGAGATTAGCCCCCCCCCCCCCCCAAACCTTTTCTTTCTCTCTGTTAGAATGGAACACTTATGGAGACATGTTTGGAGTGCTGTGACATGTCAGTACTACAGCGTGCTGCAGAGTTTGGAGGAATAAGGTTACCTTGACCTGTCGAATTCTATCCACATATTCTGTGTGGGATATGTGTTCCTACCTCGTCTGCGGGCAGATCTGCAGCATTTCACAGAGAGTTGGAATAATCACCCTTTAAGTACAGTTACGAACCTGACACCTCACCAGCTGTGGCATATCGGAATGCTCCAAATACCTGTGTCTGAGCCAAACTATGCAGAGGTATGTGTCTGTGTGATATGTGAATGGCTTGACAGATCTTCCTTTAAGTTTATCATCACTAACACAGATTTGTTTGTTTTGAGCATTCCAGATTCAGTAGGTGGAGGACCTTCTTTATCAGGAGGATAATCTGGAAACTGGAAACACTGACAATGGTGTCATTGTTCCTGACATCTACTGAGGGTCTGCTGTGCTGCAACGTCAAGTGAACCCTACCACTGACTCCTCATCTTTTGTTCAGGGCATATACATGCATGCTCTTCAATTAGTTATGAGTCTCCAGCCTTTTTAGGTGCAGTCCTCACACACTTTGTAGGATATTGTTTTAGCCCCGGTGTCACTCTTGATAATGGCAAAAAAAAAAAAAAAAACATTTGGAGAAGGGTGAAAGGATAGCAGGCCCAGCTGTCAAAGTGAGAGAGTAGGCTATTCTGGATAGAGCAGGTACTTTTGTGTAGTCTATTTCTTGTGAGGTTTTCTGTCCTCAGATACAGAGAGATGTGAAAGCCTGTCTGCAGATTAATAAGAGGTCCCAAGGAAGAGCAGCAGTTCTCAGTTCTCAGTCCTGGTCCTGGGGACTCAAAGGGATGCACAGCTGATTCAAATGATCAAGTCATCATCAAGCTTCAAGTAGTATTTATGTATTCATTTGTGACACTATCCTTGATTATGATCCTGCTAGTGTCACATGCTACACATGCACATGCATCAATCTATCCAATGTTATCATTATTTGTTATCAGTGTTATTATTCTTATATTATACAATAAGTATTATTAAAGAGATGCTTTACATTGAAATACAGATAGAGATGTAGTAATCCCAGAGTTAATGATCCAAGATCAGTTTTGCATTTCACCTCCTGATGATTATGATGACTGACCGCGTTAGAATAAAAAAACAAAGCTTAATCATGCTCTCTCTCTATCCATCTGTCTCTCGTCTGCAGGTATGTTTTGATGTGAGAGAGGAAGCCAGTCCCGTCATCGTCAGATTGAACTTGTATTTATAATATTACAATTATAATGCATAACACCTGGATAAGGAACATATACACCTGGATAAGGACCGTTCAATAAAGCATTTAACATTCTCCACTGGTTGAAATGTAGTATCTCATTGGAATACCACACCTATCCTGTGTCCTCAGATTAATGCAGATGAAGGGAATTAGAGATGCATAGGAAGTGTACTGTACAGTTCTTTTCTGTATATATGAATTACAAATCAGCCTTTATTTAAATCATGTTTCTAGTCTATTGCATAGTTTCAATGTGTAATCATTGATGTCCCAGGAGCAGGAGTGGTAAACACTGTTGAAGTGTATAATTGTAATACATACATGCAGACACAGCATCACATTCAAAGAATGGAGTTTGACACACCTAGTATTGGATATGACTGAAAAAGAATGTCTCACAGACATTCATACATGTACATTAAATTTGCAGTAAATGCTTTAGCAAACTAGATTCTTTACATCCACTGTTTCACAAGATGACAGCCTGGTTTGCTGAGTCCCTAAAACATTAAACAACACAAATTACAAATTCATAATGTCATAACACTAGCTAGCTAACTTGCTTGTAAATTAACTTAATGACAAATAAATATGCACAATCGTTTGTCTCTACATTAACTAACATATTCCTCTCAATTGTAAATGTTTTGCCTGACTCGTTATGACGTTATATTTGCTTCCACTGTAATATTCTGTCAGCCATCTTTGCTGAAGAAAGTTACCAGGGACGGGTGGCTCGCGTCAAATTTGTCATTAGAACCACTCTATATGATTGGTCATATAAAAACCTTGGGACCCAAATTTATAATGAGTGCTCTAACTCCCCCTTACGGTGGCCTGGAGCAATGAAGCCGTGACGCTGAGTACCTCTAAGTCATGCGCTGTAAGCTCGCGACTTTTAAAAACTTATTCAGGATAGGGTCCTTTTTTTCTCAATTTCCTCCTGACTGACGTGGCCAAAGTAAACTGCCTGTTACTCAGGCCCAGAAGCCAGGATATGCATATCATTGATACCATTGGATAGAAAACACTTTGAAGTTTGTAGGAGAAAGTCCAAAGAAAAACCAACCGGACATGTTTTGGAAGCCCATGCTCTTCCAATGGAACGTATAGGGTCATATTGCATTTCCTATGGCTTCCACTAGATGTCAACAGTCTTTGTTCAAGGTTTCAGGCTTGTTTCTTCCAAAATTAGGAAGAATTATGAGTTTTAGTACTGGGACTCAGAGGTGGAAATCAGTCTGCATGCACGATGAAGAGGACGCACACTTTCCTATTGAACATACTCCGTGATCTGAGATGACAGTGTTGTTAACAAAAGGCTAAGCTTGTGTTTGAATATATTTATTTCATTTCATTTGCGATTTTCATGAATAGGAAACGTTGCGTTATGGTAATGAGCTTGAGGCTATGATTACGCTCCTGGATACGGGATTGCTCGACGCTAGAGGTTAAGGCACATGAAAGTTCAAGTTCCAGAAGGCATTTATACCAAAAAACACATTTTGATTAAAACAAATACATGTTCAAATGCCTCTCCGGTGAAGTAGTGATGACACTCAGCTGTACATTTCATTGAAACATGGTGGAGCCACAAAACTGCCTACCCTGGAAGCCTGTGTTTCAGACATCAGGAATTTGACGGCTGCAAATATTTTACTTCTAAACTTGGACAAAACAGATATTCTAGTTCTAGGTCCCAAGAAACAAAGCGATCTGCTGTTGGATCTGAAAATGAATCTCGGTGGTTGTACAGTCATCTCAAATAAAACTGTTAAGGACCACGGTATTACTCTGGACCCTGATCTCTCTTTTGATGAACAAATCAAAAATATTTCAAGAGCATTTCTTTTCCATCTTCGGGAACATTTTTTCCTAAAATGATGCAAAAAAGCTAATCCATGTTTTTGTCATTTCAAGATTAGACCACAGCAATGCGCTACCCTCCGGCTACCCGGATAAGCTAGTGCTAGTGCTAAATATAACTAGAACCCCAAAAGTTGATCATATTACTGCAGTGCAGTGCTAGCCTCTCTCTCCTGTTAAGGCTAACGGTTTTACTGCTAACTTACAAAAGCATTACATGGACTTGCTCCAACCTATCTCTCCAATTCGGTCCTGCCGTACCTACCTACACGTATACTATGGTCACAAGACTCTGGCCTCCCTATTGTTCCTAGAATGTCTAAGCAAACAGCTGGAGACAGGGCTTTCTCCTATAGAGCTCAATTTTTATGGAATGGTCTGCCGATCCATGTGAGAGACACAGACTCAGTCAACCTTTAAGTCTTTACTGAAGACTCATCTCTTGAGTAGGTTCTATAGTTGAGTGTAGTGTAGCCCCAGGGGTGCGAAGGTGAGCGGTAAAGCACTGGAATGACAAACCACCCTTGCTATCTCTTCCTGTCCAGCTCCCCTCGCTCCAGTGGGATTCTCTGACTCTGAACCTATTATGGGGGCTGAGTTACTGGCTTGCTCATGCTGTCCCTAGGTGAGGTGCATCACATTGTGCCAGGCTTTTTTTGCTATACTCGACTTGAGTGGGTTGAGTCACTGACCTGATTTTCCTGTCCGGTCTTCGTGGGCTGTACTACGCATTGTCTCAGGGTAGTAAGTTAGTGGTCTGTTGATATCCCTGGCAAAGTGGGTGGGGTTATATCCTGCCTGGTTGGCCCTATCCTGGGGTAACTTTGGAATAGAGCTACAGTGTCCCCCAACCACCCCTTTCTCAATCTCCAGTATCTATGTTGCAGTAGTCTATGGCCCGGGAGGCTGTCTTATCTGGTATACTGTGTGATCTTAGGTATGTTCCCTCTAATTCTCCCATCTCTCTCTCTCTAACCCATATTTACTTCTGAGGTGCTGACCTGTTGCACCATCTATAACCACTGATATTATTATTTGACCCTTCTGGTCATCTATGAACGTTTGAACATCTTGAAGAACGATATGGCCTTACTGGCCATGTACTTGCTGTGTCTCCACCTGACACAGCCAGAAGAGGACTGGCCTTCAGAGTTTGGTTCCGCTGTAGGTTTTTTCCTAGGTCTCCTTTCTAGGGAGTTTTTCCTAGCCACTGTTTCTTTACATCTGCATTGCTTGCTCTTTTGGGTTTTAGGCTGGGTTTCTGTATAAGCACTTTGTGACAACTGCTGATTTGCATTTGATTGACACACACACACTCTCTCTCTCTCTTTTACTGCATGCTGCTGCGCTGGCTGGGCCGGGCGGGCCGTCACGTTGCACAGAGAGCTTCATTATAGGTAACAAACCTGTGACCTCAGTCCCATGACACTGACACATCGCTGTGTACAAAAACACAGGAAGTCAGAGAGCGAGACAGATAGAGGGAGAGAGACAGATAAAAGGTGGGGGAAGATCCTTTTGTCAGTGCAAATATGTTCAAGTTGTCAGTTTACTTTAATCATTTGTGTGTGTATCAGTGTGTTTGGGGATGTGTTATTGCTCATTAGTGCATTTGGCATCATATATGTTTGGGTGATTGTGTGCAAGGGGGTGGTGTTTGTTTGTGAGTGTGTGTGTTCGTGTCTTTGTATGTAAATATCTGTGTGAGGATGGCTGTGTGTATTTGTTTGTTTGTTTGTGTCAGAAGAGGCCTGGATGCGTGATTGTTGTGTCTGTCGTGGGTTGCTAGTTACTGACATTTAGTCAAGTGTCAATATATGGATCCCCAACAGGAAATCGGAACTCCAGTCAACTCCTACACTCTCTGGATGCAGGTAGCAGCAATTTGCACTCAACAAGATGTACCTCCCTTTCTGTTATCATCCGGCCTTCAGTTTTCCATTACCTATCCTCTTCTGCCTCTCTGACTCACTTCCTCCCTTCCTCCCCTTACTGCCCTCAAAGGATGTCATGGGATGCTGAAAGGAAGCCAAATATAACCACAACAGTTCACATGACCGCTAAACAAATGCTGCCATTCATTCATGCACTCCCAAACAGAAGGCAATAATGGATCATATCATGTAATGTATGTGTGTGTGGCCAATGTCTTGTCTCATCTTACCTTGAACAGGGGTGTCAAATGTACGGCCCGCAACCTCATGATACATTCTAATGAATAAAACCAAATGGAAACTGTAAAATGATAATGGACCTAAATTCATACAGTTAATTGCCTGTGTCCAGTTCGCTCATAATCACCGGAATGAAAGCTAGACAGTCAGGGAGCATCGAAAATTCCCAAAACTATGAATAGAGAACAATATTTTACTCATTTTGACCTCATTGAAGACAGAATGCAGCCCCCGGGACAAAATTAGTTTGACATCCCTGTTGTAGAATCTTCTTATTGAAATGACAGGTTTTTGACAGAAGGTGAAACAGATTTGAATCCGTCCAGTTGACCTCCGATACAGTACATAACTGGTGTATTTTTAGTCACTAGTGAAAGCAACCCGTCTGACCAGTTGCCCATATATGGCATTGTTCTGTGACTCAGTGCATGCGCCATTGGATCTGGAGGTCAAATGGTTAATGAACGAGCAGAATGATATATTTTTTCCTCATCATACAAGCAATACATTTATTATTATTTGAACCATATTTTTTTCATATTTTTTTTAAAACTCAAGATACGAACGTACACATACTGTAAGAACAAAAATGACATCTCATCTGCCCAGACCCGCATGCTTACACCCCCATCCATAGTGCCTGCATTATTGTTTGCCACTTGGCCTTAAATTGTATCAATTCGTTTTTCTCGGACGCCCATGCTATTTCAATAATAAATCATTTGATTTTTCCATTGTGTTAGTTGATTTCCACGTTTTTAGTATGCGTTTTTTTCAAGATGATTGATGGTCTGACCAATCGGAATCCACGCTTCAAGATTGTTTTGATCACGCGGACTGGGATATGTTCCGTGTAGCCTCCGAGAATAACATTGACGAATACATTGATGCTGTGACTGAGTTTATCAGGAAGTGTATAGGAGATGTTGTACACACTGTGACTATTAAAACCTACCCTAACCAGAAGGCGTGGATAGATGGCAGCATTCGAGCAAAACTGAAAACGCAAATCGTCGCGTTTTAACATGGCAAGGTGACTGGGAATATGGCCAAATACAAGCAGTGTAGTTATTTCTTCCATAAGGCAATCAAACAGGCAACACGTCAGTATAGAGACAAAGTGGAGTCACAATTCAATGGCTCCGACAAGACGTACAGTATGTGGCAGGGACTACAGACAATCAGACTACAAAGGGAAAAACCAGCCAAGTCGTGGACACCGACGTCTTGCATAAGGACAAGCTAAACACCTTCTTCGCCCACTTTGAGGATAACACAGTGCCACCGACGTCTGTGGCCGACGTCAATGAGATATTTTAAACGTATTAACTTCTCTAGGGTAGGGGGCAGCATTCGGAATTTTGGATGAAAAGCATGCCCAAATTAAACGGCCTGCTACGCGGGCCCAGAAGATATGATATGCATATAACTGGTAGATTTGGATAGAAAACACTATAAAGTTTCCAAAACTGTTAAAATAGTGTCTGTGAGTATAACAGAACTGATTTGGCATGAGAAAAATCCATTCAGGAAGTAGTTATTTTTTTGGTTTTGTAGTTTTCTTTTCAATGCCATTACAGTATCCATTGACTTTGGACTATTCCTATGCCTTACACTAGATGTCAACAGTCTTTAGAAATTGTTTCAGGCTTGTATTCTGATAAATGAGGGAGTAAGACCAGTCTGAATGAGTTGACCCTTGTCGTGTCACACAGGTTTTTCATGCACGCGACCGAGAGAGTGCATTTCTTGTTTACCTTTTATATTGATGACGTTATTGTCCGGTTGAAATATTATAGATCATTTAGGCTAAAAACAACCTGAGGATTGAATATAAACATTGTTTGACATGTTTCTATGAACTTTACGGATACAATTTGGATGCTTTGTCTGCCTGTTTTGACTGCGTTTGAGCCTGTGGATTACTGAAGAAAACGCGAACAAAACGGAGGTTTTTGGATATAAAGAAACTTTATCGAACAAAATGAACATTTATTGAGTAAATTAATGTGTTCTGAGTGAAGCCATATGATGATCATCAAAGGTAAGGGATTATTTTTCTCTCTTTCTGGCTTATGTAACTCTTCTACTTGACTGGTTACTGTTTGTAATGATTTGTCTGCTGAGCTATGTTCTCAAATAATCGTAAAGTATGATTTCGCCGTAAAGCATTTTTTTAATCTGACACCGTGGTTGGATTCACAAGAAGTTAATATTTAAACCTATGTAAAATATGTTTTGTTTTCAGAATTTTTATAATGAGTATTTCTGTATTTGAATTTGGCATTCTGCATTCTCACTGGATGTTGGCCAGGTGGGACATCCCACATACCCTAGAGAGATTAACCCTCGCAAGGCTGCCGGCCCAGATGGAACCCCTAGCCGCGTTATCAGAGCATGTGCAGACCAGCTGGCTGGAGTGTTTATGGACATATTCTCTCCCTATCCCAGTCTGCTGTCTGTCCCCACATGCTTCAAGATGTCCACCATTGTTCCTGTACCCAAGAAAGCAAAGGTAACTGAACTAAATTACTATTGCCCCGTTAGCACTCACTTCTGTCATCATGAAGTGCTTTGAGAGTCTAGTTAACGATCATATCACCTCTACCTTACCTGACACCCTAGGCCCACTTCAATTTACCGCACCAATAGATCCACAGATGATGCAATCGCCATCATACTACACACTGCCCTATTCCATCTGGACGAAAGGAATACCAATGTAAGGAAAATGTTCATTGACTATAGCTCAGCATTCAACACCATAGTACCCGCCAAGTTCATCAAGCTCGAGAACCTGGGTCTGAACCCCGCCCTGTTCAACTGGGTCCTGAATTTCCTGATAGGCCGGAAAGGTAGGAAACAACACCTCCACTTCACTGATCCTCAACACTGGGGCCCTACAAGGATCCATGCTCAGCCCCCTCCTGTACTCCCTGTTCACCCATGACTGCATGGCCACGCACACCTCCAACTCACCCATGACTGCATGGCCACGCACACCTCCAACTCAATTGTCAAGTTTTCACACGACACAACAGCAGTAGGCCTGATTACCAACAATGACGAGACAGCCTACAGGGAGGAGGTGAGGGCCCTGGGAGTGTGGTGCCAGGAAAATAACCTCATACCCAATGTCAACAAAGCAAAGGAGCTGATCATGGACATCAGTAAAAAGCAGAGGAAGCACCCCCTATCCATATGGAGAAGGTGGAAAGCTTCAAGTTCCTCGGTATACACGTCAGTGACAAACTGAAATGGTTCATCACACAGACAGGGTGGTGAAGAAGGCGCAACAGCGCCTCATCAACTTCAGGAGGCTGAAGAAATTTGGCTTGGCACCTAAAACCCTCAAACTTTTACAGATGCAACACTTGGGAGCATCCTATCGGGCTTTATCACTGTCTGGTATGGCATCTGCACCACCCACAACCGAAGGGCTCTCCAGAGGGGGGTGCAGTCTGCCCAACGCATCACTGCGGGCAAACTACCTGCCCTCCAGGACTCCTACAGCACCCGATGTCCAGGAAGGCCAAAAAGATCATCACGGCCTTCAACCACCAGAGCCACTGCCTGTTCATCCCGCTTATCATCCAGAAGGCGAGGTCAGTGCAGGTGCGTCAAAGCTGGGACCGAGAGACTGAAAAACAACTTCTATCTCAAGGCCATCAGACTGTTAAACAGCCATCACTAGCACATGAGGCTGCTGCCCTGTATACATAGACTTGAAATCATCACCTGCCACTTTAATAATGGAACACTATTCAATTTAACCCTGGTGCTTGCTGGGAAAAAATTACATCCATTGTGGTATGGGTCAGATTGACCCGCACAGTTTAAACACATTCAAGACAGTCAAAGAATCAGCCAAAACATTGTTTTTCTTGTCAGACCTTTCAGAAAGGAGAAATAAAGAACTTTTGATTTGATTTCAGAAACATATAAAACATATTTCCTTTCCCACATACAATCATTTTCTGTTTCTCCAAGTAGCCACTTAGGTGTGATTTGACCCTACTGGTCAAAATGATCCCTTCTGTCTTTCTCTCTACATATTGAACGCAATGTACGTGTGTGCTTTCTGCAGATGTATTTATTGCATTCGACACAAGTGGTGCTGGTTTTACTGTCTTGTCGAGGGGGGGCAGAGCTGGCATCTTTTCCGTTTTTTGCCCTCACCTGTATCCACTGGATCCATCAGAGATCTGCTGCTCTCGCACTGAGAAGGAGAAGCTTGGGAAACGTAATTATAAAAGTGCAACCAGAACCAGTCAAAACAAAATATATCAAAAAACACGTGTTTATCTTGGACGTCTGCGAATATCTATACATATGAAAGCCTTCGGGTCAAAATGACCCACAACATCATGTTTGTATACAACATCTACAGAGACATTCCACAACACATCAGTGTGTCCATATTTTGAAGTCAATTTCATGACTCTAAAAGAGGAAAATACATTTAATTTCATGGAGAAAAAGAGAGATTAACTAGTATTTTAGACAACTCAAAAGTAGAAATGGGTCAAATTGACTGGAAAACGAAATAGGTTTTTAATCACATATTTTGCCTTACTCATCTCATATGTACAGTATATACTGTATTCGATCCTATTCTACTGTATCTTAGTCTATGCTGCTCTGACATTGATCACCCAAAAATGTATATATTCTTAATTATCTATTCTTTTACTTTAGATGTGTGTATTGTTGTGAAATTGTTAGATATTACTGCATTGTTGGAGCTAGAAACAAAAGCATTTCGCTACTCCAGCAATAACATCTGCTAAACACGTGTATGTGACAAATAACATTTGATTTGATTTGAGAACAGAATCATCCAGCCCATTGGGTATCTCACTACACCCTCATATGCCATGTCTTGAAATATTTTGTTTGTTTTTTAGGGCTCCTGAGTGGCGCAGCGGTCTAAGGCACCACTACAGACCCTGATTCAATTCCAGGCTGTATCACAACTGGCTGTGATTGGGAGTCCCATAAGCCAGCACACAATATGCCCAGCATTGTCTGGGTTATGGTTTGTCTGGGGTAGGCCATCATTGTTCTTAACTGACTTGCCTAGTTAAATAAAACATATTTGGTTTGTTTGTCCTGTTCTATTAATTCCTTCATTCATTCAAAATCAAGTTGATAATAGTCCTGATTTAAGCTATATTTAAACACACCTCATGTGACCACACTAAATTATCTTTAGGTTGATTTCAATCACTACAAATTCGATAAAACCAAATCTGGTATATACAATCAATTAAAGCATTGCCTTGTTGGATTTCCCAGATTAGGAAAATAACAGATGAAAGACCTCATTATTTTGACCCTAAATGCACTTTGAAAAGGAGTCGAAGGCCTAAATCATCATTGGTCATCACTTTAGTTTGATCACAGGTGTCTGTCTGTCTGTCTGTCTTTATTTATTTACTTGAACTCTGGGGAAGGGGTCATCAACCTATTTGGAGCTTTAGGGCAGAATAGCCCCCTATTTGAAGAGGACCACTTGTGGAACTCCCAACCTGTTATGTTGTTAAGATTCCAGGGCATCCTGTAAACACTGGACTGTGTGTGTGTGTTTGTTTATGTGTGTGTGTGTGTGTATGTGTGTGTGTGTTTATGTGTGTGTGTGTGTGAGAGAGAGAGAGAGAGCGTACGTGCATTTGTCTGTGTGTAGAGGCACTTCAAACCAACTCTCCCCCTCCTCTCACAGGAAGCTCAAAAGGTCACCATGGATAGGGAGCACTCAGCTATCGCACACCTGATAAGCAGCAGATTACCCCTTTGCCCTCATCACCAGGGGTATTGTAGGCTATAATGCAATGCCCTTTGAACCTTTCTAAAAACCTGGCAGCCACACAGTGTGAAGCAGAAGGCGACAACATTGCTGCCACTCCATCTGGTAATATTAACATTCGCCCTGTGGACTTTGATAAGGGCTGTAGGCTGAAATATATAACCCGGTGATGACAGGATCCCATAAATCTTATCACTCTTTATATCTGGAGGGAGGATGAATCTGTTCTTTTTTTAACCATGCAGTCCATCACTTATGTGTCATCAAACATAATTTCCTGGATCTCATATGAGCTCATTTGTTTGGTGTTGGGTTGAGCATGAATTAACATTACAGCTAGATAATTCATTATTTTCCCCATGAAGAATAAATGAGCGAGGACTTCATTAAAGTTAACCAACCTACTGCATGCTAACATCACCTCCCGAAGATAGAACGTGCAGTACTAGAACAGTCAGGAGGAAGCAGAGGGAGTGAAATATTGATACTGTGAAAATAGGCATGAACTCTTTAACAGTACAGTACATGTGTGGGGGGAAAGAGAGAGTGTGAGAGAGTGAGCGCGCAAGAGAGATAGAGTGTGTGTGTGTGTGTGTGTGCTTAGCTTTATTCACTCATCGGCTATGGTCCGAGACAGATTCTACCCCAAAGCCATAAGACCACTAAATAGTCGAATAATGCTACCCAAACGATCTGCACTGACTCTGCTGCTACTATGTTCTTTATTTTACTCTCATTATTTTCTATCCTAATACCTAGTCACTTTACCCTGCCTTCATTTAAATATCTAACTCAAATACTTTGTACCTCTGCATATTGATCTGGTACTGGTACTCCATGTACTTGTAAATAGCTCCGTTCTTATGTATTTCATTTGATTATTTTTAAATCTGCATTGTCAGGAAGGGCTCATAAGCAAGCATGTCACTGTAAAGTCTACACCAGTTGTATTTGGCGCACGTGACAAATGAAATTAGATTGGACTCCAATTCGATTCACATCAACTAAATGGGATTCATTGACCAGACACCCAATTCACTAAAAACACAAAAATCTAAGAGATAAATGTGTGGAGCCACAGAAACTTGCCTTTTTAAATGGATTTGCTTGAGAGTGCAGTCTTGATACCTTCATTGATATATGTAGTAGGAGACAGTGATAGTGAGGAGGTTATGTTGGAGTGGGGGTCAGACTGAAGGTGATGGCGTGACAGAGGTATGACACCCAGAGGGAGGGAGAAACTCATGGGGCAGCATCATAATATTGTTTGTCAGGACTCATTAGCCCCCCATTTACGCAACTCAATCTCACACTCAATTCGTGCCAATATGTACAAAATGTATTTCAGTTGATTTTGTGCTTTTTGCGTGACTTAATTCGTAGGAAAATACACACATTTTTGCACAACTTAATTTATAGAAAAATATTTTTTGGGGCGGGGGTAAAACTTCTGAACAATCTTTTGAAAGTTATTGGAGCAACGCACTTTGGGCAATGCTGTTCGACACTGCCTTTAATAGTGTCCCACGTTTATTTATATATTTTTAAAAAAAACGCATTAACAACCCAATATTGTTAATCAACCAGGTTATTACCGAAATATGTATAATACAATAGTAGCCTCGTGTTTTTATTTTATTAATGCCAATGCTGTTTTTCCTGTGCTTGTTTTCACTTAATATTTTGGGATACTGGTGCTGCTGTTGTTAGAAAATAAAAAGTATTTGTCTTTTTTTGTGTGGAATTGATGAAGGTATTTGATTGGGGAACGGGGATACATTTTCATGATGGGAAATTAATTCATCAATAAATGTTGGGAAACCTGTTTGGTTTAAATTCCCCTGGTGCAACTGCATGGTATTTGCAACTATAATGAGTCTGAACTATGATTAATTAAGCCATACCAATGCAGATAAACAGCTTAATGTAAAATAATGAATTATGTTGGCTTACACTTATGGGACTTCCAAGTTCGTTTCATGATGATGATTACGGTCATGCCAATCATGTTATATACTTAGGCTATTGTAACAAGGCATATGCCAGCATTGTAAATCTACTGCCTCTGCCCAGAAGCCTACTAGGCTTTCATGGCAACGGCCGTTAGAATTCACTTTGTCATGTATGAGCCCCGTTTTAAGCTGATATAATTTGTATCATTATTATATGGCTATGAAACCCTTGGTTTCAGACTGATAATTTCTCACTGGAAATCGCCGCTGACATTGAACATAGCTTAGGGTTAGGCTGTTTAATTAGTTTCAGACTATCCTATACCACTATTCCCAATATCTTATGCGCCACTTATAAACCACTTTTAAGATTATATAACTTGTATCATTATTATAGTGCCTGTGGCTTTATTTATGGGGAACAATTTCCGTTTCATAACAGGTAGTGTCCATTTATTTAGAGTCGTGTTGATTAATTATAGCTTTCTTCAGTGGAAATACAGAATGTGTATAAAAGTGTCAAATATACCAAAAGCTAAATCAAGCAGAGATGTACTATTTTACCATGTTAATCATTACTGAAACATGCAAACTACAAACATCTAACCTGTTAAAGAGAATGAATACATGACAACTAGATACAAATCATTCTTGCAAAAGTCAAAAGTGATCTATAACATGAGTAGAAACAAAGTGAGTGTGTGTGTGTGTGTGTGTGTGTGTGTGTATTATGGTGTGGATTATAATTTCCCATCATATAAATGTATCCCTATTCCCCAATCAAATACCTTCATCGATACAACATTTGTTTAAAATCAGAGTCTGCCTTTTTTCTCCAATCTGGCAAGCCTAAAAAAATTGACATAGCCTTGTATAAAATGGTTTTATACAGGTAATGAGTGGAGTACAGGAGGTCTTCTTAAAGAAAAACTAACAGGTTTGTGAGAGCCGGAATTCTTACTGGATGGTAGGTGATCAAATACTTATGTCATGCAATAAAATGCAAATTCATTACTTAAAAATCATACAATGTGATTTTCTGGATTTTTGTTTTAGATTCCGTCTCTCACAGTTGAAGTGTACCTATGATAAAAAGTACAGACCTCTACATGCTTTGTAAGTAGGAAAACCTGCAAAATCGTCAGTGTTCAAATACTTGTTCGCCCCACTGTATATCACTCGCTAATGTCCAGTCTCTAGATAACAAGGTAGATGCGCTCGGGATATGCTGTCGGAGTTGATACAGCCACCGGGATTCTTTGTACGTCCCGCTGACAGAAATACTGTAACTTGCAAAAGTGTTCATCCCCCTTGGCATTTTACCTATTTTGTTGCATTACAACCTGTACTTTAAATGGATTTTATTTGGATTTTATGTCATGGACATACACAAAGTAAGCCAAATTGGTGAAGTGAAATGAACATAATTACTTCATGCAAACAAATGTAAAACGGAAAAGTGGTGCGTGCATATGTATTCACCCCCTTTGCTATGAAGCCCCTAAATAAGATCTAGTGCAACCAATAAACTTCAGAAGTCACATAAATGGTTAAAAAGGTCCACCTATGTGCATGATCTGTCACGTGTCACATGATCTGTCAAATGATCTCAGTATACATACACCTGTTCTGAAAGGGTCTGAAAGAGTCTGCAACACCACTAATCAACGGGCTCCACCAAGCAAGAGGCACCATGCAGACCAAGTAGGTCAGGGACAAATTTGTGGAGAAGTACAGATCAGGGTTGGATTATAAAAACATATCTGAAACATTGAACATGCCACGGAGCACCATTAAATCCATTATTAAAAATTTGAAAGAATATGGCACAACAACAAACCTGCCAAGAGAGGGCCGCCCACCAAAACTCACAGACCAGGCAAGGAGGGCATTAATCAGAGAGGCAACAAAGAGACCAAAGATAATCCTGAAGGAGCTGCAAAGCTCTACATGGGTGATTGGAGATTGGAGTATCTGTCCATAGGACCATTAAGCCATACACTCCACAGAGCTGGGTTTTACGGAAGAGTGGTCAGAAAAAAGCTATTGCTTAAAGAAAAAAAATAAGCGAACACGTTTGGTGTTTCCCAAAAGGCATTTGGGCGACTCCAAAAACATATGGAAGAAGGTACTCTGGTCAGATGAGACTAAAATTGAGCTTTTTGGCCATCAAGGAAAACGCTATGTCTGGCGCAAACCCAGCACCTCTCATCACCCCGAGAACCCCATCCCCACAGTATAGCATGGTGGTGGCAGCATCATGCTGTGAGAATGTTTTTCATCGGCAGGGACTGGAAAACTGGTCAGAATTGAAGGAATGATGGATGGCGCTAAATACAGGGAAATTCTTGAGGGAAACCTGTTTCAGTCTTCCAGAGATTTCAGACTGGGACAGAGGTTCACCTTTTAGCAGGACAATGATCCTAAGCATACTGCTAAAGCAACACTCGAGTGGTTCAAGGGGAAACATTTAAATATCTTGGAATGGCCTAGTCAAAGCCCAGACCTCAATCCAATTGAGAATCTGTGATATGACTTAAAAATTGCAGTGGAACCCCTCCAACTTGAAGGAGCTGGCGCAGTTTTGCCTTGAATAATGGCCAAATATCCCAGTGGCTAGATGTGCCAGGCTTATAGAGAGGGGGGGGATTGGTGAATAGTTATGCATGCTCAAGTTCTGTTTTATTTGTCTTATTTCTTGTTTATTTCACAATAATAAAAAAAAATATAGCGTCTTATAAATGGTAGGCATGTTGTGTAAATCAAATGATACAAACCTAAAAAAAAATACTATATTTTAATTCCAGGTTGTAAGGCAACGAAATAGGAAAAATGCCAAGTGGGTTGAATACTTTCGCAAGCTACTGTAAACATCTCTCTAGAAAGAAGAAGGGCAGAGGTGTATGATTAATGACTCATGGTGTAATTGTAACATCATAAAGGAACTTAAGCCCATTTGTTCACCTGACCAAGATTCCCCACAATCAAATGCCGACCGTATTATCTCCCAAGAGAATTCTTGTCGGTTATTGCCGCAGCCATGTATAGCCCACCTCAAGCCAATACCAGGATGGCCCTCAAGGAACTTCACTGGACTCTATGCAAACTGGAAACCATATATCCTGAGCATGCATTTATTGTAGCAGTCGAGCTGGCAAGACACTGGACCACTGCTTCTCTAATTTCCGCGATGCATACAAGGCCCTCCCCCGCCCTCCTTTTGGCAAATCTGACCACGACTCCATTCCAAATCTACACTATCCAGAAACCGTGGATAGATGGTGGCATTCGTGCAAAACTGAAAGCGCAAACCACCACATTTAACCATGGAAAATGGACTAGGAATATGGCTGAATACAGTGTAGTTATTCTCCTTCACAAGCGATCAGCTGGTGTGTTTACGGAAATATTGAATCTCTCCCTATCCAAGTCTGCTGTACCCACATGCTTCAAGATGGTCACCATTGTTCCTGCACCCAAGAAGGCAAAGGTAACTGAGCTAAATGACTATCGCCCCGTGGCACTCTCATCATGAAGTGCTTTGAGAGACTAGTCAAGGATCTAGACCCACTTCAATTTGCACACCGCCCCAATAGGTCCACAGATGATGCAAATCGCCATTTCTCTGCACAATGCCCTATCCCATCTGGACAAGAGGAATACCTATGTTAGAATGCTGTTAATTGACTACAGCTCAGCATTCAACACCATAGTACCCTCCAAGCTGGTGGTGAAGGTAGGAAACAACATCTCCACTTCACTGATCCTTAACACTGGGGCCCCACAAGGATGCGTGCTCAGCCCCCTCCTGTACTCAATGTTCACCCATGGCTGCATGGCCATGCACGCCTCTAACTCAATCATCAAGTTTGCAGACGACACAACAGTAGTGATCAAGCCACCAACAACAAGACAGCCTATAGGGAGGAGGTGAGGGCACTTGGAGTGTGGTGTCAGGAAAACAACCTCTCACTCAACGTCAACAAAACAAAGGAGATGATCGTGGACTTCAGGAAACAGTAGAGGAAGCATCCTCCTACCCACATCGACAGGACAGCAGTGGAGAAGATGGAAAGTTCCTCGGCGTATACATGACAGAAAAACTGAAATGGTCCACCCACACAAACAGTGTGGTGAAGAAGGCGCAACAGCACCGCTTCAAACTCAGGGTGCTGAAGAAATGTTGCTTGTCACCTAAAACACTCAAATACTTTTACAGATGCACAATTGACAGCAACCTGTCAGGCTGTATCACCACCTGGTACAGCAACTGCACCGCCCACAAACGCAGGGTTCTCCAGAGAGTGGTGCGGTCCGCACAACGCATCACCGGGAGCAAACTACCTGCCCTACAGGACACCTAAAAGGATGTCATAGGAAGGCCCAAAAAATAATCAAGGACTTCAACCACCCGATCCACTGCCTGGTCACCTCGCTATCATCCAGAAGGCGAGGTCAGTACAGATGCATGAAAGCTGGGAACGAGAGACTGATGGTCTCAAGACCATCAGACTGTTAAACAGCCATCACTAGCAGATTAGAGGCTGCTGCACTATCTACATAGACTCGAAAACATCACCGGCCACTTTAATTACAGTTTTGAAAGCATTTCCCGACGTCCTCGGGAGATGGATAAACGTCCAAATTCTGCCTGCTTTTTACAATGATACTCTCACCTTTAGTTGTCTATGTATTTTGCATATTGGGGCGGCAGGGTAGCCTAGTGGTTAGAGCGTTGGACTAGTAACCGGAAGGTTGTGAGTTCAAACCCCCGAGCTGACAAGGTACAAATCTGTCGTTCTGCCCCTGAACAGGCAGTTAACCCACTGTTCCCAGGCCGTCATTGAAAATAAGAATTTGTTCTTAACTGACTTGCCTGGTTAAATAAAGGTAAAATAAAAAAAATAAATAAATAAAATATTCACATGGCATGCTCTGTGTTACATACTAATACTAGGCATTTCCGCTTGCAGTTTGTTTTGCATGTTCCGAATGTGGTTCTGCAAGGACCAACAGCCAGTGAAAGCTCAGGTCAATTGAAAGGATACATTTCATGGCTTTTCCAACATTGTTGGCAATGTGAGAAAGTGTGTGTTTTTCCCTCAGTGAATGGAAAGAGTAGTCCATGGATGGAAAAAGGTTTAGAGGGATGTAGTGTTCCTGTAATGCTGCTGTGTTTTGTTCTTCCCTTACACTACGGGGACAGAGTGCAGCACAGAATGGTTGGTGGCACCTTAATTGAGTGGGGTGGGCTTGTGGTAATGGCTGGAGCAGAATGGGTGGAATGGTATCAAATACATCAAACACATGGTTTCCATGTGTTTGATGCCATTCCATTCGCTCCGTTCCAACCATTTTTATATGAGCCATCCTACCATCAGCAACTTCCACTGGAGTGTAGTCACACTCATGGAAAGTGCAGGCTTACAACTAATGCATGCCCTACCGCATACTCTCTGGGATGACTTGTGGAGTAGCAAGTTCTTTCGGTCTTTCTGTCTACTCAAAAGTTTCTCAACTGGAGTGAGGAGATTGTGGACCCTACCCCACCGGGCATTTTAGTAGATTTTTGAGTTAACTACAAATGTGAATTAATCTTCAAATAAACCAAACCTTTAAAATTAGACAAAAACTCAAATGTGCTGAACACATGGTGCACAATGGGTGCAACGTGATTGCACTGATAAAGTAAGTGGGACAAGAGTTTGATTGTATATTGAATCTTCAAAAGAAAACATGCCTAATTGCCTAACTCTGGGTGCAAAACAGGTTTGGAAACACTCATAAAATTGTAAGTATGATGCTCACTCAGCTGGATAAGGGTTAAGTGAATACTCTAAAAACAGAACAGGATCTAGTCTAGTCAATACCAATACTGAGAATAAAACATGTATTTTTATAGAAACAGACATTTTTTCTTATATACTAACAGCTAAAGAAAACGTATGAAAATGTCATTTTTGTTCAAAACCATTTGAAAGTAATTTCCCTCTAAGTGCTCAAGCAGAAACCTCTGAGAGAGTGCGAGAGAGAGTAGACTGTTGTGTGTCGTGTCTTAACGCCACATTAATGGCCTTATTTTTATTGTCTCTTTGCAGCTAGTAGCTAAAGCCCTATTCGCACGGGACTAGTATTACTATAGAACGTCAGTTATGTAATTAACCAGTCCCAACAAGTCTGTTCTTTTTCATTGGACGATTCGGACCTGATTAATTTTAACAAACTGCCCCTGTAATTTTTTTTTCTCCCTGGGAGTTTGCCGAAAAACTGTAGGTTTTTAGGGCCGGTATAATAACTTTCCAGCCAAGCAACAATTACTGACATGGCAGATTCGGAAGGGACAAAAATGATGGATGTGGTGATTGATGCTCCTACACAGAATTACATTACCTGAGCTCCACCAGTTAAACTTATCCTGTCCGAATATGACTTGTTTTAAAGAAGATAAAATATATGGAAAGGATGTAAAAAAATCAGGACACAAAACGTTGCGATTGGGATAGACGGGAGGTTGTAGGTCAAACAAACATTGAATGCTATTGTCAGTAATTGAAGAGTGTTGTTAAAATTAATTATATACAAATGGTAGAAGACCATTGTTGCACAGATAGGACTTCCAGTATGGAAGATGAACACATCAGCAGCGTGTCAATGGGCTTCTTCCCGAGGAATCCCTTGAATGATATCATCTTCAGGTGCCCATGGCAGCATGCATTATTACAGTTTTTCTCCATTGCGTAAACACAAAAAGTGTTCCTGTAGCACAAAAACCTATACCCTTATATCATTAACAAAAACAAACACACATTTCCCAAAACCGTAAACACTATTCACCTGTTTCCACACATTTCAATATTCAAAACTCTTTCTGCAAAACCTTACACAAAAGTGGCCAAATATATATATCATTAATTGCACTATATTTTCATTCAGCAAACACATGCTCTCAATATAATTAACTCAAGTCATCACAACCTAAACTCAAAGAGCACACTTTTCTCCAAGTGCAAACACTAAGCCTCAAAATTCTTAACACACTATTCAGAATTGCAGGATCAATAAATAGACCCTGGAGGCATGTCCATGTCCTTTGGAACAATGGATCCTAACAATGCCATTGTTGCAAGACAACAGAGAGGAAGAGGACAAAGATAAGGACGAGGATGACAACAACAAAGACAAATGATTTCAGATGAAATCCGTGCCACCCTAGTTCATCATGTACCCAAACATGGAAGGACTATGAGAGAAGTTGGACAGTTAGTGCAACCCGACCTAAGCCGTTACACGGTTGCATCCATTGCCCATACTTTCGGCAGGGAAAACTGGTAATTTTCCTTGTTGTTACTGTGATACATGTAATGTTTATAGACTGAATCTCCACTTTGTTCTCAGTGTAGTTTTACCACAGTAATGAATGACCATAGGTCAGTAATGATCAAATTTCATTTTTGCAGAACTGAGAGGCGGCCATCCATCTATTTACCAAGTTCCAAATTATTTATCTGAAAACCTATTCTAAACATTTTGGTAGCAGTATTTTGAATTAATCCCTCCAGTGTGTAAAAAACAGTCATGTAGTCTGTGTTTTTGACATCTTGTGTGTGTTGTCTGAGGGCAAAGTTTGAATTGGGACCCAGAAGTTAGATGTTTGTACCGTTGGGTGTGAGTTTTTAAAATTGTGTATGAAGATTAGAGAAAATGGTGATTTGTTCCAGGAATTGTCACTAAGCAATTGTGAAAAACTGTAACCCTGGTTGCCAACATAATGAACTGAAAGGTCAGGCCTGCCAGTTATTCTCTAACTACCATTATAAAAATCATGGATCTTTTATGATCCGGTGCTTTGGTTGAGTGCGGAGGGGCTGAGGCAACATGCTGCGCTGAGCTGGTCCTTGATGAGCTTGATGTTTTATTGAGTAGTGTGTGTGATTGTGTGTCTAGGTGTGAGAGTCTGTGTATTATGTGTGTGTGTGCAGTGTGTGTCTGCAGTGTGTGTGTGTGTGTTTGTGTGTCATCTCCAGAGTGCTTAGGTGGAGCACAGAGAGCACAAAGAACAAGAGTTGACGTTATTCTGTTGCATCTCTTGTTGTTTTGTTGCTTCAACAATCAGCAGCAAGACTTAGAGATTAGCTTTGTGTGTGTCTGTTGACTCACGTCTCCTATTGTTCTGCAGTTGTAAGACTTGGCAATGAGTACACTCTGTGTGTGTGTTGTGTATGTGTGTGTGTGCTGTTGTTGTTGTTGTCGTGTGTCTGTGCATATGTGTGCATGTGTGTGTGCGTGTGCGTGCTAATCCACTGTTGTTTTGCTACTGCTTTTGACTTTAACATGAATTCTCAGACTTAGGCATTTCCCTCTATCATTGTTTCAGCAGACATTCGAAAGCTAAAACTTAGGATGCCTCTTTTGTTGTCAGCTCAGAAAGGTAACACTACACTAACCAAATCAATTGAATGGTTGCTTAGCAGCACAGAGTAATGTTTTTTTTAAATATCAAAGGACCTAATGTCACGCCCTGATCTGTTTCACCTGTCTTGGTGATTGTCTCCTGTTTTCCCCATTAGTCCCCGGTGTATTTATCCCTGTCTCTCTGTACCAGTTCGTCTTGTTTTGCCAAGTCAACTAGTGTTTCGCCTAGCTCCAGTGTTCCTCCTAGTCTCTGGTTTTGACTAGGCCTCCTGGTTTTGACCCTTGCCTATCCTGACGCCGACTCCGCCTGCCTGATCACTCTACCTGTTCTGAGCCTGCCTATCCCGTTACAGTTTGGACTCTTACCTGGTTCATGAACTCTCGCCTGTCCCCGACCTGCCTTTTGCCTACCCCTTTTGGTGTAATAAATATCAGAGCTCAACCATCTGGCTCCTGTGTCTGCATTTGGGTCTCGCCTTGTGCCCTTATACCTGATTTACCAAACAACCGGTAAGTCTTGACATTCCTATGTCCGGACTATGCACCAATACCTGCTATTAATATTGACAACAAAATCATTATCCCATTTATGAGGCACCTAATCAATGCAAAATATGATTAATGTATTTTGAGAGGTTATAGTTGAAGGGTCATTGGTCTGTCATTTATAGTAAATTCCATAGCTGTTGTAGCATTGAAGTGTTGGCTCTGAACATCCCTGCAATATACCAAATACATTAACTGCAAAACCTCTTGCAATGGAAAATAAATCTTTGTTTTGATTGGACAAGTTCAGCGAGTTCAAAAACCTTCCCGTTTTGACACACTTTCTCCCTAATGAACATGACCCTGGATTATCTGGGTCATCATCTTCACAACCCACCTTTCTTTAATATAATCCAATCAACATTAACCAGTTGACAGTTACATTTCAAATTTGTCAAAGGATTCACCCAGGTCAGTTCTTATTCATGTACCATCGAGTCTAACCGGATATAAATGGTTTGACTGATATAACAGCTAGGCTTGGGCCAGCGTTTTCCAAACTCTGTCCTTTGGTTTTTGACCAAACACTACACAGCTGATTCAAAGTATCAAAGCTTGGTGATTTTGTTTATTATTTGAATCAGCTGTTTAGTGCTAGGGCAAAAAACTAAATGTACACCCCTTGGTGTTCTGAGGACCGAGTTTGGAAAACTCTGGCTTAGGCTGTGGACAGCTGTCGTGTGCTTCCTATGCTGTTATGTAAACTGGGTGCAAACAGAAGTGATTCCTGGGGGATAGCTAGGCGCCACTGGACCTGACAGGAGGACACTGTGTATAAATCTTCATAATAAATCCTTTCCCTAATGTAAATCTGTCTGTATGAATATTTGTATTTACCTAGACATCATATGAGACAGAAATAATTTCCCAATGGATACAAGGAAGTCATGTTTCTTTCTGTATAGAAAACTCTGATATTTATTACACCAAAAGGGGTAGTTAACTGTTATATTTTAAATAAACATGTTATAACCTTAAACATCACAAGTTGGTATAAAATTATCTACCTTGACTTCATGCTTATGAGTGTAAAGTAAGTTATATGGTGGGAGTAATGGTGTGTTGGGGGATGGATAAGTGATACGTGGATAAGTAATGGTAAATGTATTACCATGATGGGTAAAGTGGTGTAATATGTTCTGACACAATGGCAAGCTGCCAATACTTCACACCGACACAACATCAGGGACACCGCCGATGTTGTCAGGCCTTTGATTTCGTGTGGTGTGAGTTGGGTATTGTGCTGTGGGTGGAGGCTTGATGGAGATGAAGACCATCCACACTAGCCCACATAAAGGACTCCCGCAGAGAGGCATGGCAACACACCTAAAAAGGATTTACCGCATCTCATATTATTGACTGTCAGAACAAGATTTATGTTGATGGATTGTTGGTTGTCCCCTTCCTTCACCCCAAAGATACGGTTCCAGTTCACATGAGAAACAATCCTCTTCCTTTGACAGAACAGCGGTGAGAGAAGTGTTTTTTTGCAGGAAATAAAGATGTTGTCATTATCTCATTTAGGTTGACATAAGCCTTTAGAATGAGCAAACTGTTGTAAATAAGTCATGTTCTGGGTTTGGTCGGCTGTACTTTCGCTATGACTCAGGTTGCATATCAATATTTACTCATCTTCTCATGAATAGTTTACAGCCCTCCCTAAATAGAGAAAAAAATTATGGGTATTTTTGAGGAACTTGTGTGAGGTGGCTTCCTTCCATTCCACAGTCTGAGCTCATTGGTATTGGTGACAAAGGTGTGTCCCTGATAATGTGGTCAATATAACCCAACCACAACTGAAACGCTGTACCAATGATTTATGTACTAGTTTAAACTATTGGTCACATTTTGGGGAAATGTGTCAAGTACAAGCCGTTAAGCAACGTAGCAAATGTTCAAAAATAAAATTATGGTGACAATTTTCCTCTCCAAAAATGAGCATAGCATATCGGTCCACATTATTAAGCTGGTATGTTAATTAGCAATAACTAAGCATTACATCACCTCTAGCACAACTGCTGCAGCATAGTGGCTATACAGAAATAGGCTGAAGCATGGGGTTACCCATCTATATTTTTGCTAGTCAGTGCTCCCCAACATTTTTCAGTCATGGCCCCCTTTTATCATGAGGGAACATCTTATGGTCCCCACCTCCCACTCTGTCTGCCAAATTATAACTTTGCTCTTGTTTTCCTTAGTAGGAGGTTGGTGGGTGGAGCCGGAAGCATTGTCAGCAAAATGGGACACACCTGGGCTCGTGTGTGTCCCGGGGATAAATACACCTTTCCCCCATACATTGAGGAGACTCTCAACGCAGAGAGCTTCTTTGTGTGCGTGCGTGTTTGTTTGTTTTGGCACCTCTCAACACTCTCATTATTACCATCTATGCACACATCCACTCACACTACTGAATACACACACCATTGTTACTTGGATATAGTTTACTTTATTTAATAAATATGTTTTATCTTTGCGTTGTCTCCCTCTTTGTTACAGGCTACGAGTCAGTTTGTATCAACTGCCTGAGGTTCAGAGAAACAGCAGCCTCTGGGGTAAGTTCAATCGCCTTGAGGGGTACGATCAAAGGATCCAATTCAGGAAAGTCTTATTTCTGGTTGAATGGTTTCAAGTAGGCTACAGAATTAGTAGCCTACTAGAAACCACCCAGCAAACCGGGAACATTCCCAGTTCTTCTTCGGTGGAGAAGAGGTATTCGGAGTGGACTGTTAGTCAGACTTGAGACGTGCACACCATCCACCGCTTCCGAGTATATATAATGTTCAGTCCCTGGACAATAAAGTCGACGAGCTCAGGGCGAGGATCTCCTTCCAAAGAGACATCAGGGACTGTAACATTCTGTTTCATGGAATCATGGCTCTCTACAGATATACTATCCTTGTCCATACAGCCAGCTGGGTTTTTAGTACATCGTAGAGATAGGAATAAAGAACTCTCCAGGAAGAAAAATGGAGTATGTTAACTAACTACTCATGGTGTGATTGTGGTAACGTACCGGAACTCAAACCCTTTTGTTCACCCGACCTAGAATAGCTCACAATGAAATGCTAACCACATTACCTCCCGAGAAAATTATTTTTGGTCAACATTACAACCGTGTATATTCCCCCTCAAGCCGATACCACTATGGTTCTCAAGGAACTACACTGGACTTTGTGAAAACTGGAAAGGCAACATTTATTGTGGCTGGGGACTTTAACAAAACAAATCTGAGGAAAACACTACTGAAGTTCTGTCAGCTTCAAAATCTCTCAACCATCATTACTCTCCATTCTGGGATGGCTACAAGGCCCTCTCCTGCTCTCCCTTTGGCAAATCAGATCACGACTCCATTCTCTTCCCTTCCCATAGGCAGAAACCCAAACAGGAAGTGCCGGTGCTAAGGTCTACGCAATGCTGATCTGACCAATCAGAATCCATGGATCAAGATTGTTTTGATCACGCAGACTAGAATATGTTCCTGGTTGCCTCTGAGAATAACATTGACGTATACACTGATATGAACTCTGAGTTCATCAAGAATTGTACAGGGAATGTTGTTCCCACTGTGACGATTAAAACCTATCCAAACCAAAAACCGACAGATGGCAGCATTTGTGAAAAACTGAAAGTGAACAAACACATTTAACCATGGAAAGGTGACTGGAAATATGGTCAAACAGTTCAGTTGTGCCCTCCATAAGTCGATCAAACATGCAAACATCAGTACAGAGACAAAGTGGAGTCACAATTCAATGACTCAGACACGAGACATATGTGGCAGGGACTCCAGAAAATCATGGATTAGAAAAGGGAAACCAGCCAAGTCTGGCTCACGGACAAGCTAAACACCTTCACTTGCTTTGAGGATACCACAGTGCCACCGACGCGGGCTGCTCCCGAGGACTGTGCGCTCTCATTCTCCGTGGCTGATGTAAGATATTCATGTCATCATGAAGTGCTTTGAGAAGCTAGTTAAGGTTCATATCACCTCCACCTTAACCCGACACCCACTGCAATTTGCATACCGCCCAAATAGATACACGGATGATGAAATTCGCCATCACACTACACATTGCCATATCCCATCTGGACAAGAGGAATACCTACTGTATGTAAGAATGCTGTTCATTGACTACAGCTCAGCCTTCAACCATAGTATACTTCAAGCTCATCATTAAGGTCGGGGCCATGGGTCTGAAGCCTGCCCTGTGCAACTGGTCCTGGACTTCCTGATGGGCGGCCCCAGGTGGTGAAGGTAGGCAACAACACCTTCTGTTTAAGTTAGGTTAGTGTTGTAAGAATGAAATAAGTCCATTTTTATGACATTCATAGCATATTTGTTTTAGGTTTAACATAATATTCCATTGATTCCAATATACATTTTACCTTGTCTTGGAGGTCCTTTTTGAAAACATTTTGAAAATGTTATTTTAAATTTTTATCACCATCTTTACCACGGAATTCAGAATACATCCCATTGTTTCTCTCCAGATTTAATGGCAATTTGTATTTGAGGATTGTAGGCGATATAGCGATAAGTTAATAATCTACACATGTGGGGTTTGAACGTGCAATGTTTGGGTCCCAAGGCAGGTCTTTTATCATCTGCGCCCCCAGGGAAGCTCTCGCGCATTGTGTTTTTACGGTATATAGCCATGGCAGTATCGTCAATCAGGAATTCCATGCTTCCTTTTTAAACATAACTAACCCAGGGAAATACTGGTAACTGGGCTATTCACCATCACTTCACCCATCCTTTTCATATGCTGCGTAAGTCTGGGCCCATATTTACAAGGTATCCAAGACTATGGAGTGCTGATTAGAGGCTGTGAGCAGAGGGGAGCTGGAGTGGAGTGAGGAGCCGAGAATGCATAATTTGTCTGGAACATGGAGTGGATGTAAATGTTGGAGCATTGCTCTCGTGTTCCAATGTTGCTCCGGTACTGCTCAGCCACAACCTCTGGCCATGCTCTACCCAGCATTTTTTATTTCCTTCATCTATTTTATTTTAATTAGGTCTATTCTGTTGCATTTATTTAGGCTGCACCACCACTAATGCTCAGAGATGTTGATATGAGTCGACCAAGAAATAGGTCATACAGCCTGTGTAATTGATGGCAAGACAACCAAAGAGCCCATGCAGCAGCACCGGAGAGATTTTGGTTTCTATATAGGCTACTGAGAGGAGGAGTCTAAGTTTGTAATCGTGCTTAATTTGTCTATCAACTGTAAAATTGGAGCACAAGGGGTGAGGGGAAAGGATGTTGAGTGGAAGAGCAGTGCGCAAGACCGCTCCATGAGCAATGAGTGGGATATCCAACAGCTCAACTCCGCTCACATACTCTGGTGCTGATCTAGGATCACTTTTTGCTTTTCAGATCATGAAAAATAAGGCAGGAGGACCATATCAAGCGTCTCCAAGTAGGAATAACACCCTGTTTATTAGGTACACCCATCTATTACCGGGTCGGACTCCCCTTTGGCTCCAGAACAGCCTGAATTCTTTGAGCATGGAAACATTGCTCAATTGGTGTCAAGGGACCTAAGGAAAACATTCCATACACCATTACACCACCGATTCCAGCCTGTACTGCTGACACCAGGCAGGATTGGGCCATGGACTCATGCTGCTTACGCCAAATCCTGACTCTGCCGTCAGCATGATGCAACAGGAACCGGGATTCATCAGACCATGCAGTGTTTTTCTACTCCTCAATTGTCCAATGTTGGACACTATCGTGCTTGAAAAGCCCAGGAGGCCGGCCGTTTCTGAGATACTGGAACTGGCACGCCTGGCACTGACGATCATACCATGCTCAACGTCGCTTAGGTCACTTGTTTTTATATAGCAAGCCATGGCCACATGACACAATGTCAGTAGTTACGAACCGTTTTCTTGTACCTAATAAACTGGCCACAGTAAATTTTTAACAATGTTGTAAAATTAAAAAATAAATGTTTAAAACATACAATATACTTCAAATCTCCCACAAGGTCAAAAACGGGGATCCGAACCAGCGATCCATCAGCCCAAGCTCCCAACTTCCAGCCCTCCAAGACCCCCCCCCCCCCCAGTTCCCTAAGAGCTGCACTCTGATACAAACATTATCAGCACATCTGAAGTTTTTGTTTCGGGAGCCAATCTCTTGTCATATCCCCACAATGTTTCAATAACCTAAATATATGTTTTTAGGAACTTTTAAAGAATATATAAAAATGTATTCTGAGAATGTCCTTGTAACATCAGATGAGTGTTTTTTGCACGCACATTTGTTGGGGGGGTAGAATCATCCACACAACTGGACAGTTTTTCTGTTATGAGAACATGTCTTTTGTGATGTCCCCACAATGTTCTCAACAGACTGTTCCCACACCCTAATGACACATGCTGGGAACCTTTAAGAACAGATAAAAAATTTTCTGGGAACATCAGGTGAATGTTTTTTGCACCTTAAAATAAAAATTTGTAGAATCCTCCGTTTTTGTGTCTTGGGAACACATCTTTTGTGATGTGTCCCCACATCGTTCTCATCAGACTCTACCCACAACCTAATGAAACATTCTGGAAACCTTTAGAGAACAGATTAAATGTGTTCTAGAAATGTTCTTGCAACAGGCAAAATGTTTTATACAAACATTACCTAGGTGTCTGGTTAGACTGTAAACTCTCCTTCCAGACTCACATTAAGCATCTCCAATCCCAAATTAAATCTAGAATTGGCTTCCTATATCGCAACAAAGCATCCTTCACTCATGCCGCCAAACATACCCTCGTAAAACTGACCATCCTACCGATCCTCGACTTCGGCGATGTCATCTATAACATTTGAGTGTTTTAATTGCTATATTGTAATGACTTTGCCACCATGGCCTATTTATTGCCTTAACTCCCTTATTTTACCTAATTTGCACTCACTGTACATAGACTTTTTGTTTTCTTTTGTTCTACTGTATTATTGACTATGTTTTGTTTATTCCATGTGTAACTCTGTGTTGTTGTATGTGTCGAATTGCTCTGCTTTCTTGAACAGGTCGCAGTTGCAAATGAGAACTTGTTCTCAACTAGCCTACCTGGTTAAATAAATAAATAAAATAAATTATATCACCACGACTGGACAGTTTTTGTGTTATGAAAACATTTTCTGCGACCGTACAAATGTTTTGTGAACCTTCACCGAACCAATTTTGGTTTGCTGGGCTTTTTTGCTTCAAAGACAATAATAATACTAACAAAGTTGTCTTTGAACTCACAAAATTAAGCCCAACCAGGTCCAATCATACAATTAGTACTGTATAGTGTAAAGGCACAGAATGCCAGTAGCTATGCCTGCCTGTCCCCCTGCAAGTTACATGCCTCCATATAGTGCACTATCCCATATGGGATGTAGCTCTAGTCTCCTAACACTCTGAACGGCATACTTCTCCCAGCAGCTCCGGGGTTAGGTGTGAGATGACGCCGGAGGTGCAATGAGTTATTCTTAGTCCCCCTGTCAGCGTTCCTGTCATTCTTCTGGCAGGGTCTCTGAGTGGAGCCTCAGCCCGCCTGCCTGTCACTTCGCCAATATGCCCGATTTCTGGTATTGGGGTATGAAAAGCGGGATCGGTGGTGAGAATTCTGCCACTTTACTGTGTGTGGACAACACAGACCCCAAACACTCATATTTCCAGCTTTATAGGATAATTTAAAACAAGCTATGGAAATGTACTGAGGGTTGGGAAACTTTTAATCATTACTATGATTGTGTTGAAAAAGCAAACGCCTTTGAGGCATGTGGCAAGTTTTGTTGATGTTAAAGGTAGGCTAACTTAGTCAAATATAAAATGTTGGTGTGCAATTGTTTACTCTTATGGGGTTGCTAATACTAAACTCCCTTAGTGCGTTCGGAAAGTATTCAGACCCCTTGACTTTTTCCAAATTGTCTTTAAGTTACAGCCTTATTCTAAAAAGTAGTTTTTTCACCCCTTCAAACTACACAAAATACCCCATAGTGACAAAGTGGAAACAGGTCTTTTGAAAATGTTGCAAATGTATTAAAAGTAAAAACAGATACCTTATTTACATACACTACCATTCAAACGCTTGGGGTCACTTAGAAATGTTTTTGAAAGAATTGGCAGCTGGCAGCTTCATAAAATAGTACCCGCAAAACACCAGTCTCAATGTCAACAGTGAAGAGGCGACTCTGGGATGCTGGCCTTCTAGGCAGAGTTGCAAAGAAAAAGCCATATCTCAGACTAGCCAATAAAAAGAAAAGATTAAGATGGGCAAAAGAACACAGACAGAGGAACTCTGCCTAGAAGGCAGAATCCCGGAGTGGCCTCTTCACTGTTGATGTTGAGACTGGTGTTTTGCAAGTACTATTTAATGAAGCTGCCAGTTGAGGACTTGACGCGTCTGTTTCTCAAACTTGACACTCTAATGTACTTGTCCTCTCGCTCAGATGTGCGCCGGGGCTTCCCACTCCTCTTTCTATTCTGTTTAGAGCCAGTTTGCACTGTTCTGTGAAGGGAGTAGTACACAGCGTTGTACGATATCTTCAGTTTCTTGGCAATTTGTCACATAGAATAGCCTTCATTTCTCAGAACAAGAAAAGGCTGACGAGTTTCACAAGAAAGGTCTTTGTTTCTAGCCATTTTCAGCCAGTAATCAAATCCACAAATGCTGATGCTCCAAATATTCAACTAGTCTAAAGAAGGCCAGTTTTATTGCTTCTTTAATTAGGACAACAGTTTTCAGCTGTGCTAACATAATTTCAAAAGGGTTTTCTAATGATAAATGAGTCTTTTAAAATCATGAACTTGGATTTGCGAACACAACGTGTCATTGGAACACATGAGTGATGGTTGCCTATACTGGGCCTCTGTTTTATAGAATATCTACATAGGCGTACAATCTGCCATTTCCAGCTTCAATAGTCATTCACAACATTAACAATGTCAACACTGTACTTCTGATCAATTTTATGTTATTTTAATGGACAAAAAAAAAGCTTTTCTTTCAAAAACAAGGACATTTCTAAGTGACCCCAAACTTTTGAACGGTAGTGTAAGTCTTCAGGTCCTTTGCTATGAGACTTGACATTTAGCTCAAGTGCATCCTGTTTCCATTGAACATCCTTGAGAAGTCTCTACAACTTGGAGTCCACCTGTTGTAAATTAAATTGATTGGACATGATTTGATAAGGCACCCAACTGTGCCACATAAGGTCCCACAGTTGACAGAGCATGTCAGAACAAAAACCAAGCCATGATGTCGAAGGAATTGTCTGTAGAGCTCTGAGACAGGATTGTGTTGAGGCACAGATCTTGGGAAGGGTACCAAAAAATGTCTGCAGCATTGAAGGTCCTCAAGAACAAAATGGCCTCCATCATTCTTAAATGGAAGAAATTTGGAACCACCAAGACTCTTCCAAGAGATGGCCGCCCGGACAAACTGAGCAATTGGGGAAGAATGGCCTTGGTCAGGGAGGTGACTAACAACCTGATGGTCACTTTGACAGAGCTCCGGAGTTCCTCTGTGGAGATGGAAGAATCTTCCAGAAGGACAACCATCTCTGCAGCACTCCACCAATCAGGCCTTTCATAGTAGAGTGGCCAGATGGCAGCCACTCATCAGTAAAAGACACATACAGCCCGCTTGTATTTTGAAAAAAGGCACCAAAAGGACTCAGCCCATGAGAAACAAGATTCTCTGGTCTGATGAAACCAAGGTTGAATTTTTTGGCCTGATTGCCAAGCGTCACGTCTGGAGGAAACCTGACACCATCCCTACGGGGAAGCATGGTGGTGGCAGCATCATACTGTGGGGATGTTTTTCAGCAGCAGTGACACTAGTGGCACAGCTGGCGCTGCGATGCGGTGCCTTGGACCACTGCGCCACCCGGGAGGCCCCTTTATAAGGGAATATCAAGTTTGAAATTCCAAAGTGACTAAATTCACTAAGAAATGTGAGTTATAGCTCTGTCATTCTCATTGAAAGCAAGTCTAAGAAGCGTTATATCTGTTCAATGTGTGCTATTTCTATGCTTCCAGCTTAAGTAAAATGTTTGTGTCTTTTACGTTCGGTTTTGCCGAAAATGCTATATTTGTTGATGTTAAAAATATATTTCAAAGATGGTGAAATTATCCTTGACAGATGCTTGTTTTGTCACATGAACTGAAATTTGGGGGAACGATTTCTTAATTTTGCAACTTTAAATTTCCTGCATTGCAGGAATGTTCTCCTGCAACAGGGTGATCAAATTAAGCTCCTCAAAGGGAAAAATATTGAACAGAAACAATCTCAAACAGGAGCACAGGAGAGAGAACAAGGAGAAGCCATGGGCGTAGGAAGGAATGCCTTAAATGAAAGAAGAGTGGAGAAACACTAGGAGGCACCTTATGAAAGATGTTGCGTGGGAAGGAATACAGGGGGATGAGATGGAGGGGAGTTCTGATTCATCCGCTCCCATAGGCAATGTACAGTATTTCGGTCGGATGGAGGATGGAAACAACAAAACCCATCAGCAGGGAAGTTTGGAACGTGAGCAGACCTTCTTCTGATGATGTAGAGAGAGGGTGGGGGGCTCAGAAAGTAGGACACCGGCTCGAAATAGGACAGGCCCATGTAGGCTAGCATTGTACAATATAGTGCAGAAACCCTCGAGGAAATACCCCCACCACCCACACACACACTCTCACTTTGACACACACACACAGACACAGAGGTGGGCGGAAGCTCTGACATTTGGATTCCCCCATCTTCGCCTGAAAACATAAACAGTGATGAATGAATATCCAGACCGGATATGCTATTCCAGTATAGTATACTGTATGGAGACGCACACACACATCTCGCATGACATCAATGCAACATGATCCAAGCTTTGAGAAGCTAATCTGTGCTAACGATGGTTGTGATATGCTGGAGAAAGAAATACAACCAAGTGAATTGGAGAGTAAGTGTTTTTGTCATTTCTACAGTAACTGTTTGCAGAATATCAGAGCTAGGCTTTTATGGTGTGGCAGTACATTAAATGACACAGACCCACACCATTTAGCAAACACTCTTATCCAGAGAGATTTACAGGAGCAATTAGGGTTAAGTGCTTTGCTCAAGGGCACATCAACAGATTTTCTTTACCTGGTCGGCTTGGGAAATCAAACCACCGAACTTTCAGTTACTGGACCAACACTCTTAACCACTAGGCCACCTGCTGGGTTCATGTACATACAGTACAATGGAGGGCTGATACAATTATAACTCCACAATAATTGTCACATGAGGAGGCTCCCATTGTGTGTTACCTGACCAAAGCTAGCATCTTTCACCTTATCGTGACCCTGAAGTTTCATGCCAGATCAATTTCTCTTCCAATGGTGTTGGGCTGGGTTTGTGACTGATAAAATGGCTATATTCCCAGGTTTGAACTTTGGAGGAGAGGAGAAGTGGGAGGGTTACAAAACAGTCTCCCTGCTCCTCAGCCGTTATGTAAGACATCTCTCTCAATAATAGACAAAGGACAAATCAGATCTGGCATTCCTGGTTACAGATGGTTGCTGCCATTGGTTAAGAAGCAGTAAACAAATGTATGCAAACAATATAATGTAAAAGCCTGTTTGTCAGCCTTTTTTGTGGAAACCTACAATGAGTGTACATAACATTAAGGACACCCTCCTAATATTGAGTTGCACCACCCCCTGCCCTCAGAACAGCCTCAATTATTTGGGGCATGGACTCTACGAGGTGACAAAAGTGTTCTCACGTTGACTCCAATGCTTCCCACAGTTGTATCAAGTTGGCTGAATGTCTTTCGGCAGGTGGTCCATTCTTGATACACACGTGAAACCAGCTAACATGAAAAACCCAGCAGCGGTGCAGTTCTTGAAACAAAGCAGTGTGCCTGGCAGCTCCTACTACAGGTCCCGTGTGGCTCAGTTGGGAGAGCATACCCACGGGACACAGTATGGGGAAAAAAGTATGAAAATGTATGCACTCACTACTGTAAGTTGCTCTGAATAAGAGCATATGTGTAAAAATGTACTACCATACCCTGTTCAAAGGCTCTTAAATAATTTGTCTCGCCCATTCACCCTCTGAATGGCACACATACTGTATACACAATCCTTGTCTCAAGGCTTCAAAATCATTCTTTAATGTGTCTCCTCCCTTCCATCTGCACTGATTGAAGTGGATTTAACAAGTGACATCAAAGGATCATAGCTTTCACCTGGATTCACCTGATCAGTCTGTCATGGAAAGGTGTTCCTAATATTTTGTACACTCAGTGTATATGCTCATCCTGTTTGGAAAACCACTTCGATTAAAATCTGTCAGAAATACTTAACTTGAAAAAAACGCAATCTGGAATAATATTTATTATTAATATTAGTATATTTTGAATGCATAATATTTTTATTTTTATTTATATCAATATAATGATTGGACTGATAGTGTACAGTATAATGGCATTTAGTTAAGCACAGAATCAAACATTTAGAACACCAACTCATTCAACTCCTTAGGATTAGGCGTCCCTGTCAAAAACATCTGGTGAAATTGGAGGGCGCGCAATTCAAATAAAAGTCATAATATTAAACATTTATGAACATAAGATACTTATATTGGTTAAAAGCTTGTTAATCTAACTGCATTGTCCGATTTACAATAGGCTTTACAGCGAAAGCAAACCATGCGATTGTTTAAGGACCGCGCCCCACAACATATTTTTCAATTAGCACAGGCTTCATAACAATAACGATTAAATAATAACTTGCTTTTTGAAAATCTTCCTCTGTTTGCAATCCCAAGGGTCCCAGCTACAACATGCATGGTTGTTTTGTTAGATGAAATACTTTTTTATATCCCAAAAAGTCTGTTTAGTTGGTGCCATCAATTTCAGTTATCCACTCATTCAACATGCAGACAAAGGAATCCAAAAGGCTACCGCTAAACTTTGTTAAAACAAGTGAAACTACGTTTCTATTAAATTCTCAGGTACCCTAAAATGTAATTAAACTATAATATTTCATATGGAAAGAAGTATGTTCAATAGAAAAGTAAAATTAGCAAGTACGTGTCCTTTTCGTCACGCGTCAACAGACTGATTTCCAACTGACTCGTACCAAAACTCAAAATTCTTACTCATTTTGGAATGAACAAAGACTGTTGACATCTAGTGGAAGCCATAGGAATTGCATAGGACCCATAGCTTTCCATTGAAAGAGCATGGGATCTAAAAAAAAAAAATATTGTTGGTTTTCCTTTGGATTTTCAGCCACCATATCAATTGTGTTACAGTCTCATACATTATTTGTAAATTTCTACAAATTTCAAAGTGTTTTCAATTCAATGATACCAATTATATGCATATCCTGGCTTCTGGGCCTGAGTAACAGGCAGTTTGCTTTGGGCACATCAGTCAGGCGGAAATTCTGAAAAAAGGACCCTAGCCCTAAGTTAAACAAATCAAAATATATTTTATATCTGAGATTCTAAAAATTGCCACCCTTTGCCTTGATGAAAGATTTGCACACGCTGGAAATTCTCTCAACCAGCTTCATGAGGTAGTCACCTGGAATGCATTTCAAGTAGCAGATGTGCCTTGTTAAAGTTAATTTCTGGAGTTTCTTCAAGTGCAGTCGTAAAAACCATCAAGCGCTATGAAGTAACTGGCTCTCACGAGGAACACCACAAGAATGGAAGACTCTGCTGCAGAGGATACGTTCATTAGAGTTACCAGCCTCAGATATTGCAGGCCAAATAAATGCTTCAGAGTTCAAGTAACAGACATCTCAACATCAACTGTTCAGAGGAGACTGTGTGTATCAGGCCTTCATGGTCAAATTGCTGCAAAGAAACCACTACTAAAGGACAGCAATAAGAAGAAGAGACATAAGCAATGGACAATCGACCGGTAGAAATGTGTCCTTCGGTATGGAAACCAAATTTGAGATTTTTGGTTCCAACCGCCGAGTCTTTGTGAGACGCGGTATGTGTGAACGGATGATCTCCGCATGTGTATTTCCCATCTTAAAGCATGGAGGAGGAGGTGTTATGGTGTGGGGGTGCATCTCCGGTGACACTGTCTGTGATTGATTGAGAATTCAAGGCACACTTAACCAGCATGGCTACCACAGCATTATGCAGTGCTACCCAATCCTATCTGGTTTGGGCTTAGTGGGACTATCATTTTTTTCAACATGACCCATCACACCTCCAGGATGTGTAAGGGCTATTTTAGCAAGAAGGAGAGTGATGGAGTGCTGCATCAGATGTCCTGGCCTCCACAGTCCCCTGACCTCAACCAAATTGAGATGGTTTGCAATGAGTTGGACCACTGAGTGAAGAAAAAGCAGTCAACAAGTGCCCAGCATATGTGGGAACTACTTCAAGACTGTTGGAAAAGCATTCCAGGTGAAGCTGGTTGAGAGATTGACAGCTTTACAAACTCTTGGCAATGTAAACGCTGGCTATTTGAAGAATCTCAAATATATTTTGATTTGTTTGAACACATTTTTGGTTACTACATTAATCCATGTGTTATTTCAAAGTGTTGTCGTCACTATTATTCTACAATGTAGAAAATTGTAAAATAATGAAAAAACCTTAAATGAGTAGGTGTTCTAATAACGGTTGACGGGTAGTGTACATATATATTGCTATTAGAATTATTAAACCTTTATTTTAACTGGGTGTCAACACTGAGACCGAGGGTCTCATTTACAGGTGAGCCCTGTGTACACAATTCACTTTGAGATACAATATACACATTCAAAAGTACACATCCATAAATATATGTTATAATACACAAAAAGCAAAAACACAATCATAAACAACAGAGTGACATCCTATTGTAATGAGTTCTGCAAATTATTCCAGCAGTGTTATACATATGTTAGTGGTGTTACCCATTTGGGCTACTGTGTTCTACCACGGTACGGCTGTGTTAGTCAAAATGGACGTGGTATTCCTTTGCTGCAGCGCAGTGCACCACTGCTGCTGTAACACAGACAGACACTCTCCTCTCCAGCCTCCCTCTACCCTTCTCAGCCTGCAGTCAATCACATCATCATCGGTACAGTGTAAGGTGACCACAGTGACTGGCTGTACTGTGATGGATGGAATAAGGCCAGTGCAGACCGCGTATTCCTCCTCTCTCTCTCAAATGAACCTTGTTCATTTGTTCCCTCATTCACGTAACAAGGTGATCTTGATGCCCGCGGGCTGACAGAGGATCTGAATGGATTGAGGAGCTGAATGGGTGGAAATTATGAATGAATCAGCAGCCTTTCTTGCCTCTCTTTGCCCTCTCTTTACATTTCCCTCCCCCTTCCCTCTTCTTTCCCATCAGCTCAGTGTAGAGCGGTGTATTTGGCTGCCTTGCAGATTATGAGCCATAAAACCCTGATAGTGTGTGTCACAGGGCGACCGGATGTTTCTGGTTGGCTTATGTCATGGCAACAGTAATGACCAACACCCATCCCCCACATATATCCTCTCATCTTTCCTTCCCCCGCCTCCATCACATCATCATCAGGGAGGGAGAGAGATACAGTGTACCCATGGTGATGAGGAAGGGAGCATTATTTTGTGTAAACACATTGCAAAGGTATATACACAGAGATGGTCAGAAGATAAAAATGTCTTATGTGTCTGTGACATATCTTTGAATAGGCTCGTGTTCATTCAGAAAATATCAGCTGAGCGAGAAGTGAGAAAAGGAGGGAGCGAAGGACGAGAGATGTGAGGGAGGGGAGCGATGTAGAGGGCAGAAATAGATTTGTCTCTTCGATGCAATTCAAGTGAATGGGCCCACGTGTTCATTGACGAAAAACCAGACAGGAAAGAGTAAGAGCGACACCAGGAAGACTCAGGATAAACAGAGATCTACATTTCTGAATCGATGTGTTCATACTCTCATTTTAAAAAATCTTCATAGAGAAAGATGGAGAGAGAGATATAGGCTTGCATGTTTGGGGTGATGTGGTTGAATAAGTGGGTGCAATTCCATTTTTCGTTGTAAATGCTTTATTAGGAAAAACACAGGGGTGGAAGATCGAAATGAGAAGAGAGAATGTTCATCCTTATCCTCTTTCACCCTCATTCTTTCCTACGCAATGCATATGGTCTTACAAAATATGGAGCGCTATACATTGTAAGGTGTGTGAAACCATGAAAAAAACATTCTGGGATATTTGTGGCTATAAATATTATTTATATCACAGCTTTGGTAAATACTTGTGTCTGATTGGCTAGAACGGCATTCTAGAATGGACATTAAACCCAGATAACGAGACAGTACGGTCTACACATGCAGACGGTGCTTGCTACAAAGTTACATAAAGCTAACCCAACAACCACACAAACCGAAATTTTACACAATGTAAGCACAGGTCCAACGAGGAAAAACGTATCTAGCTAGCTAGCATATATTTGTTTTTGCCGCATCTGGTGACCTAAAGTAGTGAATGATGAACATTCATTTCTTTGGTCCCTTCTGTTGCAGTCATGATGCAAGTGGCACTATGCTGTGAAATCCTCCAACATGTTTGTAGTTTGACCAATTGTTTTCAGCAACTGGTATTTTTTAATTTGGTTGTCGTATTGGAAGGTTTGTTAGCAACAAACTATTTAGCTAGCTTCTAATTTAGCTAGCTTCTAGCTTAGTGTTTGATATGAATGCAATCTCCTCGTAATGAACAGTGTCGAGTGTCCTGACTAGAAGGCAAACTTTTCTAGCTAAATAGGGCATTATCAGCTTATTGTTACGGCTGTATCCAAATGAATGTCAATAGAAAATATCTACTTTGCTGTTATTCTGGCTGCAGGTCGTGACTGGGTTAGTCGTGGCTAGCTAGCAAGCAAGGAATGAGAAATTATGAATTTGCTTATATAAATGAACATCTCAACAATTATTTTATTCCTACCGGTAAATGTTTGCTTAGTATTGTTGTCTTTGGAAACTGTGGTATAAGTGGGGGGAAAATGAACTCTGCAAAGGGACTCGGCTCCGCAGCAACGCCCATTATTTCCAAGGTACTGTACAGAAGGTCAGCATTTTCCCTTACATACACGTTGTATAGCACAACACTGACATCAGGATTTCTACCTATAAAGTATCAGAGGAGGGATTTCCCCATAATATAATGATACCTTCCAGTGGCCTGTTCTCTTACCTATAGTGCTCGCACTTCAAGTCCTGCTCACAGGGGGGGATTGAGTCAAATGCATTTTGTTCCATTTTCTGATAATAACATTTTAGCTTACAGTTTTTAAAAACATGGTAAAGCACAGCTATCATATGGTCATTTTAAATCATGACATGTCTGGTGCCATTGCAATTAGAAATCAATGGGTACTTAAAATCTATGGTTATTTTGCGTGTACACAAACAGCCCATGCATTGAACATATGAATCCTCTTAGTTATAGTCAGGATACCAACTACAGGATAGAGTTACATACAGTACCAGTCAAAGGTATGGACACACTAGCAAGGCTCAGGAGAAGAACCAGATGCAGACAATTCAAATGTTTTTCAACAGGACAATGACCCAACACACCTCCAGGCTGTGTAAGCACTATTTGACCAAGAAGAAGAGTGTTGCATCAGATGACCTGGCCTTCACAATCACCCGACCTCAACCCAATTGAGATGGTTTGGGATGAGTTGGACCACAGAGTGAAGGAAAAGCAGCCAACAAGTGCTCAGCGTACAGTTGAAGTCAGAAGTTTACATACACCTTAGCCAAATACATTTAAGCTCAGTTTTTCACAATTCCTGACATTTAATCCAAGTAATGCCCCGTTTTAGGTCAGTTAGGATCACCATTTTTTTTAAGAATGTGAAATGTCAGAATAATAGTAGAGAGAGATTTATTTCAGCTATTATTTTCTTTCATCACATTCCCAGTGGATCAGAAGTTTGCATACACTTAATTAGTATTTGGTAGCATTGCTTATAAAATGTTTAACTTGGGTCAAACGTTTCCGGTAGCCTTCCACAAGCTTCCCACAATATGTTGGGTGAATTTTGTCTCATTCCTCCTGACAGAGCTGGTGTAACTGAATCAGGTTTGTAGGACTCCTTGCTCACACATGCTTTTTCAATTCTGCCCACAAATGTTCTATGGGATTGAGGTTAGGGCTTTGTGATGGCCACTCCAATACCTTGACTTTGTTGTCCTTAAGCCATTTTGCCACGATTTTGGTAGTATGCTTGGGGTCATTGTCCATTTAGAAGACCCATTTGCGACCAAGCTTTAACTTCCTGACTGATGTCTTAAGTTGTTGCTTCAATATATCAACCTAATTTTCCTCCCTAATGACGTCATGTATTTTGCAAAGTGCACCAGTCCCTCCTGCACAACATTATGCTGCCACCACCGTGCTTAATGGTTGGGATGGTGTTCTTCGGCTTGCAAGTGTCCCCCTTTTTTCTCCAAACATAACGATGGTCATTATGGCCAAACTGTTCTATTTTGTTTCATCAGACCAGAGGACATTTCACCAAAAAGTATTATATTTTTCCCAATGTGCAGTTGCAAACCGTAGTCTGGCTTTTTTATGGCGGTTGTGGAGCAGTGGCTTCTTCCTTACTGAGCAACCTTTCAGGTTATGTTGATATAGGACTCGTTTTACTGTGGATATGGATACTTGTGTACCTGTTTCCTCCAGCATCTTCACAAGGTCCTTTGCTGTTGTTCTGGGATTGATTTGCACTTTTCGCACCAAAGTACGTTCATCTCTAGGAGACAGAACGAGTCTCTTTCCTGAACGGCATGATGGCTGTGTGGTCCATGGTGTTTATACAGATGAATGTGGTACTTTCAGGCGTTTGGAGATTGCTTCCAAGGACGAACCAGACTTGTGGAGACATACACATTTTTTTCTGTTGTCTTGGCTGATTTCTTTTGATTTTCCCATGATGTCCAGCGAAGAGGCACTGAGTTTGGTAGGCCTTGAAATACAGCCACACCTCCAAGTGACTAAAATTATGTCAATTAGCCTATCAGAAGATTCTTTAGCCATTTTTCTGGAATATTCCAAGCTGTTTAAAAGCACAGTGAAAGTGAAATAATCAGTCATTACTTGAAAAATGACTTGTGTCCTGACTTGCCAAAACAATAGTTTGTTAACAAGAATTTTGTGTATGTAAACTTCCAACTTCAGCTGAATGTTGGAACTCCTTCAAGACGGTTGGAAAAGCATTCCAGGTGAAGCTGGTTGAGATAATGCTAAGAGTCTGCAAAGCTGTCATCAATGCAAAGGGTGGATACTTTGAAAAATCTAAAATAGGATCTGATTTGTTTCATTTTGGTTACTGCATGATTCTTTACAGTATGTGTTATTTCATAGTTTTGATGTCTTCATTATTATTCTACAATGTAGAAAATAGTAAAAATAAAGAAAACCCTTGAATGAGTAAGTGTTCAAACTTTTGACTGGTACTGTATATGTAAAAATGAACAATTGCAAAGCATTCTGATTATTTTTCTAATGAGTCCTGCCTGAAACAATGCAGTGTGGTATCCAGTTTATTTTGGTGTGTTCATTTTCACATTTACATTTTGGTCATTTAGCAGACACACTTATCCAGAGTGACTTACTCAGCTAAGGTCGTTAAGCAACAACATATCACAGTCATAGCAAATACAAGGTTTTTGTAACCATTACTGAGAATGTTGTTGCTGTACATTAATTTACAAAATACAAGCACCTTACTTTAGCTTTATTATTTATTATTTTATTTTGATACAAAATACCATAAAAAGCAATGTACCTGTATTTAGTCATTATGTTTTGTAATGTTTGTCCATCCCTAGATACATCCACATAGAAAAGCAGAACTACAGGATCCATTAGAGAAATTAATGGAAAGGATTTCGTTTTTTCTGTTTTCCTCGTCACATACCCATGGCTAAGAATAGGTAGCTGAAAGTTGATAAGAAAGGGAGAAATAGAGAGACAAAGCACAGTGGTTATTGATTGTGTATGTCTATTGACTGGGCTCTACGGGGAGCAGGAAGCTGATTGACCTGATTTGTTGGAGTGGGCTAATGGAAATACACAAACAAGGTTGCACACACACATGCACGCATTTTTGCTGACAAACGAACATCTCGCCACAATTGTGAACATGAAAAGTTATTAATAAACAAATTGGGAAGTCTTGATACAACATTTTGAACAGAAATGCAATGGTTCATTGGATCAGTCTAAAACTTTGCACATACACTGCTGCCATCTGGTGGCACCTGGGGTGGAATAATACATTATGGCCTTTCTCTTGCATTTCAAAGATGGTACAAATTTTCTTCTTGGTATTATCTTTTATCTATTCTGTCATATTCTCCTACATTCCTTTCACATTTCCATACATTTCAAAGTGTTTCCTTTCAGATGGTACCAAGAATATGCATATCCTTGCTTCAGGGCCTGAGCTACAGGCAGTTAGATTTGAGTATGTTAATTTAGGCGTAAATGAATTATACCTGTGTAGGCGATCTGGGAATTACGCTTTAACTTACATTGCCCAAGGCACAGAATTTTGCTGCGAACAAAGGAAAATGGTTGCTCTCTTTGTTAGCTTAGCCTCTAATGAAAGGCTAGCTGTTCTTGTACAAGAATATTAACGTCAAGGACAAACAGGGTCCCTTTCAATTTGGGAACTGGGGTTTACTAACCACGTCTCACGTTCAACCCAATCGGAGTTTCTCGCTAGCAATACCGGAACACGTGATAAATATTTGCAGTGTAAAGTCACTTCTGATGCACAATAGACAGAGAGATAATATTTTGCTTGTCCTAGCTCTAGAAATGAATGCTCGTCGAGATTGTTTGCTCCTGGGTCGCGAGAAACAGAGATATAATACTTTGTTTCGGCAAACAAATATATCTTCAAAATTTTCAGTAATCAGCTGGCACTTACAGTGGGGAGAACAAGCATTTGACACACTGCCGATTTTGCAGGTTTTCCTACTTACAAAGCATGTAGAGGTCTGTAATTTTTATCATAGGTACACTTCAAATGTGAGAGACGGAATCTAAAACAAAAATCCAGAAAATCATATTGTACAATTTAAGTAATTAATTGGCATTTTATTGCATGACATAAGTATTTGATCACCTACCAACCAGTAAGAATTCCGGCTCTCACAAACCTGTTCGTTGTTCTTTAAGAAGCCCTCCTGTTCTCCAATCATTACCTGTATTAACTGCACCTGTTTGAACTCATTACCTGTATAAAAGACACCTGTCCACACACTCAAACAGACTCCAACCTCTCCACAATGGCCAAGACCAGAGACCTGTGTAAGAACATCAGGGACATGTTGACAACATTGAGTTGTTATTAACTCATTAGGAATTTGGGGCATCATGAGGCCCCGGACTGGGGACTCTCGTAGCGGGCCCCGGACTGAGTGCACTCACTACGGGCCCCGGACTGGAGGCCGTCTCTGGAGGCTCCGGACTGGAGTGGAGAGACACACAGGAGGCCTGGCTCTGGGAGCAGGCACAGGACTCATCAGGCTGGGGAGACAAACAGGAGGATTAGTTCTGGGCGCAGGCAGAGGACTCACCAGGCTGGGGAGACATACAGGAGGCTTTGTCCTTGGCTGAGGCACCGGATACACTGGACCGAGGAGGTGCACTGGCAGTCTCAAGCGCAGAGCTGGCACAACCCGTTCTGGCTGAATGCCCACTTCCACCCGGCAAATGCGGGACACTGGCACAGAGCACACTGGCCTGTGAATGCTCAACCGAGACCAGTCACATGCTCGCCACGGTAAGCACGGGGAGTTGGCTCAGGTCTGAATCCTGACTGCCACACTCCCCGTGTCCCCCCCCCCCCCCCATTTTTTGGGGGGGATGCCTCTCGGGCTTCCTTGCTAGCCGTGTTCCCTCATAACGCTGCCGCTCTGCTTTAGCTGCCTCCAGTTCCTCCCTTGGACGGCGATACTCCTCAGCCTGCCTCCAGGGTCCCTTACCATCCAGAAGTTCCTTTCACCACGCTGCTTGGTCCTGTCACGGCCGTCGAATGATGTAGACCAAAGCGCAGCGTTGTGAGCGTACATATTCCTTTTTATTAGGATGACGCCGACAAAAACAACACAAAAACAACCTTGAAGCTTAAGGGCTATGTGCCACAAACAAAGTTAACTTCCCACACAGAAAGGAGGAGAAAGTATGGTTCCCAATCAGAGACAACGATAGACAGCTGTCCCTGTTTGAGAACTGTACCCAGCCAAACCATAGAAACACAAAATCATAGAAAACGCAACAGAATGCCCACACCAAATCACACCCTGATCAAAACAAATAGACATTAAAAGGCTCTCTACGGTCAGGGCGTGACAATTGAAGCTTTACCTGTTTGGGATTTCTTATAAGCTTCCAGGTTAGAGTCCCGCTTTTTGAAAGCAGCAGCTCTAGCCTTTAGCTCAGTGCGGATGTTGCCTGTAATCCATGGCTTCTGGTTGGGGTATGTATGTACGGTCACTGTGGAGACGATGTCATCAATGCACTTATTGATAAAGCCAGTGACTGATGTGGTGTACTCCTCAATGCCATCTGAAGAATCTCGGAAAGTATTCCAGTGTGTGCTAACAAAACAGTCCTGTAGCTTAGCATCTGCTTCATCTGACTACTTTTTTATTGACTGAGACACGGATGTTTCCTGCATTCGTTTTTGCATGTAAGCAAGAATCAGGAGGATAGAATTATAATCAGCTTTGCCAAATGGAGAGTGAGGGAGAGCTTTGTACGCTTCTGTGTGTGGAGTAAAGGAGGTCCAGAGTTGTTTTACCCTCTGGTTGCACATTTAGTGGGACATTAAATGATACAGCCACGACTCCGTGAAGCATAAGAAATTTGTTTTTAATGTCCCATTGGTAGTTTAATCTTCTGCGAAGGTCATCAATTTTATTTTTGCAAGTTTGCTAGCAGAGCGGAAGGCAGTAGGAGTTTATTTGATTGCCTACGAATTCTCAGAAGGCAGCCCAACCTCCGCCCCCTTTTTCTCCACCTTCTCTTCACGCCAATGACTGGGATCTCGGGCCTGTTCCCTAGAAAGCAGTAGGTCATTCACGTCGAGCTCACCAGACTCGTTAAAGGGAAAAAAGGATTCTGCCAGTTCATGGTGAGTAATCGCTGTTCAGATGTCCAGACGTTATTTTCGGTCATAAGAGACGGTAGCAGCAACATTATGTACAAAATAAGTAAAAATATAAGTTACAAACAATGCAAAGGAACGAAACAAAAAATGGTTAGGAGCGTCAGCCTTCTTCCCCGGTGCCATCTTTGATGACTGTTTACATGTGTGGGGAGAGCGCATTCCAGAGCCTGTATACTGAGCAGCAGAAGGCCTGCGAACTCATTGTGGAGAGGCAGGATGGGGGAAGACCATGAGACCAGCAGAGGAAGAGCGGAGGGAGTGGGAAGGGGCACAGACAGGGGGGGGGCAGGTGGGTGCCAGGTTGTGGAAATCTTTGTAGGTGAGGAGGAGTGTTTTAAAGTTAATATTTGATTTCACAGGGAGCAAGAGTAGATTGATGAAGATTGGTGTTATGTGTTCGGTTGATCTGGTGTGGGTGAGGATTCTTGCAGCACAGTTCTGGACCAGTGGAAGTCTGTTGGTGAGTTTGGCGGGGATAGCAGGGAGGAGAGTGTTGCAAAAGTCCAAACCGAAGGCAGCTGATGAAGGAGGTGTGAGGGAGGGGAGTGTTCGGTTTAGTGGAGAGGTAGAGCCGGGTGTCATCTGCATAGCAGTGGAAGTGAATTTGTGATGTCGCACAATCTTTTCCAGGGCAGGAGGTATATGATAAAGAGGAGTGGATCCAATACTGACCCCTGGGGGACACCATGTGAGACAGCAGCACACCCTGATCTGTGATGTTTTTAGTTGAAAACTGATGGCGGTCTTTTATTTTCTTTAACTAGGGAAGTTAGTTAAGAACATCATCTTTTTTACAATGACGGCCTCCTGAGGGGACGGAGGCTGGGATTAAATCAAAAAAACAAAAAACACTTTACGACAAGAGACAACACTACAGACAACACCTGAGTGAGCTGCATGGAGAAGATCATTAGTGATATTGACCATGGATGTTTCAGTGCTGTGTTTGGAGTGGAAACCGAACTGGAATGGTTAGTGAAGGTTGTTGGAATTGAAATACCAAGAAAATAACATTTTGTCAAGTCCATTAAATTCACTGAGAATGTTCCAAAGCCCAGCAACTATCCTACACTCTGTCAGGTGTGCCAAGCTTGTAGCATCATACCCAAGAAGACTGAAGGCTGTAATCGCTGCTGAAGGTGCTTCATCAAAGTACTCAGTAAAGGGTCTGAATGTGTATTTTAATCTGAATGTTCGATAACATTGTGACCTACTGAATGCAGCTCATTTTCTGACATGACATCAGTATAGTAAGGATGAATGTTTCCACAAAGTGGTTTTAACACTATACTGTATAATTTAATAAACAACTTGTTAGAATATATCATTAATATATTCTAACATTATACAGTATTTTACAACAACTTCTCCAGGTATTTTATAATCTATATATTTGGTATAAATCTGTCAATGGCCTGATTAAATTATGAAAAAACTCAGTTGTATTTTCCTTGAAGATTGGGTATATATAGACTGGTTGAGAACCAACAACAATTGCCAGGCAATGACACTGTCTGATAAGGTATGTACTGTTCACCCACACTGTGTTGGGAAATGTTATGCTTGGGAAATCAGATGGTTTTAGTTAATGTAAAGCTAATCCTGAGTTTGTGGATCAGCCAAAAAGCAGCCCCGCCACTTGGTTTGGTATAAAGCTGAGGGATGGTGCTAGGGAAAGTTTTGGAAAATAACATATACTTGGTTTTACCTACATTAAGTACCAATTCCAGTTCAACAAAGGCTTTCCGCAGGGCAATAAACACAGATTGACCACATGATTTTCTTTCAGATGGTCTGTGGCAACTTAATATATTGCAACATCATTACTACGTAAATTAACTACAGTATCATGTGTACAATGTGACATCATAAGGCTATAAGCAAATAAATGGACAATGCATGTGACCAACGAATGAAAATCATATTCCAATTTCTACACTAGAGAAGTAGAACTGTATACTGTAGAGTTATTTTCAGAGAGAGTACAGACCAAGACTGTGGTTTCTTGGAAAGGTTGTGGTGATAGCCATGTGTGAAACATAACAATAAAGTGAAGCAGAAATTAGATTCACCAACCAATAAATGACATTTTAGCCAAAGACAACTTTTGATTAGGAAATGTTTAATGCTCTTATTTGCATCACGTATGATTCAAATGGTGTTAAGTTTATTCATCACATGCACTGGACACAGGGTGTAGACTAGGGATGGGTAACGGACAGACACTTTTTGTAGGCCCGCAGCCCTAAAAATTGTCAAAGACCCCGGCCACCTCAGTCATAGACTGTTCTCTCTGCTGCCGCATGACAAGCGGTACCGGAGCGCCAAGTCTAGGACCAAAAGGCTTCTCAACAGCTTTTACCCCAAAGCCATAAGACTCCTGAACAGGTAATCAAATGGTTACCTGGACTATTTGCATTGTGTGTGTCCCCCGCCCACCGCCGCAAGCCCCTCTTTTACACTGTTGCTACTCTGTTTATCATCTATGCATAGTCACTTTAACTATACCTGCATGTACTATTACCTCAATTAGCCCGACTTGACTCCGTACCGGTACTACCCGTATATAGCCTCGCTATTGTTATTTTCACTGTAATTGTACTGTTTTCTTTTTATTTTGTACTTCTTTACTTATCTATTGTTTACCTAATACCTTTTTTTTTTTTTTACTTAAATTGCACTGTTGGTTAGGGCATGTGACAAACTTAGATTTGATTGTCATTTTTTTACTCAATCGGGGGTCTCAACGTACTGTTGAGAGTTAGAATATTAGAATACACAAGCTGAAATTTCAAAATTTGGTTGTGCATCAGCAGTCACTCAATTAGCCCATGTCAGCTAAAACATTTTTTTTTCCCCATTGGTAAATTAGTCTAGAGTACACAATAAGAATATACAGTAAATACTATGAAATGTGCTTAAGTGGATAATGACTTGGTTGAGCAGCTTAAAATAAATAGTAATAAGTAGTAAAAGCAATGATGACTTTGTGTGTGTGTGTAAGAGAGTGCAAACAGTTCAATGCATGTATGGCATGTGCATGTGGGTGCATACGTGTGTGTGTGTGAGCATGTGCCTGTGCGTAGTGTAGTATCATCTCAAATCAAATCAAATTTTATTTGTCACATACACATGGTTAGCAGATGTTAATGCGAGTGTAGCGAAATGCTTGTGCTTCTAGTTCCGACAATGCAGTAATAACCAACAAGTAATCTAACTAACAATTCCAAAACTACTGTCTTGTACACAGTGTGAGGGGATAAAGAATATGTACATAAGGATATATGAATGAGTGATGGTACAGAGCAGCATAGGCAGATACAGTAGATGGTATCGAGTACAGTATATACATATGAGATGAGTATGTAAACAAAGTGGCATAGTTAAAGTGGCTAGTGATACATGTATTACATAAGGATACAGTCGATGATATAGAGTACAGTATATACGTATGCATATGAGATGAATAATGTAGGGTAAGTAACATTATATAAGGTAGCATTGTTTAAAGTGGCTAGTGATATATTTACATCATTTCCCATCAATTCCCATTATTAAAGTGGCTGGAGTTGAGTCAGTGTCAGTGTGTTGGCAGCAGCCACTCAATGTTAGTGGTGGCTGTTTAACAGTCTGATGGCCTTGAGATAGAAGCTGTTTTTCAGTCTCTCGGTCCCAGCTTTGATGCACCTGTACTGACCTCGCCTTCTGGATGATAGCGGGGTGAACAGGCAGTGGCTCGGGTGGTTGATGTCCTTGATGATCTTTATGGCCTTCCTGTGACATCGGGTGGTGTAGGTGTCCTGGAGGGCAGGTAGTTTGCCCCCGGTGATGCGTTGTGCAGACCTCACTACCCTCTGGAGAGCCTTACGGTTGAGGGCGGAGCAGTTGCCGTACCAGGCGGTGATACAGCCCGCCAGGATGCTCTCGATTGTGCATCTGTAGAAGTTTGTGAGTGCTTTTGGTGACAAGCCGAATTTCTTCAGCCTCCTGAGGTTGAAGAGGCGCTGCTGCGCCTTCTTCACGATGCTGTCTGTGTGAGTGGACCAATTCAGTTTGTCTGTGATGTGTATGCCGAGGAACTTAAAACTTGCTACCCTCTCCACTACTGTTCCATTGATGTGGATAGGGGGGTGTTCCCTCTGCTGTTTCCTGAAGTCCACAATCATCTCCTTAGTTTTGTTGACGTTGAGTGTGAGGTTATTTTCCTGACACCACACTCCGAGGGCCCTCACCTCTTCCCTGTAGGCCGTCTCGTCGTTGTTGGTAATCAATCCTACCACTGTTGTGTCGTCCGCAAACTTGATGATTGAGTTGGAGGCGTGCGTGGCCACGCAGTCGTGGGTGAACAGGGAGTACAGGAGAGGGCTCAGAACGCACCCTTGTGGGGCCCCAGTGTTGAGGATCAGCGGGGAGGAGATGTTGTTGCCTACCCTCACCACCTGGGGGCGGCCCGTCAGGAAGTCCAGTACCCAGTTGCACAGGGCGGGGTTGAGACCCAGGGTCTCGAGCTTGATGACGAGCTTGGAGGGTACTATGGTGTTGAATGCCGAGCTCCATGCACATTCATTAATTAAAGGAGAGGGTTTGGTCAGTAGATACAACACACATCCAAGCAGACACATGACAAAAGGGCAGGGGTATAACAACCGAACGGTTTGGAGAGGTTGAGGCATTATACAATAACTCTTTGCCAGTAAGTATACGGTGGTTTCCCTGGCAACGCGACGTGGCCCTTCATGCTTTGCTAAGGGCTAGAGTTTCAGAGTTTTCCAGTGTGTGTGTTGAGAGTTTAGGGTTCCCTGTGAGCCTCAGCATCCAGCCACCACTGTCTCTGTGCCTACGCACCACCATGCATCTTACCCAGGACCTCAAAGTTGGTGTAAGTGCTGCGTCACGCTCTCAAACAGTAACAATTGCCAAATCTCACTGCTGAGTGCAGTCAAAAACGTGATTTACCTGTGTTTTATATACTGTATATTTCCACACTATGAAGTTTGGAAAATGCTGCAAAATTGTGAAAATGTGGATAATACCCTTAATGTAAGAGCTGTTTCAAAGAATTGCCTGAAATCTACCTGTTTTGGCCTGCCTGGTGACATCACCAGGCGATAAATTAGTTAATAGACCTATACGAAAGATTTCCAAACCTCTGCCAATAACAACTAGTTTTCAATTTTCCCCTACCCACTCGGACCACTCCCAAACACCTATCAACATTTTTGCTTGAGAAATTGCTATTTGCTAAGAAGCTATTTGTTTATTTTTCACAATTGTAATTGAAAATAGTCACAGTAAGGTACTTAATTGTTACCCAGAAATGATTTAACACAGAGATAAAAACAGCTGCATGGACCTTTAAATATCACAGACTCTCAAATGTATAAGTTAATGCCTTCAGTTCAGTGCTAATTGGTTCCTTGACATCTTTGTTTTTTATGCTGGATTTCATGGTGTTGGTTCACAATCGAGAGGGGAAATTAACAATTTGTGTAAACCCTTTCAACTGCATTTATTTTGGTTGACTACTGTGGAGGAGGAAAACAAAAGGGCTGAGTTATTCACCTTAGAAATTACAGCTGTGTTTAAGCTACTGTGGAATGTAATTTGCTCAGAGCAAATTGTAAGGCCGTATGTAATAAAACATAAAAATAACAATTATCACCTTATGATGATGGTGGCGCTTTTTACAGTACATAACATGTCCAGCTATTTACAAAAAAATGACAATAAAATAGTAATAACAGTTATAACCTGTAAACTACCCGTTTGTCTCCTAAGGAATCATTTAAATATTCTTCCCATACAAAGTGACATTTTTTTTATCAATACACAACATGGCTAAAAGTATGTGGACACCCTTTCAAATTAGAGGATTTGGCTATTTCAGCCACAACCGTTGCTGACAGGTGTAGACAATCGTGCACACAGACATGCAATCTCCATAGACAAACATTGTCAGTAGAATGGCGCAGATTGAAGAGCTCAGTGACTTTCAACGTGGCACCATCAAAGGATGCCACCTTTCCAACAAGTCAGTTCATCAAATGTCTGCCGTGCGACAGCTGCCCTGGTTAACTGTTTTGTCTTGATGAATGGCCAAAAATCCCAGGGGCTAGATGTGCCAAGCTCATACCCCTAGAGACTTGCAGCTGTAATTGCTGCAAAAGGTGGCTCTACAAAGTAATTACTTTTTTTTTGTTGGGGGGGGGGCATTAATTTGTCTTTTTCACAATAAAACATTTTACATCTTCAAAGTGGTAGGCATGTTGTGTAAATCAAATGATACAAACCCCCCCAAAATCCATTTGAATTCCAGGTTGTAAGGCAACAAAATAGGAAAAATGCCAAGGGGGATGAATACTTCGCAAGCCTCTTATTGAGAGTGGTGTAAATAACCTTGTGTAAGGGTTGCGGAACAGGTGGCAGTGAAGTCAGACACGGGAGAGCAGAAATAGGTAATAGCCGGAGCGGTTTAATTTCAAAACCAACAGCAATAAAAAAAATAACCTACATACAAAACCCGACGCGCACCAGTAACAGTGCACAAGCACACAAGGACATGGGGGGGGGGGACAGAGGGTTAAATACACAACACTTAATGACGGAAATGGAAACCAGGCGTGTAGGAAGACAAGACAAAACAAATGGAAAATGAAAAGTGGATCGAGGAAGACTAGAAGACCGGTGACGCCGACCGCCGAACACCGCCTGAACAAGGAGAGAAAACGACTTCGGTGGAAGTCGTGATACCTTGTTGATGGTGGGAATGGTTTCTTTCATTATTGATATAGTATATATTCATCATGATCAATTACACTTGATTGCAATTTACTTTTTGTAAATTCCACCAACTACTGTAGCTGCAGTAAAACAACATGACTGTGTGGAAAGGTTGTAAATATGCTGAAATATCAAGGAAACTGGGATGACTGCACCAATTTGTCCGGAGGACTTTTATAGGAAAGTAAAACACTCTGTGGCATAATACAGCTACTGTATGCAATATTTCCAACGATTACTTTGTTGCTGCATTTTGACCAGATAAATACTATGATGTGAATTAATAACTAATGATCAAAATCCCAAAGATCATTAATGTAAGAAATAAATTAAAACCATGACAGGAGTCTATGGCAGTCTGGAGATAATGTTTTGAATTAAGGCTTGGAATGTTTTCTGATTTTCCTACAACAAGTGGACGGTGAAGTTGGATCAACAGGAAGTGATCGTCTTTTGACATCAGCTTTATCCATATATAGTTGTTGAAAACCATAGAACAGTTGGTTTTGTTTGGAAGGTGGCCATGTAGTAACTGATTGCCAAAATTCTGATAACCTTCCCTAAATTCCCAATTTTCTAGAAATCCTGGTTTGAAGATTCCAGATTCCCTGCATATTCCCTCCTGATTCTGAGAATCTTTCAACCTGGATTTCTGTAAAACCTAGGAATTTTTGGGAAAGTCATGCAATAATCTTTGCAATCCTGGTTCGGGAAGGAGGTACTAGTGGGGGGGCATATGGTTCTGAGTCGGGTTTAGGGGGTCATCATGTTCTGTGTCATGATGTACAGTACACAGCCACATGCAGTGAGAAGCTGGCTTGAATTCGAACATTCCTATCAATGTCTATGGGATTGTGCACATGGTGATCCACATTTAAAGAAAGGTGGACGGAAGATCCAGTAGATGGCAGCAAAATAATAGCAAATAGCAGCCTGAGCATGTATCACTGAACCAGCTGTGGAATAAGTCAACCTTTTGTGACTTAAACAAGCAAAGACACATGGACTGTGTACATGCGATGATGGATCCGAGCCAGGCTTCCACAGCAAAATAAGCTGAAATGCACTACTTTCATTGCTCTGCCCTCATGTTTAGCTTGACATTGAAGTGTTTTACACCTATCTTGGGCCACAAGTAGAACAATTTGACATTCATGCGTGTGATTGACAAAAGTTATCAAAAAACATCCGCCAAGCAAAAACCTGATAAAAAAATGAATTTATTAGAATGCTGTAAGTACAGAAATTGTTTGCTCAGTTGGAAATAAATATCCAACTAGTCAGTGACCACTGTGTGGAGTTTGTGACAGCAACTACTGTATGTGAGCTTATTACAGTATTAGACACTTCCTATGATCAATGCAGAATAACCCCTTACCTTCAAACAACTTGTGTGTCTTGACATAGAGTGAAGCAAGTTTGAGAGAGTCTCAGCTTTTAATATACGGGTCATAATAGTTTGTAGCTTAAACTGGTTCATGCGTTTATGGGAAAATAACAATTTTCAGTATTGTCTCACAAACACTGCTATACCTCAGCCCCTGTTAATCACATATACTAATGGTTGGTATCAGTGGATGCAAAATAAACAGCCAAATCCAATGCAATGCAATGCAATGCAGTCTTAAACACACTATTTTTTTGAAAAGGGGTTAGAAGTCCAAAACGCATTCAGAGTGGAGTTTAAGGCTTTTTGTGACAGTTATAGGATTGCTGTACATGTTGCAGCTTGCTAGCCATACCTGCTTTAATTTCACCAATACCTGGTTCTTTTCCAACTCTTTCCAGTGAAAACATTGTATTCATACCACACATTTCATATGTATCATTTACCTCGATGAGAGATTAGGTGTCATGAAGATAATTATACGTTAGGAAATTATATAGCTGCCCACATTTTATCATTACTTACAGTAGAAGATGTGTAAAATACACAGGTGTGTTGTAACGGCTTTCTTCCTGGGAAGGAGAGGCGGACCAAAATGCAGAGTGGTTAGAGTTAAACATCTTTAATAAAGACGAATACCGAGAACACTACAAATTTACAAAACAATAAATGTGAAACAGACACGGGAAAAAAAAAAAAAATCACCCACAAACCCCAACACAAAACAAGCTACCTAAATATGGTTCCCAATCAGAGACAATGACTAACACCTGTCTCTGATTGAGAACCATATCAGGCCAAACACAGAAACAGACAAACTAGACACACAACATAGAATGCCCACCCAGCTCACGTCCTGACCAACACTAAAAAAAGGAAAACACACAAGAACTATGGTCAGAACGTGACATGTGTAGACACAACTAAGGAATACTGAACGTAAGTGTCATCATGTGTCTCTAGATTGCAATAATATGCACATTAATTACTTAAAAATCATACAGCCAACATGTCAGATTTAAAAAAGGCTTTTCAGCGAAAGCATAAGAAGCTATTATCTGATGATAGCACAACCAGTAAACAAAGAGGGTAGCATATTTCAACCCTGCAGGCGCTACACAAAACGCAGAAATAAAATATAAAACATGCATTACATTCGACAAGCTTTTTTTGTTGGCACTCCAATATGTCCCATAAACATCACAATTGGTCCTTTTGTTCGATTAATTCCGTCCATATAAAGCGCGTATAAAGCGCGTTTGATCCAGAAAAAGCTTCCAAAGAACGCAACGTCACTACAAAATATTTCAAAAGTTGCCTATAAACTTTGCCAAGATATTTCAAACTACTTTTGTAATACCACTTTAGGTATTTTTAAACGTTAATAATCGATCAAATTGAAGATGGGTCTATCTGTTGTTCAATACAGGAAGAAAACAAACCAGGGCTACTTTTCACGTCTTGCGCAACTCTCAACAGTGTTACCCAGTTCCTAGTTGGCCTACTTCTTCATTGCACAAAGGAATAACAACCAAATTCCAAAGACTGATGACATCCAGTGGAAGCGGTAGGAACTGAAAACCAGTTCCTGAGAATTATCGTTTGTCAACGAGAAACCACTGAACAGACAGAGACCTAAAAAATTCATCTGAACGGTTAGTCCTCTGGGTTTTGCCTGCTACATATGTTCTGTTATACTCACAGATATGATTTAAACAGTTTTAGAAACTTCAGAGTGTTTTCTATCCAAATCTACGAATATGCATATCTTACATTCTTGGCATGAGTAGCAGGAAGTTGAAATTGGGCACGCTATTTATCCAAAAGTGAAAATTCTTCCCCCTAGCCCCAAGAGGCGCTGTCACCCAGAAGGCGATGTCAGTACAGGTGCATCAAAGACTGAAAAACAGCTTCTATCTCAAGGCCATCAGACTGTTAAATAGACATCACTAGCTGGCATCCACCCAGTACACTGCCCTGAACTTCACGGTTCACTAGCCGGCTACAACCCCGTTACTCATTCCTGCACCTTAGAGGCTGCTGCCCTATGTACATAGACAAGGAACACCGGTCACTTTAATAATGTTTAAATTACCGTTTTACCCATTTCATGTGTGCAGTATATACAGTGGGGCAAAAAAGTATTTAGTCAGCCACCAATTGTGCAAGTTCTCCCACTTAAAAAGATGAGAGAGGCCTGTAATTTTCATCATAGGTACACTTCAACTATGACAGACAAAATGAGGAGAAAAAATCCAGAAAATCACATTGTAGGATTTTTTATGAATTTATTTGCAAATTATGGTAGAAAATAAGTATTTGGTCACCATAATTTGCAAATAAATTCATTAAAAATCCTACAATGTGATTTTCTGGATTTTTCATCTCATTTTGTCTCATAGTTGAAGTGTACCTATGATGAAAATTACAGGCCTCTCTCGTCTTTTTAAGTGGGAGACCTTGCACAATTGGTGGCTGACTAAATACTTTTTTGCCCCACTGTATGTGTAGGCGACCAATAATATTGGATTTGAAGTAAACGCTTTTTCATTTGAAAGAGTGTCTGAGTCAACTGTGCTAAAGAAGCTGAAAGAACTTGACCATTCCAAGTCAACTGGACTTGACAACATTCCTGCCATATTTCTAAGGGATGCTGCGGAAATGATCACCCCCTGTGTAACTCACATTGTAAATATGTCTATTGAACTAGGGATTTTTCCTAGTGAACAAACATTTGCACAAGTCATTCCTCTCTATAGAAAAAGGGAATAAGCTACATCATGGAAACTATGTCTGCCTGTCTCAATCCTGTGTATTTTACCGAAGGTCATAGAAAAGATTATGTTCAAGCAGATTGGCAGTTATATTTCCTTACATAACCTACTATATGAGCTACAATCTGGCTTTAGCAAATCCCATTCCATCGACACCTGCCGACTATATCTAACTGACCACATCAGGAAGGAAGTAGATGGGAGGTTTTGTGGTATGGTTATATTAGATCTCCAAAAGGCATTTGATACAGGGGATAATGTGATTCTGTTAATCAAACTAAAAGCTGCAATTTAGCTGTAAAAAGGGTTAGATCTTATCTGCAAGGAAGAAAACAGATGTTGGATGTGGATGGGACCCTGTCAAACCCAAAACATTGAACTATGAGGTACCCCAAGGGAGTGTGCTGGGGTCACTTTTCTTTCTGTTATACATACAGTTTAGATCAAAAGTTTGGACACACCTACTCATTCCACAATTTTTCCTTATTTTTCCTATTTTCTACAATGTAGAATAATAGTGAAGACATCAAAACTATGAAATAACACATATGGAATCATGTAGTAATGAAAAAAGTGTTAGACAAATCAAAAGATATTTTATATTTGAAATTATTCAAAGTAGCCACCCTTTACCTTAATGGCAGCGTGCACACTCTTGGCATTCTCTCAACCAGCTGAATGAGTTAGTTACCTGGAATGCAGTTCAATGAACAGGTGTGCCTTATTAAAAGTTCATTTGTGGAATTTCTTAATGCGTTTGAGCCAATCAGTTGTGTTGTGACAATGTATATATAAAATAGCCCTATTTGGTAAAATACCAAGTATATATTATGGCAAGAACAGTTAAAATAAGCAAAGAAAAATGACAGTCCATCATTACTTTAAGACATGAAGGTCAGTCAACATGGAACATTAAGAACTTTGAAAGTTTCTTCAAGTGTAGTCGCATCAAGCACTGATGAAACTGGCTCTCATGAGGACTGCCAAAGTAAAGGAAGAGCCAGAGTTACCTCTGCTGCAGTGGATCAGTTCATTAGAGTTGCATCCCAAATTAATGCTTCACAGAGTTCAAGTAACAGACACATCTCAACATCAACTGTTCAGAGGAGACTTCATGGTCAAATTGCTGAAAAGAAACCACTACTAAAGGACACCAATAAGAACAACAGACTTGCTTTGGCAAGAAACATGAGCAATGAACATTAGAAAGATGGAAATCTGTCCTTTGGTCTAGAGTCCAAAATGAATAATTTTGATTCCAAATCAAATCAAATCAAATTTTATTTGTCACATACACATGGTTAGCAGATGTTAATGCGAGTGTAGCTAAATGCTTGTGCTTCTAGTTCCGACAATGCAGTAATAACCAACAAGTAATCTAACTAACAATTCCAAAACTACTGTCTTGTACACAGTGTAAGGGGATAAAGAATATGTACATAAGGATATATGAATGAGTGATGGTACAGAGCGGCATAGGCAAGATACAGTAGATGGTATCGAGTACAGTATATACATGTGAGATGAGTATGTAAACAAAGTGGCATAGTTAAAGTGGCTAGTGATACATGTATTACATAAGGATACAGTCGATGATATAGAGTACAGTATATACGTATGCATATGAGATGAATAATGTAGGGTAAGTAACATTATATAAGGTAGCATTGTTTAAAGTGGCTAGTGATATATTTACATCATTTCCCATCAATTCCCATTATTAAAGTGGCTGGAGTTGAGTCAGTGTCAGTGTGTTGGCAGCAGCCACTCAATGTTAGTGGTGGCTGTTTAACAGTCTGATGGCCTTGAGATAGAAACTGTTTTTCAGTCTCTCGGTCCCAGCTTTGATGCACCTGTACTGACCTCGCCTTCTGGATGATAGCGGGGTGAACAGGCAGTGGCTCGGGTGGTTGATGTCCTTGATGATCTTTATGGCCTTCCTGTGACATCGGGTGGTGTAGGTGTCCTGGAGGGCAGGTAGTTTGCCCCTGGTGATGCGTTGTGCAGACCTCACCACCCTCTGGAGAGCCTTACGGTTGAGGGCGGAGCAGTTGCCGTACCAGGCGGTGATACAGCCCGCCAGGATGCTCTCGATTGTGCATCTGTAGAAGTTTGTGAGTGCTTTTGGTGACAAGCCGAATTTCTTCAGCCTCCTGAGGTTGAAGAGGCGCTGCTGCGCCTTCTTCACAATGCTGTCTGTGTGAGTGGACCAATTCAGTTTGTCTGTGATGTGTATGCCGAGGAACTTAAAACTTGCTACCCTCTCCACTACTGTTCCATCGATGTGGATAGGGGGGTGTTCACTCTGCTGTTTCCTGAAGTCCACAATCATCTCCTTAGTTTTGTTGACGTTGAGTGTGAGGTTATTTTCCTGACACCACACTCCGAGGGCCCTCACCTCCTCCCTGTAGGCCGTCTCGTCGTTGTTGGTAATCAAGCCTACCACTGTTGTGTCGTCCGCAAACTTGATGATTGAGTTGGAGACGTGCGTGGCCACGCAGTCGTGGGTGAACAGGGAGTACAGGAGAGGGCTCAGAACGCACCCTTGTGGGGCCCCAGTGTTGAGGATCAGCGGGGAGGAGATGTTGCCTACCCTCACCACCTGGGGGCGGCCCGTCAGGAAGTCCAGTACCCAGTTGCACAGGGCGGGGTCGAGACCCAGGGTCTCGAGCTTGATGACGAGCTTGGAGGGTACTATGGTGTTGAATGCCGAGCTGTAGTCAATGAACAGCATTCTCACATAGGTATTCCTCTTGTCCAGATGGGTTAGGGCGGTGTGCAGTGTGGTTGAGATTGCATCGTCTGTGGACCTATTTGGGCGGTAAGCAAATTGGAGTGGGTCTAGGGTGTCAGGTAGGGTGGAGGTGATATGGTCCTTGACTAGTCTCTCAAAGCACTTCATGATGACGGAAGTGAGTGCTACGGGGCGGTAGTCGTTTAGCTCAGTTACCTTAGCTTTCTTGGGAACAGGAACAACGGTGGCCCTCTTGAAGCATATGGGAACAGCAGACTGGTATAGGGATTGATTGAATATGTCCGTAAACACACCGGCCAGCTGTCACAAAGCACTGTCTTTGTGATGGTGTGGGGATGCTTTGCTGGTGACACTGTCTGTGATTTATTTAAAATTGAAGGCACATTTAACTAGCAAGGCTACCTAAACATTCTGCAGCGATACGCCATCCCATCTGGTTTGTGCTCAGTGGAACTATCATTTGTTTATCAACAGGACAATGACCCAACACACCTCCAGGCTATGTGAGGGCTATTTGACCAAGAATGAGAGTGATTGAGTGCTGCATCAGATGACCTTGCCTCCAAAATCACCCAACCTCAACCCAATTTGGGATGAGTTGGACTGCAGAGTGAAGTAAAAGCAGGCAACAAATCCTCAGCATATGTGGGAACTCCTTCAATACTGTTGGAAAAGCATTCCAGGTGAAGCTGGTTGAGAGAATGCAGGACACAATGAGTGTTCAAAACTGTTATAACAGCTTCTTCACTATTGATGTCTTCACTATTATTCAACAATGGAGAAAATAGTTAAAATAAAGAAAAACCCTTGAATGAGTAGGTGTGTCCAAACATTTGACTGGTAATGTAAATTATATGAAATCTGCCTGTACATGTGCCCTTTTTCTCTATGCAGATCATTCTGCACCTTTGGTTTCCCACAAAGACAAAAATGTGGTTGAGAAAGCCCTCAGTGCAGAACTTCTGAATGTCAGTAAATGGCTATATGACAATAAACTATCACTTCACCTTTGAGTCCATCTTGTATGGGTCCAAAGTCAAACTGAGGAAATACCCTGACTTTAAGGTGGTAGTAGGTGATATAGTAGTCACAGAAAAAGACTCAGTTAATTATCTTGGATGTGTGCTAGATAACCAGTTATCTCCAAAGTTAACCATCAAATTAGTTTTCTGGCAGGAACCTCCAAATATCTGGAGAAGAATGCAATGGTGTTATTGGCAGGGGCTCTTGTTCATTGCCACTTCGACTATGCATGTTCTTCCTGGTACAATAGTGTCCCCAAGTGTCCCACTCAGAACAAATGATCAAGATTAAACTTCCAGCATGTACTCATCTTGACCATTTCCAATGTTAAAACCTCAGGTGGCTCAAAGTTGAGGAAGGAGTCTCTCAGATTAAATTGTGTCTTGTGTATAATATTGTCCACAGTATGGTCCCCAGGTACTTTAGTAACTACTTTAATTTGGTTCGGGATAACAATAACTATTCCACTAGAAGGAGTGAAACTGAAGTTATTCCTTTTAGATTTAATAGTGGTATGGGAAATACACTTTTTTTGTACTCCGATGCAATTCTTTGGAATAGTCTTCCAAAGAATGTGAAACTAATAACCTCTATAGGTAGATTCAAGTTCTCAATGAAGAGCAAAAGTGTGTCGAAAGACTATAGCAAGTGGGTGAGAAGAAAATACCCGGGACAGGATATGGTCTGACTTTCGGTGCCTATTGTGTATCATATTGTGATTGTCTTGTATATATTAGGGATTGATTGTTTTACATATTTAGGTTATGTGAGACAAGGGAGATGTACTTGTCCATAGTTGTTTATTAGGTAATGGAACTGTACTAATTAGCTCATTTTATGAAGCAAACAACAATTTGACGGCAAGAAGGTAGAGGCAACAATACATCACACAAAGCAGCCACAACTGTCAGTAAGAGAGTCCATGATTGAGTCTTTAAATGAAGAGATTGAGATAAAACTGTCCAGTTTGAGTGTTTGTTGAGGCTTGTTCCAGTTGCTAGCTGCAGCAAACTGAAAAGAGGAGCGACCCAGGGATGTGTGTGCTTTGGGGACCTTTAACAGAATGTGACTGGCAGAATGGGTTTTGTATGTGGAGCATGAGGGCTGCAGTAGATATCTCAGATTAGGGGAGAGTGAGGCCTAAGAGGGTTTTATAAATAAGCATCAACCAGTGGGTCTTGTGACAGGTATACAGAGATTACCATTTTACAGAGGAGTATAGAGTGCAGTGTTGTGTCCTATAAGGAGCATTGGTGGCAAATCTGATGGCCGAATGGTAAAGGACATCTATCCTCTCGAGAGTGCCCTTACCTGCTGATCTAAAAATTATGTCTTTGTAATCTAGCATGGGTAAGATGGTCATCTGAATCAGGGTTAGTTTGGCAGCTGGGGTGAAAGAGGAGCGATTACGATAAAGGAAACCAATTCTAGATTTAACTTTGGCCTGCAGCTTCGATATGTGCTGAGAGAAGAACAGTGCACCGTCTAGCCATACTCTCAAGTACTTGTACTACCTCAAGCTCTAAACCCTCAAAGGTAGTAATAACACCTGTGGGAGGAGGGGCATTCTTCTTGCCAAAAAAACATGACCTTTGTTTTGTAGGTGCTCAGAACAGGGTTAAGGGTAGAGAAAGCTTGTTGGACACTAAGAAAGCTTTGTTCTAGACCATTTAAGACAAATTCCGGGGAGGGGCCAGCTGAGTATAAGACTATATCATCTGCATATACATGGATGAGAGAGCTTCATACTGCCTGAGCTATGTTGTTGATGTAAATTGAGAAGAGTGTGGGGCTTAGGATCAAGCCTTGGGGTACTCCCTTGGTGACAGGCAGTGGCTGAGACAGCAGATTTTCAGATTTTATACACTGCACTCTTTGAGGTAGTTATCAAATCAGCCCAAAGACACCTCGGAGACACCAATACTCTTTAGCCAGCCCACAAAAGCTTTGGCCAAGTCAATAAAAATAGCACAATATTGCTTAGAATCAAGGGCAATGGTGACATCATTGAGGACCTTTAAGGTTGCAGTGACACATCCATAACCTGAGTGTGAAACCAGATTGCATACCCGAGAGAATACTATAGACATCAAGAAAGACAGTCAGTTGATTATTGAAAAGTGTTTTTCCAACACTTTGATAAACAGGGCAAAATAGAAGCCTATAATAGGCCTATAACAGTTAGGATCAGCTTGATCTCCCCCTAAAAATAAAGGAAGAACCGTTGGCTGCCTTCCAAGCAATGGGAACCTCCACAGAAAGGGGAGAAGTTAAACAGTTAGAGATATGCTAGGCGGTGATAGGGGCAGAAACCTTAAAAATGAAAGGGTCTAAACCATCTGACCCAGATGTTTTTTCGGGGCCAAGTTTAATCTCTTAAAACCTCTTGGGGCTAGGGGCAGAATTTTCACTTTTGGATAAATAGCGCGCCTAATTTCAACTTCAAAACCCCGAGGACTAACTGTTCAGAATTATTATTATTTTTTGGATATTTCTTAGGAACCTGTTTCCAGTTCCTACCCCTTCCACACAATGTCACCAGTCTTTGGAATTTGGTTGAGGTTATTCCTCTGTGCAATGAAGAAGTAGGCCAACTAGGAACTAGGCCAACTACACTTTTGTGAGTTGCGCAAGACGTGAAAAGTGGCGCTGGTTTGTTTTCTTCCTGTATTGAACACAGATTGCCCCGTCTACAATTTGATCGATTATTAACGTTTTAAAATACCTACAGTTGTATTACAAAGGTAGTTTGAAATATTTTGGCAAAGTTTATAGGTAACTTTTGAAATATTTTGTAGTGACGTTGCGTTTTTTGTAAGCTGTTTTTTTCTGGATCAAACGCGCTTTATAAATGGACATTTTGGATATATATGGAAATAATTAATCGAACAAAAGTACCAATTGTGATGTTTATGGGACACATTGGAGTGCCAACAAAAGAAGCTTGTCAAAGGTAATGCATGTTTTATATTTTATTTCAGCGTTTTGTGTAGCGCCTGCAGGGTTGAAATATGCTAACCCCTTGCAGTTTCAGGAATGCCAGTCTAATGATCTAGGTTGTCCTTTTTTGGCAGGGACTAGGACCTGCATTCCAAATGGCACCCTATACCCTACATAAGTGCTCTACTTTTGACTAGAGCCTGATGGGCCCTTGTCAAATTGTGTGCACTATGTAAGGAATAGGGTACCATTTAGGATGTAGCCTAGATGAAAGCCTCCAATAGGTGTACTGACAGACAAGCCTAATCTACTTACCCTACCTACTTCATGGTGGTAACAGACTGCCGTTTGAAGGTTGTAAATGACTGACTCATACAGTTGCCTTGATGAACAAACTGTTATCCGTCCTCTGATCTGACATGCTGATTGCCATCTTCACAGGTTGTAACAAGTAGGACTATGAGAGTGCCAATGATCTGGGACAACACTGCTACACTCCCAGTCCCAACACTCATTTATTGCAGAGTTGCACAATACAGTACAAGGACAACATTCAAATCGACAATGTAATCATTGTTGGAGGATATTGATATGTTTGGAGGGTATAGTGTTGCGCAGACATGATTATCTTTTTCATACATTTTATTTTTGGCTTGAACCTGAACCAGTTTGGATGTGCATATATTATATATTTTTTTATCAGGAGTACATTGCCCCATGAAATTGCTCCATCTCACCTGGTTATAGGACGTGGAACCATGGTGCGAGCGGCATCCAGTTTCACGTCAGTCCTGACCATTTAGCCGTACTGATCCGGCTGAGCTAAGCACAGCTGTGAACACTGCAGCAGAAGTGAACTCCTTCCTCTACTACTATTTCATCCGTGTGAGGCTACAATAAGTTGATTTCCACGGGAAGCTGTGAAGCTACGAACGGAGCTGTAGCCTATTGTATGATTGTGTTTATGAGTCTGTTATTAAAGAATGTGAAACATTGTTGTGTATGTTAACCATTGCCGGATTGTGTTCATGAGTCTATTATTAAATGTGTATGTTTACTGCCTTTCATGATTATATCCAAGATGGTGTAGCAGTGCAGATGTGGTTTGCTGTCCTCTCGTGTACTTTTGTATTTTTCGTCTTTTTTTGTATACATTTTTTTCGACCTTATAACCAGTTAGCCACAAGCCAGGCGCCTCTCCCTGCTAGCAAACAAAATTACTACAACTACAATTACCTCTTTCGCCCGCTGTACCACCAAGACTGGTCCGCCGACTTAACTCCATCCGCGGTGCCCTCAACCAGCCTTTGCCGGACTTCGGCGCAGACGCTTCTGCTTACCCCGTCCTGCTAACTTAAAAAAGCTGTGTCTCCCGCGTGCTAGCATAGTAACGACTACCCCGCGGCTTCCCTGATCGATCTATAGCTGTTCACTGGACCTTATGATCATTTGTCAACACAGCTGATTCCTGCTGGACTGTTCATTAATCGCGGTACTCCATTTTGTTTATCTGTCGGCCCCAAACTCAGGCCCTGTGTGTAGTTAATCGACCCTCTCTGCCCATCTATGTTACCTGTTGTTGTTGTCTTACCCGTTGATGCCTTAGCTAGCTCTCCCAATCAACACCTCTGATTGCTTTATGCCTCGCTTTATGTCTCTCGCAAATGTCAATATGCCTTGCACACTGTTGTTTAGGATAGTTATTATTGTCTAAGTTTACTGCGGAGCCCCTAGTCCCACTCAACATGCCTCAGATACCTCCTTTGTCCCTCCTCCCACACGTGATGACCTCACCCAGCATAACTAGCCCGTCCAGAGATGCAACCTCTCTGATCATCACTCAGTGCCTGGGTTTACCTCCACTTTACCCGCAGAGTCCCCAACGCACTAGACGTCCAGTTTTGATAGCCTTTAGCCGTACCCTCATCCTACTCCTCCTCGGGTGATGGAGGTTAACCCAGGCACTCTCATTTGTTGACTTCTGTAACCAATGTTAACATCAGAAGCCTCCTCCCTAAATTTGTTTTACTCACTTCCGCCAACCCTGATGTCCTTGTCATGTCTGAATCCTCGCTGAGGAAGGCCACCAAAAATTCTGAGATTTCCATCCCAACTACAACATTTTCCATCAAGATAGAACTGCCAAAGGGGGAGGAGTTAGCCTGCAAAGTTCTGTCATACTTTCCAGGTCTATGCCCAAACGAATCTCTCCAAAACATAAGTCTCTCACTGATACCGCCTGTTATAGACCCACCTCAGCTCCCAGTTGTGCCCTGGACACCATATGTGAAATGATTGCACCCCATCTATCTTCAGAGTTCATTCTGCTAGGTGACCTAAACTGGGATATGCTTAACACCCCGGCAGTCCTACAATCTAAGATAGATGCCCTCAATCTCACACAAATTATCAAGGAACCCACAAGGTACAACCCTAAATCCGTAAACAAGGCCCCAGTTTCGGCCCTCAGGTTCTCTGGCAGGCTGTTCCAGAGGCAAGGGGCAAAGTAACTAAAAGCTGCCGCTCCGTGCCTCTTGGTTCTAGGCATTGGGATAGTTAAAAGGCCAGTGCCGGAGAACCTGAGAGACCTACTCGGTACATAACATAAGCATATCTGACATGTATTGGGGTGCACAATCGTGGATTGATTCAAAAACCAAAACTCACAGGCAGCCAGTGCATCACTACAGACCCGGGTTCGATCCCGGGCTGTGTCACAGGCGACCAGGAGACCCATTAGGCAGCACACAATTGGCACAGCATTGTCCGGATTAGGGGAGGGTTTGTCCGGCCCGGGATGTCCTTATCCCATCGTACTCTAGTGACTCCCTTTGGCGGGTTGGCGCATGCACGCTAACTTCGGTTGCCACCTGTATAGTGTTTCCTCCGGCACATTGGTGCGGGAGGCTTCCGGGTTGAGCGAGCAGTGTGTCAAGAAGCAGTGAGGCTTGGCAGGGTCGTGTTTTGGAAGACACATGACACCTTCGCCTCTCCCGAGTTCCTATAGGAGTTGCAGCAATGGGACAAGACTGTAAGTACCAATTGAGGAGATAAAAGGGTAAAAAGTCCCACCCCCCCAAAAAAAGAAGATAATTTATGTGCAGGTGATGTAAAAAATAGGGATGATTCTGTGAAACGCTATGGCATAATCTATTGGGGTAAGATTAATAAAGCCGTTATTACATTGAACAAAAATATAAATGCAACATGGAGGTCCCATGTTTCATGAGCTGAAATAAAAGATCCCAGAAATGTTCCATGTGCACAAAAGGCTTATTTCGCTCAAATTTTGTGAACACATTTGTTTGCGTCGCTGTTTGTGAGAATTTCTCCTTTGCCAAGATAATCCATCCACCTGATAGGTGTGGCATATCAGAAGCTGATTAAACCGAATTATCATTACACAGGTGTACCTTGTGCTGGAGACCAAAGGCCACAACACAATATCACAGATGTCTCAAATTTTGAGGGAGCGTGCAAGTGTCAAGCTGACTGCAGGAATGTCCACCAGAGCTGTTGTCAGAGAATGTAATGTTAGTTTCTCTACCATAAGCTGCCTCCAATGTCTTTTTAGAGAATTTGGCAATGTGTCCAACCGGCCTCACAACCACAGACCACATGTAACCATACCAGCCCAGGATCTCCACATCCAGCTTCTTCACCTGCGGGATAGTCTGTGACCAGCCACCCAGACAGCTGATGAAACTGAGTTTGCACAACCGAAGAGTTTTCTGACAATTTTCTCACAGGCATTTTTCTCACAGGCATTTTTCACTGTCTTGTCTTCTATCAGGCAAATATATTTGTGTATGAGAGTCCAGACGACATCGGCCAAGCCCGACCACACCGGAACGGCCGACCCTGACCCGCCTAGTTGAATCCTCCGGGAAGACGGTGCAGATCCCACCCGTTTACCTCTCAACGGTTTCACGCCCTCTTGAACTCTTTTCAACTTTCCCTTACGGTACTTGTCGACTATAGGTCTCGTGCCGGGATTTAGCCTTATGTGGAGTTTACCACCCGCTTTCCCAAACAATCCGACTCCGAGAAGAACGGACCCCGGCGCGACAGGGGCCATTACCGGCACCGTCCATGGGCTGAGCCTCAATCAGAAGGACTCAGTCCCCCGATCAACATCGGGCAAAGCGGTCTTCTATACCCCACATTTCCCACGCCCGTCGGACAAAGTGTCTGATCAATGTGTCCTGCAATTCACATTAGTTCTCGCAGCTAGCTGTGTTCTTAAAGCTGAGTGATCCACCGCTAAGAGTTGTACTCTTTTGTTTTACGTAGAGGCTAGTGGCTAGGCTGGATAAGGGAGGTTGCCCTCCTTTCCCCCGACCGCCCTTCCCCAGAGCGAGAGGCCACAGTTCACGGAGCAAAAAGGTCAGAGATTGAACGAAAACCATCCGGAAGGGGAGACATTAAACCCCCTCCTGCGCCGGGGCACAGAGTGGTTGGCTGGGTTCCTGGAGCTGTGCGTGGGTCCTGGGTGAGAACCAAGCAGCTTAATGTTGGAGACCGAGGCGGGAAGACCTGGTTCACAGACAATCCTACTTTGATCATTCCGTCCAGTCCTCCCATTCTTAACTGCCTGACTATCTCTTGTTCTCTCTCTCTCTCCAGTCCTCCCAGACTAAACTGCCCGACTACCAGTCATATCACTACCCTGCAGCTTCCTGTCCCATGGTAGCCTGGGTACCAGTTTGTTTAGCTAACGTTCCACTCCATGCCACTCCCTGTCATGACAATCAAGAAGTGGTATGTAATTCCAAACAGAGTGCATTTCTCCAGGCTATTCCTATGGACTGTTCTGCTCCCCAGATTGTCTATAGTTTAATGTTGTTGATATTGTTCCTTGTCATCTGTTTGTCTGCCTCTTTTCATTGTTAAAGTGTATTGGGAGTGACCCCTGGTAAAATGGAATCTGACTTGACCCCAGGCAGAGCTCAGATGCTGTGTTGGAGCAGGATGTCCCAGAGAGAGACTCAGACAGTCCAATGGAGGCTTTCCCTGCTGACCTGGTTCCCTCAGCAGATCTGGCACCAGAGACAGGCCCACAGTTGAATAGCAGAGGCTGGCCTTATACTATAGCTAGACTGGTTATGGAGCCAGACAGCCAGGTGAGAGAAGAAAGCGAAGCAGCAGGGTTGAGGTTTTAATGCAAGTGCCTGTTTTCTTTGAATTGTTAATTATTCATTTGGTGGGTTGATTATGGTGAGTGAAGTGAGCAGGAGGAATAAGGGTTTAATGGAGTGAATTTGAACACACTTCTTGAATTGCCTCTTATTAACCCTGGTGTGCAGGATTCATTACCTTTAACAATAGTCCCTCGCTGTTTTAGCCAGTGTCCATCCGTTTGGTGCCCTCAGACCATCTTTAGCTTTTTCATGCTTCTCCACCTATCCTTGATATTGAGCGCACAGGGTGAAATTTTGCAGACACAAAATGAACTATAACTTCGGGGAGTGCAGAATTTTAATGTCAGAGAAGGAATATACTTAGCTTATACGATTCCATCAGATCAGGCCTCATCTGACTGGCATGACCTCAGAGACCGAGCCGTTCTTTTTCACATCCTGGGGCAAAACGTACGATAATCTCGGGGAGTATGTGGGCCAAATATTTGCAGAGTTTGGCATTGGAAGTAAAAGAGACCTTCGGTACACTTCGACAAAGCATTGCTACAATGAACTTTAATCAAGGATCAGTTACAGACCACGGAGCCATGACCGTCCATAGGTGTCACTCCCTGGAAACGCAGGCACGGCACTACCGGTACCATAATTTGCCTCATAATGCCACCCGGGCCCGGTCACTAATTGCGGGATAAATCAATCCTTGATTCACTGATGAATAAAGTACATTTGGTCACGGATGAGAATGTATGGAGGCCTGGGGGTCTGAAGGACCAGGGTGTTTTAGGGTAACAGGTACACCGAAATGAATTGACAGGCAGAGAGAGAGGGCAGGCAGGCAGGGCAGAGAGAGTAAGCCCAGAGGCATGGAGATCTGGAGACAACTGGCAACCTGTTCAATCACCAGGTGCACGGCTGGACTTAGTCTCTGGAGTCAAAGCTGGACTTTGTCAGTTTTCAGCATAGCTCTGTCATTGAATTACATTGGGTTCCCAGGTACCCATGGTGGGGGTGTGGGGCCGCAATATGGGATCTACCAACCCCAGTCCAGCCCTGGTGGCTTCAGGAGACCCCCCCCCCCCCCCCCCCATCGACACATGGTAACCCATTCAATCACCAGGTGCACAGCTGAACGTAGTGCAATGAGAGAGATGTTGGACTATGTTCAGCTGTGAAAGCGAATGATTAGAGGTCTTGGGCCGAAACGATCTCAACCTATTCTCAAACTTTAAATGTGTAAGAAGCCCGGCTCGCTGGCTTGGAGCCGGGCGTGGAATGCGAGCCACCTAGTGGGCCACTTCTGGTAAGCAGAACTGGCGCTGCGGAATGAACCGAAAGCCGGGTTAAGGAGCCTGATGCCGACGCTCATCAGACCCCAGAAAAGGTGTTGGTCGATATAGACAGCAGGACGGTGGCCATGGAAGTCGGAATCCACAACAACTCATCTGCCGAATCAACTAGCCCTGAGTCATAGTTACTCCCGCCGTTTACTCACGCTTCATTTAATTTCTTCACTTTGACATGAGGAGCACTGAGCAGAAATCACATTGCATTAACACGCACCTCTGGCCTTCACAATGCTTTGTTTTAATTAAACAGTCGGGTTCCCCTGGTCCGCACCAGTTCTAAGTCAGCTGCTTGGTGCCGGCCAAGGCGACCCGCCGGAGACCCCGTGCAAACGGGGCCAGCAGGCGCCGTAGCTGGGGAGATCCGCGTAGCTGGGGAGATCCGCTGTCGCCAACCGACCCAACCCCTCACCGGTCCGCCTTCGGCCCGCCGGCAGACACCACTCCAATGAACCACTGCATGCAGCCCCTTGGCATTCATTTTTGTCCATTTCATGGGGGTCTTCCCTTACCTATTGGGAAAATCGATCACTCTATAGAGAAACTACAAGCTGGCTTATGTGTCTCCCTGTGGAGTTTTCCAAGGCTCCTGCAAGATGGAAGGGGGAACTCTAGAGACGGAGCCCATCACAACCGGCTCTGTGGATTTGAAGCAGAGACTGCTAGATCTTATATGTTGTTTACCTAGCTAAGTTAATTGTTTACCTAGGTAGTTAGCTACATATCTTAAGCTAAAGTGTACAACACCTGTTGAATATGGCAGGTGTCAGTAAACGTGGGCAAAAAAGCATGATGAATTGTTGCCAGCAGAGCTGGTTAGGCTGTTTTCATGTTATCCAGAGGTAAACAAATCATTGGCCAGAGCGTCAAGTGTGTGCTCTGAACACAAGGAGGTGGATGGGGCTAAAGCTTATTAGGGTGTGAACAATGCTGAATGGGTGTGGACAAAGAGCTCTCTCACTGAAACACTAAAATGCCACATTCTCAAAAGTGAATTTCCAAGTTTATCAACTTTCAAAGCAGAATTACTTTCCCATTGTTCCTCACATGCAGTGTATGATATACCATTTTGTACCTCTGAGTCTCTAATTGTATTCAATGTAAAAAACAGAAATTCTAAATTTGCTACATAAGACCGAATCCAGGTGGTGAGTCACATTTAGAAATATCATTAAGTCTAGACATCTCATTGAGACATGTCGTTTAGACCTATCATTTAGACATTCCGTTTATTTTAGATATCATTCAGAGAATGTGGTTTGTGGCATGTTTTTATTTTAACTTATTGGGTCATTTCCATCACATCAAGTTGAGATTTGCACGGTAGGTATACGTGAAGACAGGGAGGCGGTGTTCGTGATGATCTGTAAATGCATCTCACTGCTCTAAAGTGGAGTTACTAACTTATTGCTGCTATGTAGATAGATGTAAGGTGCGTGCTTAGTTCACTTATGATAGTGTGGAAGATAACTCCAGCAGTGCCGTAGCTGCAGGGTGAAACATTCTGATCCTAAACGCTAGGCCTGTCAGCTCTCTTTGCTTGTTTTGATGTTGACAACTGAGTGACACCTCCCCAGAGGGCAATATTTGACTTCAAAGTGACGTCGTTTTTTGGTTGAATGGGTAAAGCAACATCAGCAAACCAGATGACAAACAGATGACTCAATGAACTGGTAACCAGACTAGAACTAGTTAAATACTTATTTTTCATGACAACATCAAGGGGTCTGATAAATACGTCATTTTGGTTGTTGTCTGGGTAAAATAGCATCAGATTACAACCAGGTAAATGCCTTTTAAAATCCCTAAGGTTGATGTCCGCGCCCCGCGGAAATCAAATTAGCATAATACAAAAATCCCCATAAGTCTGTTTGGCATTGGATGCGGTTCAATCCATCACTTCAGCCTACAGGATGTTGCACTTCTTCATCAACAGTGAAAGGTGACAGAGCTAGAGAGGTGTTTGTCAGACCATGAGACATCCAGAAAATTGGTCTTCTCACAAAATCGTCTGTACACTCCCGAACGGTTCGGCCTACAAACTATTATGACCTCTTGGGACTTGTCTGAAGTGGGTACAGCTTATCTGCCAACCTCTGTTTGTAGTGGTCAAACATTTTGGGCTATAGACTAATATGACTCTCACAAACACATACATGTTTGTGGTTTTGCTCTAGGATGCCCACAGGCCTTACAAGATTCATCTTAATGTCCCCCGGTACCAGCTGTAAAAATGTATGCAAGTATACACTACAGTATATGGAGAGCATTAAGTTCCCAAAATAAGGGTAAAATACATGTAAAAAAATGTTTTCTGATCTTATATCTCTCAGATATAGGACAGACACTTCAGAACAAACTTCCTTTAGATTTTTTGGAGGGGAGGATCTGTTGTTCCATGTAGTGTATCTGTTATTCAATGCTTTGTATGAGCTAACAGAAGTAAGGCCCCCCCCCCCCCCCCAAAATGTCATTTTGATACTTCAAGGGTTAGCAAAATTATCCTTGGTATGACCTTCCTAAAGAATTCCATTTGTCTTATTAGAACCACCTCCCGCATTCCCCCGGCTTAGACTCTTATGGGTTAACGTAAACATGTTCATGAGTGGCCAATGTGGCCAATGCGGTCTTAATCAAAGGCACTTTGCCAAGAACAAGACAAAGTTATTGTATGGGAGATTTAGAGTGGTCACCCACAAAGAGAGAGGCGGGGGTGTACTCTTTAATTTCCCCATTCCCTTTTACAGTGTGAATACTTGGTGAAGAGCCAACTACATAAGTCAAATAACATTTTTATTGTCACATGCTTTGTAAAGAACAGATGTAGTAATGCTTACTAACAATGCAACAATGTTGAATAGAACAAAATATTCTTAATGTGTTTGAGCCAATCAGTTGTGTTGTGACATGGTAGGGGTGGTATCCAGAAGATAGTCAATATTATGGCAATAACAGCTCAAATAAGCAAAGAGAAACAACAATCTAAGACATGAATGTGAGTCAATTTGCAAAATTTCAAGAACTTTGAAATTTTCTTCAAGTGCAGTCATAACAATCATCAAGCGCTATGATGAAACTGGCTCTCATGAGGACCGCTACAGGAAAAGAAGAGCCAGAGTTACCTCTGCTGCAGAGGATAAGTTCATTCGAGTTAACTGCACCTCAGAAATTGCAGCCCAAATAAATGCTTCAGCGTTCAAGAAACAGACATCTCAACATCAACTGATCAGAGGAGACTGCATGAATCAGGCCTTCATGGTTCAATTGCTGCAAAGAAGCCACTACTAAAGGACACAATAATAAGAAGAGGCTTGCTTGGGCCAAGAAACACGAGCAATCGACATTAGACCAGTGGAAATCTGTCCTTTGTCTGTGTCTTTCTGAGACGAAGAGTAGGTGAACGGATGATCTCTGCATGTGTGGTTCCCATCATGAAGCATGGAGGAGGAGGAGGTGCGATGGTGTGGGGCTGCTTTGCTGGTGACACTATCAGTCAATTATTTAGAATTCAAGGCACACTTAACCAGCATGGCTACCCAAGCATTCTGCAGCGATACGCCATCCCATCTGCTTTGCGCTCGGGTCTATAATTTGTTTTTCAACAGGACAATGACCAAACACAACTCGGTAAGGGTAAGGGCTATTTGACCAAGAAGAAGAGTGATGGAGAGCTGCATCAGATGACCTGGCCTCCACAATCCAATTGAGATGGTTTGGGATGAGTTGGACTGCAGAAAGAAGGAAAAGCAGCCAACAGTGCCCAGCATATGTGGAACTCCTTCAAGACTGTTGGAAAAGCATTCCAGGTGAAGCTGGTTGAGAGAATACCAAGAGTGTGCAAAGATATCATCAAGGCAAGGGTTAGCTACTTTGAATAATATAAAATATACTTTGATTTGTTTAACAAGTATTTGGTTACTACATGATTCCATGTGTTATTTCATAGTTTTGATGTCATCACTATTATTCTACAATGTAGAAAATAGTAAAAATAAAGAAAAACCCTTGAATGAGTCAGTGTGTCCAAACTTTTGACTGGCACTGAAACATACAGTATCCTTCAGCACAACTACACCACGATACACAGAAAATAAGGAACTTACTTTGAGTGGAATGCACACATGTCCAAAGTTATTATTTGTAAGGAAAACAACAATGAAGGCAGTGCGAGCCCGGGGGGAAAAGTTTGTGCTAGACTGTGTAAATGTCTGCATATTTGATCTGGGGAAAGACTGGGGAGTTGCTTGGGCTCTCGTGTAAGAGAGAAGTTAGTCCTGTTCAGTAAAGCATAAAACCTAAATTGTCCGCAACAGTAAAATGGGCAACGTCTATGTGAATTAATGAGGAAGCGAAACACACCTCAATTCAAATTGTTGTTAGAAAATAAAACTTGTTAGAAAATAATTTGAAATTGACAAATTGAAATATAGCCTATAGATAATTAGCGCTGGTTAACTTTCCTGTTGTGAAACAATCACATTTTGGAACAGTGAGCTCATTCTGATATCGTGCTGTGACGACCATTACAGATATCACACGTGAAAAGGTTACGCCAGGGATTTCCAACTGAGGGCCGTAATTACTTATCCATAGGTTTGACATGTTTTCATACACTGCAGCTTGAAGTGAATTAGCTCGAGCGTGTCATTGCATGCAATGAGTGTGATCCCAACAAAAGGCTGCCACCCAAGGGAGATTAAGGCTAATCCTGGGTAATAAATATAACTGAATTTCATAGTGGATTAAAATGAAACCCCATAACATGTTAATTCAATCAAACGCATATTATATATTTATTTGTGGATACTGACGGTAACTACATAGTTCGATAATAGCACTTAGATGAGTGCAGAACCTGTTCACTAAGGCTGCATCCAAAATGGCAACCTATTCTCTATATAAAGTAGTGCACTATATAGGGAATAGAATGCCATTTGTGGCGTTTTCCCTTACACTATATTCCCTGGCCTTGGGTTTTATCTCTGCAGTCTAATATTGTGACAGCTGTCTGAAGCAGGTCAAGCGTGTTCTTCACAGTAAGAAGGGGCCTCTTCAGACGCGTCAATGCGAATCCTCCTTTCTACTCACAGGGCACTTGAAGTTCCAAGGAAGGGTGGGGATGTCTGTCTGTCGCCAGTCAAGGCAGGGAGGATGGCTGGAATGGAATGAACAGAACAGTATCAAACACAGATGGTCTAGAGGCTCAGTAGTCTCTTTTGCAACTTCATTAGCCACCAATGTCAGGTGCAACAGCAGTGGCCTCCCTGCGACTCGGCAAAGACCCTGAGCATGCAGGAGGAAAAGAGCACTAGGCTAAGTGGGATGTGACTGATTAGTAGCCAGACATGAAGATAAGAGCAGGATGAGCCAACCCTTTTAAAAACCACAAGATTCCCACCGTAATGAATTTAGTTGTGACATTATCCAAAGAAGTCTGCCCGCTGTAAATAAAGACACATTTCACAGCGGTTGGGTGCGGGGGGAGAGGTGAAGGAGTCAGAGGAGGGATACAGTAAGTTGGATCGTGATGTGCTGTCTAAATGGCGCTGAGATCTGAGGCGGTTGGAACTTTGTCAGATCAATCAGTAGGGAGTAGAGGTTGCCCATTTATCAGAACTATAGGAGCAGAATTTTACTGGATCGCAGAACTAGTTTCCCAAAGGCTGGAGAGTCTGCCTTCTCGCCTGCTCCAGTAGCGCTCCAGCATGCATTTTTAGGCTACTTGTGTGCTGCTTTAGCTACTGTCATGGAGTTCACTAACTACAGTATTTTAATTAGGAAACTGATAAAACACACGTGTGCAAAATCAAGGTGTCTTACAAAGATGAGGATAACCAAGAGCAAGAGAGGGAGGGCAGTGATGTAGCGTCCACAACTCAAGAATCATTGTGGAATCTGAAAAGACACGTCTCACAAATGCATGATGGTGAACTATGTGCACATGCTAATGGTAAGGACCAAGATAGCTAGTTAGCTAACTGTGTCATTTTAGCAAAGTTTTTATAAACAATCTGATCTCTTAAAAAAATTATACATTTTTGTTCTATTATCTATACAATAGGCTATCATTGATTTTGGCCTAAGAGGCCTGACATATTACCTCTTTCAATGTGCTCTCCATTTTGATAGCGTTATTTTGTCTAAAAACCTAGAGGCATTCCTGTAGAATAGCCCATCCCTGCCCAGCCTGCCAAGAGTTTAACGTCCCCAGTGGCTCTGCAAGAGCAGAGAGGGTATTCTCCGCTGCTGGCCTGCTCTCCAGGCATGAGACTGAGCCTAATAAGTTATTTTTCATAATTCTAAGTAAGTCACAGCCCACAGTATATGCACAATTTTTAGACAGCAAGATTTTGTTTAAATGCTAGTGTGTTGCAGGTGCTTCTACACCTGCATTGCTTGATGTTTGGGGTTTTATGCTGGGTTTCTGTACAGCACTTTGAGATATCAGCTGATGTATGAAGGGCTATATAAATACATTTGATTTGATTTGCACTCAAATGCTTCACAATTGAAATAGGCTAATAATTGAAATAATTCATTTTTGTTCCTTGTTAGGCTACCTGTCTGGCTCCTGACCTACGTATTTAGAGTGTTTTATATGTTGTTTCATACTTGAGTTCCAATTATTTCTAACGGTCGCCCCAGCGTGAGTTTTTTTTTTATATACGTGAGGTTAGAATGTTCTCTCCATTCCAGAATGTGATTGTTACGGAACAGCACATTTAATCTGCACTGCCCTCAAACCAAGGCACTCAGCCTGTTTTTATTTTGTCAATTACAAATTATTTTCTAACAAGTTTATATTTTCAAAGAACAGAAAGAAACCTAAAATTATTATTTAGCAGACATCCCTTGCTTATATTTATGAAGATGATGAGCGATTGGAAAAGGCAATCTGTTATCTGTTGGCATCACGGCACGACATCGCTCTAATTACAGTCAGAAGACGGTTGAAGAACCTTGCTTGGACTTATGGAAAGGCTCGGTAAGAAATGGTTATACAATTGAAGTTGGAAGTTTACATACACTTCGATTGGAGTCATTAAAACTTGTTTTCAAAAATTCCACATTTCTTGTTAACAAACTATAGTTTTGGCAAGTTGGTTAGGACATCTACTTTGTGCATGACACAAGTATTTTTTCCAACAATTGTCTACAGACAGATTATTTCACTGTATCACAATTCCAGTAGGTTAGAAGTTTACAAACACTAAGTTCACTGTGCCTTTAAACAGCTTGGAAAATTCCAAATCAATCCCAGAACAACAGCAAGGGACCTTGTGAAGATGCTGGAGGAAACAGTTACAAAAGTATCTATATCCACAGTAAAACAAGCACTAAAATCGACATAACCTGAAAGGCCACTCAGCAAGGAAGAAACCACTGCTTCAAAACCGCCATAAAAAAAAGACAGACTATGATTTGCAACTGCACATGCGGACAAACATCATACTTTTTGGAGAAATATCCTCTGATAAGATGAAACAAAAACATAATGACCATTGTTATGTTTGGAGGAAAAAGGGGGAGGCTTGCAAGCCAACCGTGAATCATGGGGGTGCAGCATCATGTTGTGGGGGTGCTTTGCTGCAGGAGGGACTGGTGCACTTCACAAAATAGATGGCATCATGAGGCAGGAAAAATTGTGGATATATTGAAGCAACATCTCAAGACATCAGTCAGGAAGTTAAAGCTTGGTCACAAATGGGTCTTCCAAACGGACAATGACCCCAAGCATACTTCCAAAGTTGTGGCAAAATGGCTTAGGGACAACAAAGTCAAGGTATTGGAGTGGCCATCACAAAGCCTTGACCTCAGTCCTTTAGAAAATATGTGGGCAGAACTGAAGAAGTGTGTGCAAGCAAGGAGGCCTACAAACCTGACTCAGTTCCACCAGCTCTGTCAGGAGGAATGGGCCAAAATTCACCCAATTTATTGTGGGAAACTTGTGGAAGGCTGCGCGAAACGTTTGACCCAAGTTAAACAATTTAATGGCAATGATACACTCAATTAGTATTTGTATGTAAACTTC